>NW_026599483.1:300000-600000 GCF_023634085.1 Falco cherrug | reverse complement strand
GTGGTGCCTTTCTGATGCCTACCAAGGTAGTGTAAAATCTACCAAGAGAACTCCTGTCTGGCACCTTCCCCGGTGGAGTTGTGCAGGGGGTGTGTTTGGAACATTTTGTCACCAGCCGACTCCAAAATTCAGCGGTTCCCCATCTCAGCCCAGAAAGCAGGTAGAACATCTTTTGTGGTGTCTTTCAGATGCATACCAAGGTAGTGTAAAAACTATCAAGAGAACGCTTGTCTGGCACCTTCCCCGGTGGAGTTGTGCATGGGGTGTCTTTGGAACATTTTGTCACCGGCCGACTCCAAAATTCAGCGGTTCCCCATCTCAGCCCAGAAAGCAGGTAGAACAACTTTTGTGCTGCCTTTCAGCTGCCTACCAAGGTAGTGTAGAAACTACTAAGAGAACTCCTGTCTGGCACCTTCCCCGGTGGAGTTGTGCAGGGGGTGTGTTTGGAACATTTTGTCACCAGCCGACTCCAAAATTCAGCTGTTCCCCATCTCAGCCCAGAAAGCAGATAGAACAGCTTTTGTGGTGTCTTTCAGATGCCTACCAAGGTAGTGTAAAAACTACTAAGAGAACTCCTGTCTGGCACCTTCCCCGGTGGAGTTGTGCAGGGGGTGTGTTTGGAACATTTTGTCACCAGCCGACTCCAAAATTCATAGTTTCCCCATCTCAGCCCAGAAAGCAGGTAGAACAACTTTTGTGGTGTCTTTCAAATGCCTACCAAGGTAGTGTAAAAACTACCAGGAGAACTCCTGCCTGGCACCTTCCCCGGTGGAGTTGTGCATGGGGTGTGTTTGGAACATTTTGTCACCGGCCGACTCCAAAATTCAGCGGTTCCCCATCTCAGCCCAGAAATCAGATAGAACAACTTTTGTGGTGTCTTTCAGATGCCTACCGGAGCAATGTAAAAACTACCAGGAGAACTCCTGTCTGGCACCTTCCCCGGTGGAGTTGTGCAGGGGGTGTGTTTGGAACATTTTGTCACCAGCCGAGTCCAAAATTCAGCGGTTCCCCATCTCAGCCCAGAAAGCAGGTAGAACAACTTTTGTGGTGTCTTTCAGATGCCTACCGGAGCAATGTAAAAACTACCAGGAGAACTCCTGTCTGGCACCTTCCCCGGTGGAGTTGTGCAGGGGGTGTCTTTGGAACATTTTGTCACCAGCCGAGTCCAAAATTCAGCGTTTCCCCATCTCAGCCCAGAAAGCAGGTAGAACAACTTTTGTGGTGTCTTTTAGATGCCTACCAAGGTAGTGTAAAAACTATCAAGAGAACGCTTGTCTGGCACCTTCCCCGGTGGAGTTGTGCATGGGGTGTGTTTGGAACATTTTGTCACCGGCCGACTCCAAAATTCAGCGGTTCCCCATCTCAGCCCAGAAAGCAGGTAGAACAACTTTTGTGGTGTCTTTCAAATGCCTACCAAGGTAGTGTAAAAACTACTAAGAGAACTCCTGTCTGGCACCTTCCCCGGTGGAGTTGTGCAGGGGGTGTGTTTGGAACATTTTGTCACCAGCCGAGTCCAAAATTCAGCTGTTCCCCATCTCAGCCCAGAAAGCAGGAAGAACAACTTTTGTGGTGTCTTTTAGATGCCTACCAAGGTAGTGTAAAAACTATCAAGAGAACGCTTGTCTGGCACCTTCCCCGGTGGAGTTGTGCATGGGGTGTCTTTGGAACATTTTGTCACCGGCCGACTCCAAAATTCAGCGGTTCCCCATCTCAGCCCACAAAGCAGATAGAACAACTTTTGTGGTGCCTTTCAGCTGCCTACCGGAGCAATGTAAAAACTACTAAGAGAACTCCTGTCTGGCACCTTCCCCGGTGGAGTTGTGCAGGGGGTGTGTTTGGAACATTTTGTCACCGGCCGAGTCCAAAATTCAGCGGTTCCCCATCTCAGCCCAGAAAGCAGGTAGAACAACTTTTGTGGTGTCTTTTAGATGCCTACCAAGGTAGTGTAAAAACTATCAAGAGAACTCCTGTCTGGCACCTTCCCCGGTGGAGTTGTGCATGGGGTGTCTTTGGAACATTTTGTCACCGGCCGAGTCCAAAATTCAGCGATTCCCCATCTCAGCCCAGAAAGCAGGTAGAACAACTTTTGTGGTGTCTTTTAGATGCCTACCAAGGTAGTGTAAAAACTATCAAGAGAACGCTTGTCTGGCACCTTCCCCGGTGGAGTTGTGCATGGGGTGTCTTTGGAACATTTTGTCACCGGCCGACTCCAAAATTCAGCGATTCCCCATCTCAGCCCAGAAAGCAGGTAGAACAACTTTTGTGGTGTCTTTCAGATGCCTACCAAGGTAGTGTAAAAACTACTAAGAGAACTCCTGTCTGGCACCTTCCCCGGTGGAGTTGTGCAGGGGGTGTGTTTGGAACATTTTGTCACCAGCCGACTCCAAAATTCAGCTGTTCCCCATCTCAGCCCAGAAAGCAGATAGAACAGCTTTTGTGGTGTCTTTCAGATGCCTACCAAGGTAGTGTAAAAACTACTAAGAGAACTCCTGTCTGGCACCTTCCCCGGTGGAGTTGTGCATGGGGTGTGTTTGGAACATTTTGTCACCAGCCGACTCCAAAATTCAGCGTTTCCCAATCTCAGCCCAGAAAGCAGGTAGAACAACTTTTGTGGTGTCTTTCAAATGCCTACCAAGGTAGTGTAAAAACTACCAGGAGAACTCCTGCCTGGCACCTTCCCCGGTGGAGTTGTGCATGGGGTGTGTTTGGAACATTTTGTCACCGGCCGACTCCAAAATTCAGCGGTTCCCCATCTCAGCCCAGAAATCAGATAGAACAACTTTTGTGGTGTCTTTCAGATGCCTACCGGAGCAATGTAAAAACTACCAGGAGAACTCCTGTCTGGCACCTTCCCCGGTGGAGTTGTGCAGGGGGTGTGTTTGGAACATTTTGTCACCGGCCGAGTCCAAAATTCAGCGATTCCCCATCTCAGCCCAGAAAGCAGTTAGAACAACTTTTGTGCTGCCTTTCAGCTCCCTACCAAGGCAGTGTAAAATCTACCAAGAGAACTACTGTCTGGCACCTTCCCCGGTGGAGTTGTGCATGGGGTGTGTTTGGAACATTTTGTCACCGGCCGACTCCAAAATTCAGCGGTTCCCCATCTCAGCCCAGAAAGCAGGTAGAACATCTTTTGTGGTGTCTTTTAGATGCCTACCAAGGTAGTGTAAAAACTATCAAGAGAACTCTTGTCTGGCACCTTCCCCGGTGGAGTTGTGCAGGGGGTGTGTTTGGAACATTTTGTCACCAGCCGACTCCAAAATTCAGCGGTTCCCCATCTCAGCCCAGAAAGCAGGTAGAACAACTTTTGTGGTGTCTTTCAGATGCCTACCGGAGCAATGTAAAAACTACCAGGAGAACTCCTGTCTGGCACCTTCCCCGGTGGAGTTGTGCAGGGGGTGTCTTTGGAACATTTTGTCACCGGCCGACTCCAAAATTCAGCGGTTCCCCATCTCAGCCCAGAAAGCAGGTAGAACAACTTTTGTGGTGTCTTTCAGATGCCTACCGGAGCAATGTAAAAACTACTAAGAGAACTCCTGTCTGGCACCTTCCCCGGTGGAGTTGTGCATGGGGTGTGTTTGGAACATTTTGTCACCAGCCGACTCCAAAATTCAGCGTTTCCCCATCTCAGCCCAGAAAGCAGGTAGAACAACTTTTGTGGTGTCTTTTAGATGCCTACCAAGGTAGTGTAAAAACTACCAGGAGAACTCCTGTCTGGCACCTTCCCCGGTGGAGTTGTGCATGGGGTGTGTTTGGAACATTTTGTCACCAGCCGACTCCAAAATTCAGCGGTTCCCCATCTCAGCCCAGAAAGCAGGTAGAACATCTTTTGTGGTGTCTTTCAGATGCATACCAAGGTAGTGTAAAAACTATCAAGAGAACGCTTGTCTGGCACCTTCCCCGGTGGAGTTGTGCATGGGGTGTCTTTGGAACATTTTGTCACCGGCCGACTCCAAAATTCAGCGGTTCCCCATCTCAGCCCAGAAAGCAGGTAGAACAACTTTTGTGCTGCCTTTCAGCTGCCTACCAAGGTAGTGTAGAAACTACTAAGAGAACTCCTGTCTGGCACCTTCCCCGGTGGAGTTGTGCAGGGGGTGTGTTTGGAACATTTTGTCACCAGCCGACTCCAAAATTCAGCTGTTCCCCATCTCAGCCCAGAAAGCAGATAGAACAGCTTTTGTGGTGTCTTTCAGATGCCTACCAAGGTAGTGTAAAAACTACTAAGAGAACTCCTGTCTGGCACCTTCCCCGGTGGAGTTGTGCAGGGGGTGTGTTTGGAACATTTTGTCACCAGCCGACTCCAAAATTCATAGTTTCCCCATCTCAGCCCAGAAAGCAGGTAGAACAACTTTTGTGGTGTCTTTCAAATGCCTACCAAGGTAGTGTAAAAACTACCAGGAGAACTCCTGCCTGGCACCTTCCCCGGTGGAGTTGTGCATGGGGTGTGTTTGGAACATTTTGTCACCGGCCGACTCCAAAATTCAGCGGTTCCCCATCTCAGCCCAGAAATCAGATAGAACAACTTTTGTGGTGTCTTTCAGATGCCTACCGGAGCAATGTAAAAACTACCAGGAGAACTCCTGTCTGGCACCTTCCCCGGTGGAGTTGTGCAGGGGGTGTGTTTGGAACATTTTGTCACCAGCCGAGTCCAAAATTCAGCGGTTCCCCATCTCAGCCCAGAAAGCAGGTAGAACAACTTTTGTGGTGTCTTTCAGATGCCTACCGGAGCAATGTAAAAACTACCAGGAGAACTCCTGTCTGGCACCTTCCCCGGTGGAGTTGTGCAGGGGGTGTCTTTGGAACATTTTGTCACCAGCCGAGTCCAAAATTCAGCGTTTCCCCATCTCAGCCCAGAAAGCAGGTAGAACAACTTTTGTGGTGTCTTTTAGATGCCTACCAAGGTAGTGTAAAAACTATCAAGAGAACGCTTGTCTGGCACCTTCCCCGGTGGAGTTGTGCATGGGGTGTGTTTGGAACATTTTGTCACCGGCCGACTCCAAAATTCAGCGGTTCCCCATCTCAGCCCAGAAAGCAGGTAGAACAACTTTTGTGGTGTCTTTCAAATGCCTACCAAGGTAGTGTAAAAACTACTAAGAGAACTCCTGTCTGGCACCTTCCCCGGTGGAGTTGTGCAGGGGGTGTGTTTGGAACATTTTGTCACCAGCCGAGTCCAAAATTCAGCTGTTCCCCATCTCAGCCCAGAAAGCAGGAAGAACAACTTTTGTGGTGTCTTTTAGATGCCTACCAAGGTAGTGTAAAAACTATCAAGAGAACGCTTGTCTGGCACCTTCCCCGGTGGAGTTGTGCATGGGGTGTCTTTGGAACATTTTGTCACCGGCCGACTCCAAAATTCAGCGGTTCCCCATCTCAGCCCACAAAGCAGATAGAACAACTTTTGTGGTGCCTTTCAGCTGCCTACCGGAGCAATGTAAAAACTACTAAGAGAACTCCTGTCTGGCACCTTCCCCGGTGGAGTTGTGCAGGGGGTGTGTTTGGAACATTTTGTCACCGGCCGAGTCCAAAATTCAGCGGTTCCCCATCTCAGCCCAGAAAGCAGGTAGAACAACTTTTGTGGTGTCTTTTAGATGCCTACCAAGGTAGTGTAAAAACTATCAAGAGAACTCCTGTCTGGCACCTTCCCCGGTGGAGTTGTGCATGGGGTGTCTTTGGAACATTTTGTCACCGGCCGAGTCCAAAATTCAGCGATTCCCCATCTCAGCCCAGAAAGCAGGTAGAACAACTTTTGTGGTGTCTTTTAGATGCCTACCAAGGTAGTGTAAAAACTATCAAGAGAACGCTTGTCTGGCACCTTCCCCGGTGGAGTTGTGCATGGGGTGTCTTTGGAACATTTTGTCACCAGCCGACTCCAAAATTCAGCGATTCCCCATCTCAGCCCAGAAAGCAGGTAGAACAACTTTTGTGGTGTCTTTCAGATGCCTACCAAGGTAGTGTAAAAACTACTAAGAGAACTCCTGTCTGGCACCTTCCCCGGTGGAGTTGTGCATGGGGTGTGTTTGGAACATTTTGTCACCAGCCGACTCCAAAATTCAGCGTTTCCCAATCTCAGCCCAGAAAGCAGGTAGAACAACTTTTGTGGTGTCTTTCAAATGCCTACCAAGGTAGTGTAAAAACTACCAGGAGAACTCCTGCCTGGCACCTTCCCCGGTGGAGTTGTGCATGGGGTGTGTTTGGAACATTTTGTCACCGGCCGACTCCAAAATTCAGCGGTTCCCCATCTCAGCCCAGAAATCAGATAGAACAACTTTTGTGGTGTCTTTCAGATGCCTAGCGGAGCAATGTAAAAACTACCAGGAGAACTCCTGTCTGGCACCTTCCCCGGTGGAGTTGTGCAGGGGGTGTGTTTGGAACATTTTGTCACCGGCCGAGTCCAAAATTCAGCGATTCCCCATCTCAGCCCAGAAAGCAGTTAGAACAACTTTTGTGCTGCCTTTCAGCTCCCTACCAAGGCAGTGTAAAATCTACCAAGAGAACTACTGTCTGGCACCTTCCCCGGTGGAGTTGTGCATGGGGTGTGTTTGGAACATTTTGTCACCGGCCGACTCCAAAATTCAGCGGTTCCCCATCTCAGCCCAGAAAGCAGGTAGAACATCTTTTGTGGTGTCTTTTAGATGCCTACCAAGGTAGTGTAAAAACTATCAAGAGAACTCTTGTCTGGCACCTTCCCCGGTGGAGTTGTGCAGGGGGTGTGTTTGGAACATTTTGTCACCAGCCGACTCCAAAATTCAGCGGTTCCCCATCTCAGCCCAGAAAGCAGGTAGAACAACTTTTGTGGTGTCTTTCAGATGCCTACCGGAGCAATGTAAAAACTACCAGGAGAACTCCTGTCTGGCACCTTCCCCGGTGGAGTTGTGCAGGGGGTGTCTTTGGAACATTTTGTCACCGGCCGACTCCAAAATTCAGCGGTTCCCCATCTCAGCCCAGAAAGCAGGTAGAACAACTTTTGTGGTGTCTTTCAGATGCCTACCGGAGCAATGTAAAAACTACTAAGAGAACTCCTGTCTGGCACCTTCCCCGGTGGAGTTGTGCATGGGGTGTGTTTGGAACATTTTGTCACCAGCCGACTCCAAAATTCAGCGTTTCCCCATCTCAGCCCAGAAAGCAGGTAGAACAACTTTTGTGGTGTCTTTTAGATGCCTACCAAGGTAGTGTAAAAACTACCAGGAGAACTCCTGTCTGGCACCTTCCCCGGTGGAGTTGTGCATGGGGTGTGTTTGGAACATTTTGTCACCGGCCGACTCCAAAATTCAGCGGTTCCCCATCTCAGCCCAGAAATCAGATAGAACAACTTTTGTGGTGTCTTTTAGATGCCTACCGGAGCAATGTAAAAACTACCAGGAGAACTCCTGTCTGGCACCTTCCCCGGTGGAGTTGTGCAGGGGGTGTGTTTGGAACATTTTGTCACCGGCCGAGTCCAAAATTCAGCGATTCCCCATCTCAGCCCAGAAAGCAGGTAGAACAACTTTTGTGCTGCCTTTCAGCTCCCTACCAAGGCAGTGTAAAATCTACCAAGAGAACTCCTGTCTGGCACCTTCCCCGGTGGAGTTGTGCAGGGGGTGTGTTTGGAACATTTTGTCACCGGCCGACTCCAAAATTCAGCGGTTCCCCATCTCAGCCCAGAAAGCAGGTAGAACATCTTTTGTGGTGTCTTTTAGATGCCTACCAAGGTAGTGTAAAAACTATCAAGAGAACTCTTGTCTGGCACCTTCCCCGGTGGAGTTGTGCATGGGGTGTGTTTGGAACATTTTGTCACCAGCCGACTCCAAAATTCAGCGGTTCCCAATCTCAGCCCAGAAAGCAGGTAGAACAACTTTTGTGGTGTCTTTTAGATGCCTACCAAGGTAGTGTAAAAACTACCAGGAGAACTCCTGTCTGGCACCTTCCCCGGTGGAGTTGTGCAGGGGGTGTCTTTGGAACATTTTGTCACCAGCCGAGTCCAAAATTCAGCTGTTCCCCATCTCAGCCCAGAAAGCAGGTAGAACAACTTTTGTGGTGTCTTTTAGATGCCTACCAAGGTAGTGTAAAAACTATCAAGAGAACGCTTGTCTGGCACCTTCCCCGGTGGAGTTGTGCATGGGGTGTCTTTGGAACATTTTGTCACCGGCCGACTCCAAAATTCAGAGATTCCCCATCTCAGCCCAGAAAGCAGGTAGAACAACTTTTGTGGTGTCTTTCAAATGCCTACCAAGGTAGTGTAAAAACTACCAAGAGAACTCCTGTCTGGCACCTTCCCCGGTGGAGTTGTGCAGGGGGTGTGTTTGGAACATTTTGTCACCAGCCGAGTCCAAAATTCAGCTGTTCCCCATCTCAGCCCAGAAAGCAGGTAGAACAACTTTTGTGGTGTCTTTCAGATGCCTACCAAGGTAGTGTAAAAACTATCAAGAGAACTCCTGTCTGGCACCTTCCCCGGTGGAGTTGTGCAGGGGGTGTGTTTGGAACATTTTGTCACCGGCCGAGTCCAAAATTCAGCGGTTCCCCATCTCAGCCCAGAATGCAGGTAGAACAACTTTTGTGGTGTCTTTTAGATGCCTACCAAGGTAGTGTAAAAACTATCAAGAGAACGCTTTCTGGCACCTTCCCCGGTGGAGTTGTGCATGGGGTGTGTTTGGAACATTTTGTCACCGGCCGACTCCAAAATTCAGCGGTTCCCCATCTCAGCCCAGAAAGCAGATAGAACAACTTTTGTGGTGCCTTTCAAATGCCTACCAAGGTAGTGTAAAAACTACCAGGAGAACTCCTGTCTGGCACCTTCCCCGGTGGAGTTGTGCAGGGGGTGTGTTTGGAACATTTTGTCACCGGCCGACTCCAAAATTCAGCGTTTCCCCATCTCAGCCCAGAAAGCAGGTAGAACAACTTTTGTGGTGTCTTTTAGATGCCTACCAAGGTAGTGTAAAAACTACCAAGAGAACTCCTGCCTGGCACCTTCCCCGGTGGAGTTGTGCAGGGGGTGTGTTTGGAACATTTTGTCACCAGCCGAGTCCAAAATTCAGCGGTTCCCCATCTCAGCCCAGAAAGCAGGTAGAACAACTTTTGTGGTGCCTTTCAGATGCCTACCAAGGTAGTGTAGAAACTACTAAGAGAATTCCTGTCTGGCACCTTCCCCGGTGGAGTTGTGCAGGGGGTGTGTTTGGAACATTTCGTCACCAGCCGACTCCAAAATTCAGCGGTTCCCCATCTCAGCCCAGAAAGCAGGTAGAACAACTTTTGTGGTGTCTTTTAGATGCCTACCAAGGTAGTGTAAAAACTATCAAGAGAACGCTTGTCTGGCACCTTCCCCGGTGGAGTTGTGCATGGGGTGTCTTTGGAACATTTTGTCACCGGCCGACTCCAAAATTCAGCGATTCCCCATCTCAGCCCAGAAAGCAGGTAGAACAACTTTTGTGGTGTCTTTCAGATGCCTACCAAGGTAGTGTAAAAACTACTAAGAGAACTCCTGTCTGGCACCTTCCCCGGTGGAGTTGTGCAGGGGGTGTGTTTGGAACATTTTGTCACCAGCCGACTCCAAAATTCAGCTGTTCCCCATCTCAGCCCAGAAAGCAGATAGAACAGCTTTTGTGGTGTCTTTCAGATGCCTACCAAGGTAGTGTAAAAACTACTAAGAGAACTCCTGTCTGGCACCTTCCCCGGTGGAGTTGTGCATGGGGTGTGTTTGGAACATTTTGTCACCAGCCGACTCCAAAATTCAGCGTTTCCCAATCTCAGCCCAGAAAGCAGGTAGAACAACTTTTGTGGTGTCTTTCAAATGCCTACCAAGGTAGTGTAAAAACTACCAGGAGAACTCCTGCCTGGCACCTTCCCCGGTGGAGTTGTGCATGGGGTGTGTTTGGAACATTTTGTCACCGGCCGACTCCAAAATTCAGCGGTTCCCCATCTCAGCCCAGAAATCAGATAGAACAACTTTTGTGGTGTCTTTCAGATGCCTACCGGAGCAATGTAAAAACTACCAGGAGAACTCCTGTCTGGCACCTTCCCCGGTGGAGTTGTGCAGGGGGTGTGTTTGGAACATTTTGTCACCGGCCGAGTCCAAAATTCAGCGATTCCCCATCTCAGCCCAGAAAGCAGTTAGAACAACTTTTGTGCTGCCTTTCAGCTCCCTACCAAGGCAGTGTAAAATCTACCAAGAGAACTACTGTCTGGCACCTTCCCCGGTGGAGTTGTGCATGGGGTGTGTTTGGAACATTTTGTCACCGGCCGACTCCAAAATTCAGCGGTTCCCCATCTCAGCCCAGAAAGCAGGTAGAACATCTTTTGTGGTGTCTTTTAGATGCCTACCAAGGTAGTGTAAAAACTATCAAGAGAACTCTTGTCTGGCACCTTCCCCGGTGGAGTTGTGCAGGGGGTGTGTTTGGAACATTTTGTCACCAGCCGACTCCAAAATTCAGCGGTTCCCCATCTCAGCCCAGAAAGCAGGTAGAACAACTTTTGTGGTGTCTTTCAGATGCCTACCGGAGCAATGTAAAAACTACCAGGAGAACTCCTGTCTGGCACCTTCCCCGGTGGAGTTGTGCAGGGGGTGTCTTTGGAACATTTTGTCACCGGCCGACTCCAAAATTCAGCGGTTCCCCATCTCAGCCCAGAAAGCAGGTAGAACAACTTTTGTGGTGTCTTTCAGATGCCTACCGGAGCAATGTAAAAACTACTAAGAGAACTCCTGTCTGGCACCTTCCCCGGTGGAGTTGTGCATGGGGTGTGTTTGGAACATTTTGTCACCAGCCGACTCCAAAATTCAGCGTTTCCCCATCTCAGCCCAGAAAGCAGGTAGAACAACTTTTGTGGTGTCTTTTAGATGCCTACCAAGGTAGTGTAAAAACTACCAGGAGAACTCCTGTCTGGCACCTTCCCCGGTGGAGTTGTGCATGGGGTGTGTTTGGAACATTTTGTCACCAGCCGACTCCAAAATTCAGCGGTTCCCCATCTCAGCCCAGAAAGCAGGTAGAACATCTTTTGTGGTGTCTTTCAGATGCATACCAAGGTAGTGTAAAAACTATCAAGAGAACGCTTGTCTGGCACCTTCCCCGGTGGAGTTGTGCATGGGGTGTCTTTGGAACATTTTGTCACCGGCCGACTCCAAAATTCAGCGGTTCCCCATCTCAGCCCAGAAAGCAGGTAGAACAACTTTTGTGCTGCCTTTCAGCTGCCTACCAAGGTAGTGTAGAAACTACTAAGAGAACTCCTGTCTGGCACCTTCCCCGGTGGAGTTGTGCAGGGGGTGTGTTTGGAACATTTTGTCACCAGCCGACTCCAAAATTCAGCTGTTCCCCATCTCAGCCCAGAAAGCAGATAGAACAGCTTTTGTGGTGTCTTTCAGATGCCTACCAAGGTAGTGTAAAAACTACTAAGAGAACTCCTGTCTGGCACCTTCCCCGGTGGAGTTGTGCAGGGGGTGTGTTTGGAACATTTTGTCACCAGCCGACTCCAAAATTCATAGTTTCCCCATCTCAGCCCAGAAAGCAGGTAGAACAACTTTTGTGGTGTCTTTCAAATGCCTACCAAGGTAGTGTAAAAACTACCAGGAGAACTCCTGCCTGGCACCTTCCCCGGTGGAGTTGTGCATGGGGTGTGTTTGGAACATTTTGTCACCGGCCGACTCCAAAATTCAGCGGTTCCCCATCTCAGCCCAGAAATCAGATAGAACAACTTTTGTGGTGTCTTTCAGATGCCTACCGGAGCAATGTAAAAACTACCAGGAGAACTCCTGTCTGGCACCTTCCCCGGTGGAGTTGTGCAGGGGGTGTGTTTGGAACATTTTGTCACCAGCCGAGTCCAAAATTCAGCGGTTCCCCATCTCAGCCCAGAAAGCAGGTAGAACAACTTTTGTGGTGTCTTTCAGATGCCTACCGGAGCAATGTAAAAACTACCAGGAGAACTCCTGTCTGGCACCTTCCCCGGTGGAGTTGTGCAGGGGGTGTCTTTGGAACATTTTGTCACCAGCCGAGTCCAAAATTCAGCGTTTCCCCATCTCAGCCCAGAAAGCAGGTAGAACAACTTTTGTGGTGTCTTTTAGATGCCTACCAAGGTAGTGTAAAAACTATCAAGAGAACGCTTGTCTGGCACCTTCCCCGGTGGAGTTGTGCATGGGGTGTGTTTGGAACATTTTGTCACCGGCCGACTCCAAAATTCAGCGGTTCCCCATCTCAGCCCAGAAAGCAGGTAGAACAACTTTTGTGGTGTCTTTCAAATGCCTACCAAGGTAGTGTAAAAACTACTAAGAGAACTCCTGTCTGGCACCTTCCCCGGTGGAGTTGTGCAGGGGGTGTGTTTGGAACATTTTGTCACCAGCCGAGTCCAAAATTCAGCTGTTCCCCATCTCAGCCCAGAAAGCAGGAAGAACAACTTTTGTGGTGTCTTTTAGATGCCTACCAAGGTAGTGTAAAAACTATCAAGAAAACGCTTGTCTGGCACCTTCCCCGGTGGAGTTGTGCATGGGGTGTCTTTGGAACATTTTGTCACCGGCCGACTCCAAAATTCAGCGGTTCCCCATCTCAGCCCACAAAGCAGATAGAACAACTTTTGTGGTGCCTTTCAGCTGCCTACCGGAGCAATGTAAAAACTACTAAGAGAACTCCTGTCTGGCACCTTCCCCGGTGGAGTTGTGCAGGGGGTGTGTTTGGAACATTTTGTCACCGGCCGAGTCCAAAATTCAGCGGTTCCCCATCTCAGCCCAGAAAGCAGGTAGAACAACTTTTGTGGTGTCTTTTAGATGCCTACCAAGGTAGTGTAAAAACTATCAAGAGAACTCCTGTCTGGCACCTTCCCCGGTGGAGTTGTGCATGGGGTGTCTTTGGAACATTTTGTCACCGGCCGAGTCCAAAATTCAGCGATTCCCCATCTCAGCCCAGAAAGCAGGTAGAACAACTTTTGTGGTGTCTTTTAGATGCCTACCAAGGTAGTGTAAAAACTATCAAGAGAACGCTTGTCTGGCACCTTCCCCGGTGGAGTTGTGCATGGGGTGTGTTTGGAACATTTTGTCACCGGCCGACTCCAAAATTCAGCGATTCCCCATCTCAGCCCAGAAAGCAGGTAGAACAACTTTTGTGGTGTCTTTCAGATGCCTACCAAGGTAGTGTAAAAACTACTAAGAGAACTCCTGTCTGGCACCTTCCCCGGTGGAGTTGTGCAGGGGGTGTGTTTGGAACATTTTGTCACCAGCCGACTCCAAAATTCAGCTGTTCCCCATCTCAGCCCAGAAAGCAGATAGAACAGCTTTTGTGGTGTCTTTCAGATGCCTACCAAGGTAGTGTAAAAACTACTAAGAGAACTCCTGTCTGGCACCTTCCCCGGTGGAGTTGTGCATGGGGTGTGTTTGGAACATTTTGTCACCAGCCGACTCCAAAATTCAGCGTTTCCCAATCTCAGCCCAGAAAGCAGGTAGAACAACTTTTGTGGTGTCTTTCAAATGCCTACCAAGGTAGTGTAAAAACTACCAGGAGAACTCCTGCCTGGCACCTTCCCCGGTGGAGTTGTGCATGGGGTGTGTTTGGAACATTTTGTCACCGGCCGACTCCAAAATTCAGCGGTTCCCCATCTCAGCCCAGAAATCAGATAGAACAACTTTTGTGGTGTCTTTCAGATGCCTACCGGAGCAATGTAAAAACTACCAGGAGAACTCCTGTCTGGCACCTTCCCCGGTGGAGTTGTGCAGGGGGTGTGTTTGGAACATTTTGTCACCGGCCGAGTCCAAAATTCAGCGATTCCCCATCTCAGCCCAGAAAGCAGTTAGAACAACTTTTGTGCTGCCTTTCAGCTCCCTACCAAGGCAGTGTAAAATCTACCAAGAGAACTACTGTCTGGCACCTTCCCCGGTGGAGTTGTGCATGGGGTGTGTTTGGAACATTTTGTCACCGGCCGACTCCAAAATTCAGCGGTTCCCCATCTCAGCCCAGAAAGCAGGTAGAACATCTTTTGTGGTGTCTTTTAGATGCCTACCAAGGTAGTGTAAAAACTATCAAGAGAACTCTTGTCTGGCACCTTCCCCGGTGGAGTTGTGCAGGGGGTGTGTTTGGAACATTTTGTCACCAGCCGACTCCAAAATTCAGCGGTTCCCCATCTCAGCCCAGAAAGCAGGTAGAACAACTTTTGTGGTGTCTTTCAGATGCCTACCGGAGCAATGTAAAAACTACCAGGAGAACTCCTGTCTGGCACCTTCCCCGGTGGAGTTGTGCAGGGGGTGTCTTTGGAACATTTTGTCACCGGCCGACTCCAAAATTCAGCGGTTCCCCATCTCAGCCCAGAAAGCAGGTAGAACAACTTTTGTGGTGTCTTTCAGATGCCTACCGGAGCAATGTAAAAACTACTAAGAGAACTCCTGTCTGGCACCTTCCCCGGTGGAGTTGTGCATGGGGTGTGTTTGGAACATTTTGTCACCAGCCGACTCCAAAATTCAGCGTTTCCCCATCTCAGCCCAGAAAGCAGGTAGAACAACTTTTGTGGTGTCTTTTAGATGCCTACCAAGGTAGTGTAAAAACTACCAGGAGAACTCCTGTCTGGCACCTTCCCCGGTGGAGTTGTGCATGGGGTGTGTTTGGAACATTTTGTCACCGGCCGACTCCAAAATTCAGCGGTTCCCCATCTCAGCCCAGAAATCAGATAGAACAACTTTTGTGGTGTCTTTTAGATGCCTACCGGAGCAATGTAAAAACTACCAGGAGAACTCCTGTCTGGCACCTTCCCCGGTGGAGTTGTGCAGGGGGTGTGTTTGGAACATTTTGTCACCGGCCGAGTCCAAAATTCAGCGATTCCCCATCTCAGCCCAGAAAGCAGGTAGAACAACTTTTGTGCTGCCTTTCAGCTCCCTACCAAGGCAGTGTAAAATCTACCAAGAGAACTCCTGTCTGGCACCTTCCCCGGTGGAGTTGTGCAGGGGGTGTGTTTGGAACATTTTGTCACCGGCCGACTCCAAAATTCAGCGGTTCCCCATCTCAGCCCAGAAAGCAGGTAGAACATCTTTTGTGGTGTCTTTTAGATGCCTACCAAGGTAGTGTAAAAACTATCAAGAGAACTCTTGTCTGGCACCTTCCCCGGTGGAGTTGTGCATGGGGTGTGTTTGGAACATTTTGTCACCAGCCGACTCCAAAATTCAGCGGTTCCCAATCTCAGCCCAGAAAGCAGGTAGAACAACTTTTGTGGTGTCTTTTAGATGCCTACCAAGGTAGTGTAAAAACTACCAGGAGAACTCCTGTCTGGCACCTTCCCCGGTGGAGTTGTGCAGGGGGTGTCTTTGGAACATTTTGTCACCAGCCGAGTCCAAAATTCAGCTGTTCCCCATCTCAGCCCAGAAAGCAGGTAGAACAACTTTTGTGGTGTCTTTTAGATGCCTACCAAGGTAGTGTAAAAACTATCAAGAGAACGCTTGTCTGGCACCTTCCCCGGTGGAGTTGTGCATGGGGTGTCTTTGGAACATTTTGTCACCGGCCGACTCCAAAATTCAGAGATTCCCCATCTCAGCCCAGAAAGCAGGTAGAACAACTTTTGTGGTGTCTTTCAAATGCCTACCAAGGTAGTGTAAAAACTACCAAGAGAACTCCTGTCTGGCACCTTCCCCGGTGGAGTTGTGCAGGGGGTGTGTTTGGAACATTTTGTCACCAGCCGAGTCCAAAATTCAGCTGTTCCCCATCTCAGCCCAGAAAGCAGGTAGAACAACTTTTGTGGTGTCTTTCAGATGCCTACCAAGGTAGTGTAAAAACTATCAAGAGAACTCCTGTCTGGCACCTTCCCCGGTGGAGTTGTGCAGGGGGTGTGTTTGGAACATTTTGTCACCGGCCGAGTCCAAAATTCAGCGGTTCCCCATCTCAGCCCAGAAAGCAGGTAGAACAACTTTTGTGGTGTCTTTTAGATGCCTACCAAGGTAGTGTAAAAACTATCAAGAGAACGCTTTCTGGCACCTTCCCCGGTGGAGTTGTGCATGGGGTGTGTTTGGAACATTTTGTCACCGGCCGACTCCAAAATTCAGCGGTTCCCCATCTCAGCCCAGAAAGCAGATAGAACAACTTTTGTGGTGCCTTTCAAATGCCTACCAAGGTAGTGTAAAAACTACCAGGAGAACTCCTGTCTGGCACCTTCCCCGGTGGAGTTGTGCAGGGGGTGTGTTTGGAACATTTTGTCACCGGCCGACTCCAAAATTCAGCGTTTCCCCATCTCAGCCCAGAAAGCAGGTAGAACAACTTTTGTGGTGTCTTTTAGATGCCTACCAAGGTAGTGTAAAAACTACCAAGAGAACTCCTGCCTGGCACCTTCCCCGGTGGAGTTGTGCAGGGGGTGTGTTTGGAACATTTTGTCACCAGCCGAGTCCAAAATTCAGCGGTTCCCCATCTCAGCCCAGAAAGCAGGTAGAACAACTTTTGTGGTGCCTTTCAGATGCCTACCAAGGTAGTGTAGAAACTACTAAGAGAATTCCTGTCTGGCACCTTCCCCGGTGGAGTTGTGCAGGGGGTGTGTTTGGAACATTTCGTCACCAGCCGACTCCAAAATTCAGCGGTTCCCCATCTCAGCCCAGAAAGCAGGTAGAACAACTTTTGTGGTGCCTTTCTGATGCCTACCAAGGTAGTGTAAAATCTACCAAGAGAACTCCTGTCTGGCACCTTCCCCGGTGGAGTTGTGCAGGGGGTGTGTTTGGAACATTTTGTCACCAGCCGACTCCAAAATTCAGCGGTTCCCCATCTCAGCCCAGAAAGCAGGTAGAACATCTTTTGTGGTGTCTTTCAGATGCATACCAAGGTAGTGTAAAAACTATCAAGAGAACGCTTGTCTGGCACCTTCCCCGGTGGAGTTGTGCATGGGGTGTCTTTGGAACATTTTGTCACCGGCCGACTCCAAAATTCAGCGGTTCCCCATCTCAGCCCAGAAAGCAGGTAGAACAACTTTTGTGCTGCCTTTCAGCTGCCTACCAAGGTAGTGTAGAAACTACTAAGAGAACTCCTGTCTGGCACCTTCCCCGGTGGAGTTGTGCAGGGGGTGTGTTTGGAACATTTTGTCACCAGCCGACTCCAAAATTCAGCTGTTCCCCATCTCAGCCCAGAAAGCAGATAGAACAGCTTTTGTGGTGTCTTTCAGATGCCTACCAAGGTAGTGTAAAAACTACTAAGAGAACTCCTGTCTGGCACCTTCCCCGGTGGAGTTGTGCAGGGGGTGTGTTTGGAACATTTTGTCACCAGCCGACTCCAAAATTCAGCGTTTCCCCATCTCAGCCCAGAAAGCAGGTAGAACAACTTTTGTGGTGTCTTTCAAATGCCTACCAAGGTAGTGTAAAAACTACCAGGAGAACTCCTGCCTGGCACCTTCCCCGGTGGAGTTGTGCATGGGGTGTGTTTGGAACATTTTGTCACCGGCCGACTCCAAAATTCAGCGGTTCCCCATCTCAGCCCAGAAATCAGATAGAACAACTTTTGTGGTGTCTTTCAGATGCCTACCGGAGCAATGTAAAAACTACCAGGAGAACTCCTGTCTGGCACCTTCCCCGGTGGAGTTGTGCAGGGGGTGTGTTTGGAACATTTTGTCACCGGCCGAGTCCAAAATTCAGCGATTCCCCATCTCAGCCCAGAAAGCAGTTAGAACAACTTTTGTGCTGCCTTTCAGCTCCCTACCAAGGCAGTGTAAAATCTACCAAGAGAACTACTGTCTGGCACCTTCCCCGGTGGAGTTGTGCATGGGGTGTTTTTGGAACATTTTGTCACCGGCCGACTCCAAAATTCAGCGGTTCCCCATCTCAGCCCAGAAAGCAGGTAGAACATCTTTTGTGGTGTCTTTTAGATGCCTACCAAGGTAGTGTAAAAACTATCAAGAGAACTCTTGTCTGGCACCTTCCCCGGTGGAGTTGTGCAGGGGGTGTGTTTGGAACATTTTGTCACCAGCCGACTCCAAAATTCAGCGGTTCCCCATCTCAGCCCAGAAAGCAGGTAGAACAACTTTTGTGGTGTCTTTCAGATGCCTACCGGAGCAATGTAAAAACTACCAGGAGAACTCCTGTCTGGCACCTTCCCCGGTGGAGTTGTGCAGGGGGTGTCTTTGGAACATTTTGTCACCGGCCGACTCCAAAATTCAGCGGTTCCCCATCTCAGCCCAGAAAGCAGGTAGAACAACTTTTGTGGTGTCTTTCAGATGCCTACCGGAGCAATGTAAAAACTACTAAGAGAACTCCTGTCTGGCACCTTCCCCGGTGGAGTTGTGCATGGGGTGTGTTTGGAACATTTTGTCACCAGCCGACTCCAAAATTCAGCGTTTCCCCATCTCAGCCCAGAAAGCAGGTAGAACAACTTTTGTGGTGTCTTTTAGATGCCTACCAAGGTAGTGTAAAAACTACCAGGAGAACTCCTGTCTGGCACCTTCCCCGGTGGAGTTGTGCATGGGGTGTGTTTGGAACATTTTGTCACCAGCCGACTCCAAAATTCAGCGGTTCCCCATCTCAGCCCAGAAAGCAGGTAGAACAACTTTTGTGGTGTCTTTTAGATGCCTACCAAGGTAGTGTAAAAACTACCAGGAGAACTCCTGTCTGGCACCTTCCCCGGTGGAGTTGTGCAGGGGGTGTCTTTGGAACATTTTGTCACCAGCCGAGTCCAAAATTCAGCTGTTCCCCATCTCAGCCCAGAAAGCAGGTAGAACAACTTTTGTGGTGTCTTTTAGATGCATACCAAGGTAGTGTAAAAACTATCAAGAGAACTCTTGTCTGGCACCTTCCCCGGTGGAGTTGTGCATGGGGTGTCTTTGGAACATTTTGTCACCGGCCGACTCCAAAATTCAGAGATTCCCCATCTCAGCCCAGAAAGCAGGTAGAACAACTTTTGTGGTGTCTTTCAAATGCCTACCAAGGTAGTGTAAAAACTACCAAGAGAACTCCTGTCTGGCACCTTCCCCGGTGGAGTTGTGCAGGGGGTGTGTTTGGAACATTTTGTCACCAGCCGACTCCAAAATTCAGCTGTTCCCCATCTCAGCCCAGAAAGCAGGTAGAACAACTTTTGTGGTGTCTTTCAGATGCCTACCAAGGTAGTGTAAAAACTATCAAGAGAACTCCTGTCTGGCACCTTCCCCGGTGGAGTTGTGCAGGGGGTGTCTTTGGAACATTTTGTCACCGGCCGACTCCAAAATTCAGCGGTTCCCCATCTCAGCCCAGAAAGCAGGTAGAACAACTTTTGTGGTGTCTTTTAGATGCCTACCAAGGTAGTGTAAAAACTATCAAGAGAACGCTTTCTGGCACCTTCCCCGGTGGAGTTGTGCATGGGGTGTGTTTGGAACATTTTGTCACCGGCCGACTCCAAAATTCAGCGGTTCCCCATCTCAGCCCAGAAAGCAGATAGAACAACTTTTGTGGTGCCTTTCAAATGCCTACCAAGGTAGTGTAAAAACTACCAGGAGAACTCCTGTCTGGCACCTTCCCCGGTGGAGTTGTGCAGGGGGTGTGTTTGGAACATTTTGTCACCGGCCGACTCCAAAATTCAGCGTTTCCCCATCTCAGCCCAGAAAGCAGGTAGAACAACTTTTGTGGTGTCTTTTAGATGCCTACCAAGGTAGTGTAAAATCTACCAAGAGAACTCCTGTCTGGCACCTTCCCCGGTGGAGTTGTGCAGGGGGTGTGTTTGGAACATTTCGTCACCAGCCGACTCCAAAATTCAGCGGTTCCCCATCTCAGCCCAGAAAGCAGGTACAACAACTTTTGTGGTGTCTTTCAGGTGCCTACCAAGGTAGTGTAAAAACTACCAAGAGAACTCCTGTCTGGCACCTTCCCCGGTGGAGTTGTGCAGGGGGTGTGTTTGGAACATTTTGTCACCAGCCGACTCCAAAATTCAGCGGTTCCCCATCTCAGCCCAGAAAGCAGGAAGAACAACTTTTGTGGTGCCTTTCAAATGCCTACCAAGGTAGTGTAGAAACTACCAAGAGAACTCCTGTCTGGCACCTTCCCCGGTGGAGTTGTGCAGGGGGTGTGTTTGGAACATTTTGTCACCGGCCGACTCCAAAATTCAGCGGTTCCCCATCTCAGCCCACAAAGCAGATAGAACAACTTTTGTGGTGCCTTTCAGCTGCCTACCAGAGCAATGTAAAAACTACTAACAGAACTCCTGTCTGGCACCTTCCCCGGTGGAGTTGTGCAGGGGGTGTGTTTGGAACATTTTGTCACCAGCCGACTCCAAAATTCAGCGGTTCCCCATCTCAGCCCAGAAAGCAGGTAGAACAACTTTTGTGGTGTCTTTCAGATGCCTACCGGAGCAATGTAAAAACTACCAAGAGAACTCCTGTCTGGCACCTTCCCCGGTGGAGTTGTGCAGGGGGTGTGTTTGGAACATTTTGTCACCAGCCGAGTCCAAAATTCAGCGATTCCCCATCTCAGCCCAGAAAGCAGGTACAACAACTTTTGTGGTGCCTTTCTGATGCCTACCAAGGTAGTGTAAAATCTACCAAGAGAACTCCTGTCTGGCACCTTCCCCGGTGGAGTTGTGCAGGGGGTGTGTTTGGAACATTTTGTCACCAGCCGACTCCAAAATTCAGCGGTTCCCCATCTCAGCCCAGAAAGCAGGTAGAACATCTTTTGCGGTGTCTTTCAGATGCATACCAAGGTAGTGTAAAAACTATCAAGAGAACGCTTGTCTGGCACCTTCCCCGGTGGAGTTGTGCATGGGGTGTCTTTGGAACATTTTGTCACCGGCCGACTCCAAAATTCAGCGTTTCCCCATCTCAGCCCAGAAAGCAGGTAGAACAACTTTTGTGCTGCCTTTCAGCTGCCTACCAAGGTAGTGTAGAAACTACTAAGAGAACTCCTGTCTGGCACCTTCCCCGGTGGAGTTGTGCAGGGGGTGTGTTTGGAACATTTCGTCACCAGCCGACTCCAAAATTCAGCGGTTCCCCATCTCAGCCCAGAAAGCAGGTACAACAACTTTTGTGGTGTCTTTCAGGTGCCTACCAAGGTAGTGTAAAAACTACCAAGAGAACTCCTGTCTGGCACCTTCCCCGGTGGAGTTGTGCAGGGGGTGTGTTTGGAACATTTTGTCACCAGCCGACTCCAAAATTCAGCTGTTCCCCATCTCAGCCCAGAAAGCAGGTAGAACAACTTTTGTGGTGTCTTTTAGATGCCTACCAAGGTAGTGTAAAAACTATCAAGAGAACGCTTGTCTGGCACCTTCCCCGGTGGAGTTGTGCATGGGGTGTCTTTGGAACATTTTGTCACCGGCCGACTCCAAAATTCAGAGATTCCCCATCTCAGCCCAGAAAGCAGGTAGAACAACTTTTGTGGTGTCTTTCAAATGCCTACCAAGGTAGTGTAAAAACTACCAAGAGAACTCCTGTCTGGCACCTTCCCCGGTGGAGTTGTGCAGGGGGTGTGTTTGGAACATTTTGTCACCAGCCGAGTCCAAAATTCAGCTGTTCCCCATCTCAGCCCAGAAAGCAGGTAGAACAACTTTTGTGGTGTCTTTCAGATGCCTACCAAGGTAGTGTAAAAACTATCAAGAGAACTCCTGTCTGGCACCTTCCCCGGTGGAGTTGTGCAGGGGGTGTGTTTGGAACATTTTGTCACCGGCCGAGTCCAAAATTCAGCGGTTCCCCATCTCAGCCCAGAAAGCAGGTAGAACAACTTTTGTGGTGTCTTTTAGATGCCTACCAAGGTAGTGTAAAAACTATCAAGAGAACGCTTTCTGGCACCTTCCCCGGTGGAGTTGTGCATGGGGTGTGTTTGGAACATTTTGTCACCGGCCGACTCCAAAATTCAGCGGTTCCCCATCTCAGCCCAGAAAGCAGATAGAACAACTTTTGTGGTGCCTTTCAAATGCCTACCAAGGTAGTGTAAAAACTACCAGGAGAACTCCTGTCTGGCACCTTCCCCGGTGGAGTTGTGCAGGGGGTGTGTTTGGAACATTTTGTCACCGGCCGACTCCAAAATTCAGCGTTTCCCCATCTCAGCCCAGAAAGCAGGTAGAACAACTTTTGTGGTGTCTTTTAGATGCCTACCAAGGTAGTGTAAAAACTACCAAGAGAACTCCTGCCTGGCACCTTCCCCGGTGGAGTTGTGCAGGGGGTGTGTTTGGAACATTTTGTCACCAGCCGAGTCCAAAATTCAGCGGTTCCCCATCTCAGCCCAGAAAGCAGGTAGAACAACTTTTGTGGTGCCTTTCAGATGCCTACCAAGGTAGTGTAGAAACTACTAAGAGAATTCCTGTCTGGCACCTTCCCCGGTGGAGTTGTGCAGGGGGTGTGTTTGGAACATTTCGTCACCAGCCGACTCCAAAATTCAGCGGTTCCCCATCTCAGCCCAGAAAGCAGGTAGAACAACTTTTGTGGTGCCTTTCTGATGCCTACCAAGGTAGTGTAAAATCTACCAAGAGAACTCCTGTCTGGCACCTTCCCCGGTGGAGTTGTGCAGGGGGTGTGTTTGGAACATTTTGTCACCAGCCGACTCCAAAATTCAGCGGTTCCCCATCTCAGCCCAGAAAGCAGGTAGAACATCTTTTGTGGTGTCTTTCAGATGCATACCAAGGTAGTGTAAAAACTATCAAGAGAACGCTTGTCTGGCACCTTCCCCGGTGGAGTTGTGCATGGGGTGTCTTTGGAACATTTTGTCACCGGCCGACTCCAAAATTCAGCGGTTCCCCATCTCAGCCCAGAAAGCAGGTAGAACAACTTTTGTGCTGCCTTTCAGCTGCCTACCAAGGTAGTGTAGAAACTACTAAGAGAACTCCTGTCTGGCACCTTCCCCGGTGGAGTTGTGCAGGGGGTGTGTTTGGAACATTTTGTCACCAGCCGACTCCAAAATTCAGCTGTTCCCCATCTCAGCCCAGAAAGCAGATAGAACAGCTTTTGTGGTGTCTTTCAGATGCCTACCAAGGTAGTGTAAAAACTACTAAGAGAACTCCTGTCTGGCACCTTCCCCGGTGGAGTTGTGCAGGGGGTGTGTTTGGAACATTTTGTCACCAGCCGACTCCAAAATTCAGCGTTTCCCCATCTCAGCCCAGAAAGCAGGTAGAACAACTTTTGTGGTGTCTTTCAAATGCCTACCAAGGTAGTGTAAAAACTACCAGGAGAACTCCTGCCTGGCACCTTCCCCGGTGGAGTTGTGCATGGGGTGTGTTTGGAACATTTTGTCACCGGCCGACTCCAAAATTCAGCGGTTCCCCATCTCAGCCCAGAAATCAGATAGAACAACTTTTGTGGTGTCTTTCAGATGCCTACCGGAGCAATGTAAAAACTACCAGGAGAACTCCTGTCTGGCACCTTCCCCGGTGGAGTTGTGCAGGGGGTGTGTTTGGAACATTTTGTCACCGGCCGAGTCCAAAATTCAGCGATTCCCCATCTCAGCCCAGAAAGCAGTTAGAACAACTTTTGTGCTGCCTTTCAGCTCCCTACCAAGGCAGTGTAAAATCTACCAAGAGAACTACTGTCTGGCACCTTCCCCGGTGGAGTTGTGCATGGGGTGTTTTTGGAACATTTTGTCACCGGCCGACTCCAAAATTCAGCGGTTCCCCATCTCAGCCCAGAAAGCAGGTAGAACATCTTTTGTGGTGTCTTTTAGATGCCTACCAAGGTAGTGTAAAAACTATCAAGAGAACTCTTGTCTGGCACCTTCCCCGGTGGAGTTGTGCAGGGGGTGTGTTTGGAACATTTTGTCACCAGCCGACTCCAAAATTCAGCGGTTCCCCATCTCAGCCCAGAAAGCAGGTAGAACAACTTTTGTGGTGTCTTTCAGATGCCTACCGGAGCAATGTAAAAACTACCAGGAGAACTCCTGTCTGGCACCTTCCCCGGTGGAGTTGTGCAGGGGGTGTCTTTGGAACATTTTGTCACCGGCCGACTCCAAAATTCAGCGGTTCCCCATCTCAGCCCAGAAAGCAGGTAGAACAACTTTTGTGGTGTCTTTCAGATGCCTACCGGAGCAATGTAAAAACTACTAAGAGAACTCCTGTCTGGCACCTTCCCCGGTGGAGTTGTGCATGGGGTGTGTTTGGAACATTTTGTCACCAGCCGACTCCAAAATTCAGCGTTTCCCCATCTCAGCCCAGAAAGCAGGTAGAACAACTTTTGTGGTGTCTTTTAGATGCCTACCAAGGTAGTGTAAAAACTACCAGGAGAACTCCTGTCTGGCACCTTCCCCGGTGGAGTTGTGCATGGGGTGTGTTTGGAACATTTTGTCACCAGCCGACTCCAAAATTCAGCGGTTCCCCATCTCAGCCCAGAAAGCAGGTAGAACAACTTTTGTGGTGTCTTTTAGATGCCTACCAAGGTAGTGTAAAAACTACCAGGAGAACTCCTGTCTGGCACCTTCCCCGGTGGAGTTGTGCAGGGGGTGTCTTTGGAACATTTTGTCACCAGCCGAGTCCAAAATTCAGCTGTTCCCCATCTCAGCCCAGAAAGCAGGTAGAACAACTTTTGTGGTGTCTTTTAGATGCATACCAAGGTAGTGTAAAAACTATCAAGAGAACTCTTGTCTGGCACCTTCCCCGGTGGAGTTGTGCATGGGGTGTCTTTGGAACATTTTGTCACCGGCCGACTCCAAAATTCAGAGATTCCCCATCTCAGCCCAGAAAGCAGGTAGAACAACTTTTGTGGTGTCTTTCAAATGCCTACCAAGGTAGTGTAAAAACTACCAAGAGAACTCCTGTCTGGCACCTTCCCCGGTGGAGTTGTGCAGGGGGTGTGTTTGGAACATTTTGTCACCAGCCGACTCCAAAATTCAGCTGTTCCCCATCTCAGCCCAGAAAGCAGGTAGAACAACTTTTGTGGTGTCTTTCAGATGCCTACCAAGGTAGTGTAAAAACTATCAAGAGAACTCCTGTCTGGCACCTTCCCCGGTGGAGTTGTGCAGGGGGTGTCTTTGGAACATTTTGTCACCGGCCGACTCCAAAATTCAGCGGTTCCCCATCTCAGCCCAGAAAGCAGGTAGAACAACTTTTGTGGTGTCTTTTAGATGCCTACCAAGGTAGTGTAAAAACTATCAAGAGAACGCTTTCTGGCACCTTCCCCGGTGGAGTTGTGCATGGGGTGTGTTTGGAACATTTTGTCACCGGCCGACTCCAAAATTCAGCGGTTCCCCATCTCAGCCCAGAAAGCAGATAGAACAACTTTTGTGGTGCCTTTCAAATGCCTACCAAGGTAGTGTAAAAACTACCAGGAGAACTCCTGTCTGGCACCTTCCCCGGTGGAGTTGTGCAGGGGGTGTGTTTGGAACATTTTGTCACCGGCCGACTCCAAAATTCAGCGTTTCCCCATCTCAGCCCAGAAAGCAGGTAGAACAACTTTTGTGGTGTCTTTTAGATGCCTACCAAGGTAGTGTAAAATCTACCAAGAGAACTCCTGTCTGGCACCTTCCCCGGTGGAGTTGTGCAGGGGGTGTGTTTGGAACATTTCGTCACCAGCCGACTCCAAAATTCAGCGGTTCCCCATCTCAGCCCAGAAAGCAGGTACAACAACTTTTGTGGTGTCTTTCAGGTGCCTACCAAGGTAGTGTAAAAACTACCAAGAGAACTCCTGTCTGGCACCTTCCCCGGTGGAGTTGTGCAGGGGGTGTGTTTGGAACATTTTGTCACCAGCCGACTCCAAAATTCAGCGGTTCCCCATCTCAGCCCAGAAAGCAGGAAGAACAACTTTTGTGGTGCCTTTCAAATGCCTACCAAGGTAGTGTAGAAACTACCAAGAGAACTCCTGTCTGGCACCTTCCCCGGTGGAGTTGTGCAGGGGGTGTGTTTGGAACATTTTGTCACCGGCCGACTCCAAAATTCAGCGGTTCCCCATCTCAGCCCACAAAGCAGATAGAACAACTTTTGTGGTGCCTTTCAGCTGCCTACCAGAGCAATGTAAAAACTACTAACAGAACTCCTGTCTGGCACCTTCCCCGGTGGAGTTGTGCAGGGGGTGTGTTTGGAACATTTTGTCACCAGCCGACTCCAAAATTCAGCGGTTCCCCATCTCAGCCCAGAAAGCAGGTAGAACAACTTTTGTGGTGTCTTTCAGATGCCTACCGGAGCAATGTAAAAACTACCAAGAGAACTCCTGTCTGGCACCTTCCCCGGTGGAGTTGTGCAGGGGGTGTGTTTGGAACATTTTGTCACCAGCCGAGTCCAAAATTCAGCGATTCCCCATCTCAGCCCAGAAAGCAGGTACAACAACTTTTGTGGTGCCTTTCTGATGCCTACCAAGGTAGTGTAAAATCTACCAAGAGAACTCCTGTCTGGCACCTTCCCCGGTGGAGTTGTGCAGGGGGTGTGTTTGGAACATTTTGTCACCAGCCGACTCCAAAATTCAGCGGTTCCCCATCTCAGCCCAGAAAGCAGGTAGAACATCTTTTGCGGTGTCTTTCAGATGCATACCAAGGTAGTGTAAAAACTATCAAGAGAACGCTTGTCTGGCACCTTCCCCGGTGGAGTTGTGCATGGGGTGTCTTTGGAACATTTTGTCACCGGCCGACTCCAAAATTCAGCGTTTCCCCATCTCAGCCCAGAAAGCAGGTAGAACAACTTTTGTGCTGCCTTTCAGCTGCCTACCAAGGTAGTGTAGAAACTACTAAGAGAACTCCTGTCTGGCACCTTCCCCGGTGGAGTTGTGCAGGGGGTGTGTTTGGAACATTTCGTCACCAGCCGACTCCAAAATTCAGCGGTTCCCCATCTCAGCCCAGAAAGCAGGTACAACAACTTTTGTGGTGTCTTTCAGGTGCCTACCAAGGTAGTGTAAAAACTACCAAGAGAACTCCTGTCTGGCACCTTCCCCGGTGGAGTTGTGCAGGGGGTGTGTTTGGAACATTTTGTCACCAGCCGACTCCAAAATTCAGCGGTTCCCCATCTCAGCCCAGAAAGCAGGAAGAACAACTTTTGTGGTGCCTTTCAAATGCCTACCAAGGTAGTGTAGAAACTACCAAGAGAACTCCTGTCTGGCACCTTCCCCGGTGGAGTTGTGCAGGGGGTGTGTTTGGAACATTTTGTCACCAGCCGACTCCAAAATTCAGCGGTTCCCCATCTCAGCCCAGAAAGCAGGTAGAACAACTTTTGTGGTGCCTTTCAAATGCCTACCGGAGCAATGTAAAAACTACCAGGAGAACTCCTGTCTGGCACCTTCCCCGGTGGAGTTGTGCAGGGGGTGTGTTTGGAACATTTTGTCACCAGCCGAGTCCAAAATTCAGCTGTTCCCCATCTCAGCCCAGAAAGCAGGAAGAACAACTTTTGTGGTGTCTTTTAGATGCCTACCAATGTAGTGTAAAAACTATCAAGAGAACGCTTGTCTGGCACCTTCCCCGGTGCAGTTGTGCATGGGGTGTCTTTGGAACATTTTGTCACCGGCCGAGTCCAAAATTCAGCGATTCCCCATCTCAGCCCAGAAAGCAGATAGAACAACTTTTGTGGTGTCTTTCAGATGCCTACCGGAGCAATGTAAAAACTACCAGGAGAACTCCTGTCTGGCACCTTCCCCGGTGGAGTTGTGCAGGGGGTGTCTTTGGAACATTTTGTCACCGGCCGACTCCAAAATTCAGCGATTCCCCATCTCAGCCCAGAAAGCAGGTAGAACAACTTTTGTGGTGTCTTTCAGATGCCTACCAAGGTAGTGTAAAAACTACTAAGAGAACTCCTGTCTGGCACCTTCCCCTGTGGAGTTGTGCAGGGGGTGTGTTTGGAACATTTTTTCACCGGCCGAGTCCAAAATTCAGCTGTTCCCCATCTCAGCCCAGAAAGCAGGTAGAACAACTTTTGTGGTGCCTTTCAGATGCCTACCAAGGTAGTGTAAAAACTACTAAGAGAACTCCTGTCTGGCACCTTCCCCGGTGGAGTTGTGCATGGGGTGTGTTTGGAACATTTTGTCACCGGCCGACTCCAAAATTCAGCGGTTCCCCATCTCAGCCCAGAAAGCAGGTACAACAACTTTTCTTGTGCCTTTCAGCTGCCTACCGGAGCAATGTAAAATCTACCAAGAGAACGCCTGTCTGGCACCTTCCCCGGTGGAGTTGTGCAGGGGGTGTGTTTGGAACATTTTGTCACCAGCCGACTCCAAAATTCAGCGGTTCCCCATCTCAGCCCAGAAAGCAGGTAGAACATCTTTTGTGGTGTCTTTTAGATGCCTACCAAGGTAGTGTAAAAACTACCAGGAGAACTCCTGTCTGGCACCTTCCCCGGTGGAGTTGTGCAGGGGGTGTGTTTGGAACATTTTGTCACCAGCCGAGTCCAAAACTCAGCGTTTCCCCATCTCAGCCCAGAAAGCAGGTAGAACAACTTTTGTGGTGTCTTTTAGATGCCTACCAAGGTAGTGTAAAAACTATCAAGAGAACGCTTGTCTGGCACCTTCCCCGGTGGAGTTGTGCAGGGGGTGTCTTTGGAACATTTTGTCACCGGCCGACTCCAAAATTCAGCGATTCCCCATCTCAGCCCAGAAAGCAGGAAGAACAACTTTTGTGGTGCCTTTCAGCTGCCTACCAAGGTAGTGTAAAAACTACCAACAGAATTCGTTCCTGGCACCTTCCCCGGTGGAATTGTGCATGGGGTGTGTTTTGAACATTTTGTCACCGGCCGACTCCAAAATTCAGCGATTCCCCATCTCAGCCCAGAAAGCAGGTACAACAACTTTTGTGGTGCCTTTCTGATGTCTACCAAGGTAGTGTAAAATCTACCAAGAGAACGCTTGTCTGGCACCTTCCCCGGTGGAGTTGTGCATGGGGTGTGTTTGGAACATTTTGTCACCGGCCGACTCCAAAATTCAGCGGTTCCCCATCTCAGCCCAGAAAGCAGATAGAACAACTTTTCTTGTGCCTTTCAGCTGCCTACCAGAGCAATGTAAAAACTACTAAGAGAACTCCTGTCTGGCACCTTCCCCGGTGGAGTTGTGCAGGGGGTGTGTTTGGAACATTTTGTCACCAGCCGACTCCAAAATTCAGCGTTTCCCCATCTCAGCCCAGAAAGCAGGTAGAACATCTTTTGTGGTGTCTTTTAGATGCCTACCAAGGTAGTGTAAAATCTACCAATAGAACTCCTGTCTGGCACCTTCCCCGGTGGAGTTGTGCAGGGGGTGTGTTTGGAACATTTTGTCACCAGCCGACTCCAAAATTCAGCGGTTCCCCATCTCAGCCCAGAAAGCAGGTAGAACATCTTTTGTGGTGTCTTTTAGATGCATACCAAGGTAGTGAAAAAACTACCAGGAGAACTCCTGTCTGGCACCTTCCCCGGTGGAGTTGTGCAGGGGGTGTGTTTGGAACATTTTGTCACCAGCCGAGTCCAAAACTCAGCGTTTCCCCATCTCAGCCCAGAAAGCAGGTAGAACAACTTTTGTGGTGTCTTTCAGATGCCTACCAAGGTAGTGTAAAAACTATCAAGAGAACGCTTGTCTGGCACCTTCCCCGGTGGAGTTGTGCATGGGGTGTCTTTGGAACATTTTGTCACCGGCCGACTCCAAAATTCAGCGATTCCCCATCTCAGCCCAGAAAGCAGGAAGAACAACTTTTGTGGTGTCTTTCAGATGCCTACCGGAGCAATGTAAAAACTACCAGGAGAACTCCTGTCTGGCACCTTCCCCGGTGGAGTTGTGCATGGGGTGTGTTTGGAACATTTTGTCACCAGCCGACTCCAAAATTCAGCGTTTCCCCATCTCAGCCCAGAAAGCAGGTAGAACAACTTTTGTGGTGCCTTTCAGCTGCCTACCAAGGTAGTGTAGAAACTACCAAGAGAACTCCTGCCTGGCACCTTCCCCGGTGGAGTTGTGCATGGGGTGTGTTTGGAACATTTTGTCACCAGCCGAGTCCAAAATTCAGCGGTTCCCCATCTCAGCCCAGAAAGCAGGAAGAACAACTTTTGTTGTGCCTTTCAGCTGCCTACCAAGGTAGTGTAAAAACTATCAAGAGAACTCTTGTCTGGCACCTTCCCCGGTGGAGTTGTGCAGGGGGTGTGTTTGGAACATTTTGTCACCAGCCGACTCCAAAATTCAGCGGTTCCCCATCTCAGCCCAGAAAGCAGGAAGAACAACTTTTGTTGTGCCTTTCAGCTGCCTACCAAGGTAGTGTAAAAACTACCAGGAGAACTCCTGTCTGGCACCTTCCCCGGTGGAGTTGTGCAGGGGGTGTGTTTGGAACATTTTGTCACCAGCCGACTCCAAAATTCAGCGGTTCCCCATCTCAGCCCAGAAAGCAGGTAGAACAACTTTTGTGGTGTCTTTTAGATGCCTACCGGAGCAATGTAAAAACTACCAGGAGAACTCCTGCCTGGCACCTTCCCCGGTGGAGTTGTGCAGGGGGTGTGTTTGGAACATTTTGTCACCAGCCGAGTCCAAAATTCAGCTGTTCCCCATCTCAGCCCAGAAAGAAGGTACAACAACTTTTGTGGTGTCTTTTAGATGCCTACCAATGTAGTGTAAAAACTATCAAGAGAACGCTTGTCTGGCACCTTCCCCGGTGGAGTTGTGCATGGGGTGTCTTTGGAACATTTTGTCACCGGCCGAGTCCAAAATTCAGCGATTCCCCATCTCAGCCCAGAAAGCAGGTAGAACAACTTTTGTGGTGTCTTTCAGATGCCTACCGGAGCAATGTAAAAACTACCAGGAGAACTCCTGTCTGGCACCTTCCCCGGTGGAGTTGTGCATGGGGTGTGTTTGGAACATTTTGTCACCAGCCGACTCCAAAATTCAGCGTTTCCCCATCTCAGCCCAGAAAGCAGGTAGAACAACTTTTGTGGTGTCTTTTAGATGCCTACCAAGGTAGTGTAAAAACTACCAAGAGAACTCCTGCCTGGCACCTTCCCCGGTGGAGTTGTGCAGGGGGTGTGTTTGGAACATTTTGTCACCAGCCGAGTCCAAAATTCAGCGGTTCCCCATCTCAGCCCAGAAAGCAGGTAGAACAACTTTTGTGCTGCCTTTCAGCTGCCTACCAAGGTAGTGTAGAAACTACTAAGAGAACTCCTGTCTGGCACCTTCCCCGGTGGAGTTGTGCATGGGGTGTGTTTGGAACATTTTGTCACCAGCCGACTCCAAAATTCAGCGGTTCCCCATCTCAGCCCAGAAAGCAGGAAGAACAACTTTTGTTGTGCCTTTCAGCTGCCTACCAAGGTAGTGTAAAAACTATCAAGAGAACTCTTGTCTGGCACCTTCCCCGGTGGAGTTGTGCAGGGGGTGTGTTTGGAACATTTTGTCACCAGCCGACTCCAAAATTCAGCGGTTCCCCATCTCAGCCCAGAAAGCAGGTAGAACAACTTTTGTGGTGTCTTTCAAATGCCTACCGGAGCAATGTAAAAACTACCAGGAGAACTCCTGTCTGGCACCTTCCCCGGTGGAGTTGTGCAGGGGGTGTCTTTGGAACATTTTGTCACCAGCCGAGTCCAAAATTCAGCTGTTCCCCATCTCAGCCCAGAAAGCAGGAAGAACAACTTTTGTGGTGTCTTTTAGATGCCTACCAATGTAGTGTAAAAACTATCAAGAGAACGCTTGTCTGGCACCTTCCCCGGTGGAGTTGTGCATGGGGTGTCTTTGGAACATTTTGTCACCGGCCGAGTCCAAAATTCAGCGATTCCCCATCTCAGCCCAGAAAGCAGGTAGAACAACTTTTGTGGTGTCTTTCAGATGCCTACCGGAGCAATGTAAAAACTACCAGGAGAACTCCTGTCTGGCACCTTCCCCGGTGGAGTTGTGCAGGGGGTGTGTTTGGAACATTTTGTCACCAGCCGACTCCAAAATTCAGCGGTTCCCCATCTCAGCCCAGAAAGCAGGTAGAACATCTTTTGTGGTGTCTTTTAGATGCATACCAAGGTAGTGAAAAAACTACCAGGAGAACTCCTGTCTGGCACCTTCCCCGGTGGAGTTGTGCAGGGGGTGTGTTTGGAACATTTTGTCACCAGCCGAGTCCAAAACTCAGCGTTTCCCCATCTCAGCCCAGAAAGCAGGTAGAACAACTTTTGTGGTGTCTTTTAGATGCCTACCAAGGTAGTGTAAAAACTATCAAGAGAACGCTTGTCTGGCACCTTCCCCGGTGGAGTTGTTCATGGGGTGTCTTTGGAACATTTTGTCACCGGCCGAGTCCAAAATTCAGCGATTCCCCATCTCAGCCCAGAAATCAGATAGAACAACTTTTGTGGTGTCTTTCAGATGCCTACCGGAGCAATGTAAAAACTACCAGGAGAACTCCTGTCTGGCACCTTCCCCGGTGGAGTTGTGCATGGGGTGTGTTTGGAACATTTTGTCACCAGCCGACTCCAAAATTCAGCGTTTCCCCATCTCAGCCCAGAAAGCAGGTAGAACAACTTTTGTGGTGTCTTTTAGATGCCTACCAAGGTAGTGTAAAAACTACCAAGAGAACTCCTGCCTGGCACCTTCCCCGGTGGAGTTGTGCAGGGGGTGTGTTTGGAACATTTTGTCACCAGCCGAGTCCAAAATTCAGCGGTTCCCCATCTCAGCCCAGAAAGCAGGTAGAACAACTTTTGTGCTGCCTTTCAGCTGCCTACCAAGGTAGTGTAGAAACTACTAAGAGAACTCCTGTCTGGCACCTTCCCCGGTGGAGTTGTGCATGGGGTGTGTTTGGAACATTTTTTCACCGGCCGAGTCCAAAATTCAGCGGTTCCCCATCTCAGCCCAGAAAGCAGGAAGAACAACTTTTGTTGTGCCTTTCAGCTGCCTACCAAGGTAGTGTAAAAACTATCAAGAGAACTCTTGTCTGGCACCTTCCCCGGTGGAGTTGTTCATGGGGTGTCTTTGGAACATTTTGTCACCAGCCGACTCCAAAATTCAGCGATTCCCCATCTCAGCCCAGAAATCAGGTAGAACAACTTTTGTGGTGTCTTTCAGATGCCTACCGGAGCAATGTAAAAACTACCAGGAGAACTCCTGTCTGGCACCTTCCCCGGTGGAGTTGTGCATGGGGTGTGTTTGGAACATTTTGTCACCAGCCGACTCCAAAATTCAGCGTTTCCCCATCTCAGCCCAGAAAGCAGGTAGAACAACTTTTGTGGTGTCTTTTAGATGCCTACCAAGGTAGTGTAAAAACTACCAAGAGAACTCCTGCCTGGCACCTTCCCCGGTGGAGTTGTGCAGGGGGTGTGTTTGGAACATTTTGTCACCAGCCGAGTCCAAAATTCAGCGGTTCCCCATCTCAGCCCAGAAAGCAGGTAGAACAACTTTTGTGCTGCCTTTCAGCTGCCTACCAAGGTAGTGTAGAAACTACTAAGAGAACTCCTGTCTGGCACCTTCCCCGGTGGAGTTGTGCATGGGGTGTGTTTGGAACATTTTTTCACCGGCCGAGTCCAAAATTCAGCGGTTCCCCATCTCAGCCCAGAAAGCAGGAAGAACAACTTTTGTTGTGCCTTTCAGCTGCCTACCAAGGTAGTGTAAAAACTATCAAGAGAACTCTTGTCTGGCACCTTCCCCGGTGGAGTTGTGCATGGGGTGTGTTTGGAACATTTTGTCACCAGCCGACTCCAAAATTCAGCGATTCCCCATCTCAGCCCAGAAAGCAGGTAGAACAACTTTTGTGGTGTCTTTTAGATGCCTACCGGAGCAATGTAAAAACTACCAGGAGAACTCCTGTCTGGCACCTTCCCCGGTGGAGTTGTGCAGGGGGTGTGTTTGGAACATTTTGTCACCAGCCGAGTCCAAAACTCAGCGTTTCCCCATCTCAGCCCAGAAAGCAGGTAGAACAACTTTTGTGGTGTCTTTTAGATGCCTACCAAGGTAGTGTAAAAACTATCAAGAGAACGCTTGTCTGGCACCTTCCCCGGTGGAGTTGTGCATGGGGTGTCTTTGGAACATTTTGTCACCGGCCGAGTCCAAAATTCAGCGATTCCCCATCTCAGCCCAGAAAGCAGGAAGAACAACTTTTGTGGTGTCTTTCAGATGCCTACCGGAGCAATGTAAAAACTACCAGGAGAACTCCTGTCTGGCACCTTCCCCGGTGGAGTTGTGCATGGGGTGTGTTTGGAACATTTTGTCACCAGCCGAGTCCAAAATTCAGCTGTTCCCCATCTCAGCCCAGAAAGCAGGTAGAACAACTTTTGTGGTGTCTTTTAGATGCCTACCAAGGTAGTGTAAAAACTACCAAGAGAACTCCTGCCTGGCACCTTCCCCGGTGGAGTTGTGCAGGGGGTGTGTTTGGAACATTTTGTCACCAGCCGAGTCCAAAATTCAGCGGTTCCCCATCTCAGCCCAGAAAGCAGGTAGAACAACTTTTGTGCTGCCTTTCAGCTGCCTACCAAGGTAGTGTAGAAACTACTAAGAGAACTCCTGTCTGGCACCTTCCCCGGTGGAGTTGTGCATGGGGTGTGTTTGGAACATTTTGTCACCAGCCGACTCCAAAATTCAGCGGTTCCCCATCTCAGCCCAGAAAGCAGGAAGAACAACTTTTGTTGTGCCTTTCAGCTGCCTACCAAGGTAGTGTAAAAACTATCAAGAGAACTCTTGTCTGGCACCTTCCCCGGTGGAGTTGTGCAGGGGGTGTGTTTGGAACATTTTGTCACCAGCCGACTCCAAAATTCAGCGGTTCCCCATCTCAGCCCAGAAAGCAGGTAGAACAACTTTTGTGGTGTCTTTTAGATGCCTACCAAGGTAGTGTAAAAACTATCAAGAGAACGCTTGTCTGGCACCTTCCCCGGTGGAGTTGTGCATGGGGTGTCTTTGGAACATTTTGTCACCAGCCGAGTCCAAAATTCAGCTGTTCCCCATCTCAGCCCAGAAAGCAGGAAGAACAACTTTTGTGGTGTCTTTTAGATGCCTACCAAGGTAGTGTAAAAACTATCAAGAGAACGCTTGTCTGGCACCTTCCCCGGTGGAGTTGTGCATGGGGTGTCTTTGGAACATTTTGTCACCGGCCGAGTCCAAAATTCAGCGATTCCCCATCTCAGCCCAGAAAGCAGGTAGAACATCTTTTGTGGTGTCTTTCAGATGCCTACCGGACCAATGTAAAAACTACCAGGAGAACTCCTGTCTGGCACCTTCCCCGGTGGAGTTGTGCAGGGGGTGTCTTTGGAACATTTTGTCACCAGCCGAGTCCAAAATTCAGCGGTTCCCCATCTCAGCCCAGAAAGCAGGTAGAACAACTTTTGTGGTGTCTTTCAGATGCCTACCAAGGTAGTGTAAAAACTACTAAGAGAACTCCTGTCTGGCACCTTCCCCGGTGGAGTTGTGCAGGGGGTGTGTTTGGAACATTTTGTCACCGGCCGACTCCAAAATTCAGCGTTTCCCCATCTCAGCCCAGAAAGCAGGTAGAACAACTTTTGTGGTGCCTTTCAGCTGCCTACCAAGGTAGTGTAAAAACTACTAAGAGAACTCCTGTCTGGCACCTTCCCCGGTGGAGTTGTGCATGGGGTGTGTTTGGAACATTTTGTCACCGGCCGACTCCAAAATTCAGCGGTTCCCCATCTCAGCCCAGAAAGCAGGTACAACAACTTTTCTTGTGCCTTTCAGCTGCCTACCAGAGCAATGTAAAATCTACCAAGAGAACTCCTGTCTGGCACCTTCCCCGGTGGAGTTGTGCATGGGGTGTGTTTGGAACATTTTGTCACCGGCCGAGTCCAAAATTCAGCTGTTCCCCATCTCAGCCCAGAAAGCAGGTAGAACAACTTTTGTGGTGCCTTTCAGCTGCCTACCAAAGGAGTGTAAAAACTATCAAGAGAACTCTTGTCTGGCACCTTCCCCGGTGGAGTTGTGCAGGGGGTGTGTTTGGAACATTTTGTCACCAGCCGACTCCAAAATTCAGCGGTTCCCCATCTCAGCCCAGAAAGCAGGTAGAACAACTTTTGTGGTGTCTTTTAGATGCCTACCGGAGCAATGTAAAAACTACCAGGAGAACTCCTGTCTGGCACCTTCCCCGGTGGAGTTGTGCAGGGGGTGTGTTTGGAACATTTTGTCACCAGCCGAGTCCAAAATTCAGCTGTTCCCCATCTCAGCCCAGAAAGCAGGAAGAAGAACTTTTGTGGTGTCTTTTAGATGCCTACCAATGTAGTGTAAAAACTATCAAGAGAACGCTTGTCTGGCACCTTCCCCGGTGGAGTTGTGCATGGGGTGTGTTTGGAACATTTTGTCACCGGCCGACTCCAAAATTCAGCGGTTCCCCATCTCAGCCCAGAAAGCAGATAGAACAACTTTTCTTGTGCCTTTCAGCTGCCTACCAGAGCAATGTAAAAACTACTAAGAGAACTCCTGCCTGGCACCTTCCCCGGTGGAGTTGTGCAGGGGGTGTGTTTGGAACATTTTGTCACCAGCCGACTCCAAAATTCAGCGGTTCCCCATCTCAGCCCAGAAAGCAGGTAGAACAGCTTTTGTGGTCTCTTTTAGATGCCTACCAAGGTAGTGTAAAATCTACCAAGAGAACTCCTGTCTGGCACCTTCCCCGGTGGAGTTGTGCAGGGGGTGTGTTTGGAACATTTTGTCACCAGCCGACTCCAAAATTCAGCGGTTCCCCATCTCAGCCCAGAAAGCAGGTAGAACATCTTTTGTGGTGTCTTTTAGATGCATACCAAGGTAGTGAAAAAACTACCAGGAGAACTCCTGTCTGGCACCTTCCCCGGTGGAGTTGTGCAGGGGGTGTGTTTGGAACATTTTGTCACCAGCCGAGTCCAAAACTCAGCATTTCCCCATCTCAGCCCAGAAAGCAGGTAGAACAACTTTTGTGGTGTCTTTCAGATGCCTACCAAGGTAGTGTAAAAACTATCAAGAGAACGCTTGTCTGGCACCTTCCCCGGTGGAGTTGTGCATGGGGTGTCTTTGGAACATTTTGTCACCGGCCGACTCCAAAATTCAGCGATTCCCCATCTCAGCCCAGAAAGCAGGAAGAACAACTTTTGTGGTGTCTTTCAGATGCCTACCGGAGCAATGTAAAAACTACCAGGAGAACTCCTGTCTGGCACCTTCCCCGGTGGAGTTGTGCATGGGGTGTGTTTGGAACATTTTGTCACCGGCCGACTCCAAAATTCAGCGTTTCCCCATCTCAGCCCAGAAAGCAGGTAGAACAACTTTTGTGGTGTCTTTTAGATGCCTACCAAGGTAGTGTAAAAACTACCAAGAGAACTCCTGCCTGGCACCTTCCCCGGTGGAGTTGTGCAGGGGGTGTGTTTGGAACATTTTGTCACCAGCCGAGTCCAAAATTCAGCGGTTCCCCATCTCAGCCCAGAAAGCAGGTAGAACAACTTTTGTGCTGCCTTTCAGCTGCCTACCAAGGTAGTGTAGAAACTACCAAGAGAACTCCTGTCTGGCACCTTCCCCGGTGGAGTTGTGCATGGGGTGTGTTTGGAACATTTTTTCACCAGCCGACTCCAAAATTCAGCGGTTCCCCATCTCAGCCCAGAAAGCAGGTAGAACAACTTTTGTGGTGTCTTTTAGATGCCTACCAAGGTAGTGTAAAAACTACCAAGAGAACTCCTGTCTGGCACCTTCCCCGGTGGAGTTGTGCAGGGGGTGTGTTTGGAACATTTTGTCACCAGCCGACTCCAAAATTCAGCGGTTCCCCATCTCAGCCCAGAAAGCAGGAAGAACAACTTTTGTTGTGCCTTTCAGCTGCCTACCAAGGTAGTGTAAAAACTACTAAGAGAACTCCTGTCTGGCACCTTCCCCGGTGGAGTTGTGCAGGGGGTGTGTTTGGAACATTTTGTCACCGGCCGACTCCAAAATTCAGCGGTTCCCCATCTCAGCCCAGAAAGCAGGTAGAACAACTTTTGTGGTGTCTTTTAGATGCCTACCGGAGCAATGTAAAAACTACCAGGAGAACTCCTGTCTGGCACCTTCCCCGGTGGAGTTGTGCAGGGGGTGTCTTTGGAACATTTTGTCACCAGCCGAGTCCAAAATTCAGCTGTTCCCCATCTCAGCCCAGAAAGCAGGAAGAACAACTTTTGTGGTGTCTTTTAGATGCCTACCAAGGTAGTGTAAAAACTATCAAGAGAACGCTTGTCTGGCACCTTCCCCGGTGGAGTTGTGCATGGGGTGTCTTTGGAACATTTTGTCACCGGCCGAGTCCAAAATTCAGCGATTCCCCATCTCAGCCCAGAAAGCAGGTAGAACAACTTTTGTGGTGTCTTTCAGATGCCTACCGGAGCAATGTAAAAACTACCAGGAGAACTCCTGTCTGGCACCTTCCCCGGTGGAGTTGTGCAGGGGGTGTCTTTGGAACATTTTGTCACCAGCCGAGTCCAAAATTCAGCTGTTCCCCATCTCAGCCCAGAAAGCAGGTAGAACAACTTTTGTGGTGTCTTTCAGATGCCTACCAAGGTAGTGTAAAAACTACTAAGAGAACTCCTGTCTGGCACCTTCCCCGGTGGAGTTGTGCAGGGGGTGTGTTTGGAACATTTTGTCACCGGCCGACTCCAAAATTCAGCGTTTCCCCATCTCAGCCCAGAAAGCAGGTAGAACAACTTTTGTGGTGCCTTTCAGCTGCCTACCAAGGTAGTGTAAAAACTACTAAGAGAACTCCTGTCTGGCACCTTCCCCGGTGGAGTTGTGCATGGGGTGTGTTTGGAACATTTTGTCACCGGCCGACTCCAAAATTCAGCGGTTCCCCATCTCAGCCCAGAAAGCAGGTACAACAACTTTTCTTGTGCCTTTCAGCTGCCTACCAGAGCAATGTAAAATCTACCAAGAGAACTCCTGTCTGGCACCTTCCCCGGTGGAGTTGTGCATGGGGTGTGTTTGGAACATTTTGTCACCGGCCGAGTCCAAAATTCAGCTGTTCCCCATCTCAGCCCAGAAAGCAGGTAGAACAACTTTTGTGGTGCCTTTCAGCTGCCTACCAAAGGAGTGTAAAAACTATCAAGAGAACTCTTGTCTGGCACCTTCCCCGGTGGAGTTGTGCAGGGGGTGTGTTTGGAACATTTTGTCACCAGCCGACTCCAAAATTCAGCGGTTCCCCATCTCAGCCCAGAAAGCAGGTAGAACAACTTTTGTGGTGTCTTTTAGATGCCTACCGGAGCAATGTAAAAACTACCAGGAGAACTCCTGTCTGGCACCTTCCCCGGTGGAGTTGTGCAGGGGGTGTGTTTGGAACATTTTGTCACCAGCCGAGTCCAAAATTCAGCTGTTCCCCATCTCAGCCCAGAAAGCAGGAAGAAGAACTTTTGTGGTGTCTTTTAGATGCCTACCAATGTAGTGTAAAAACTATCAAGAGAACGCTTGTCTGGCACCTTCCCCGGTGGAGTTGTGCATGGGGTGTGTTTGGAACATTTTGTCACCGGCCGACTCCAAAATTCAGCGGTTCCCCATCTCAGCCCAGAAAGCAGATAGAACAACTTTTCTTGTGCCTTTCAGCTGCCTACCAGAGCAATGTAAAAACTACTAAGAGAACTCCTGCCTGGCACCTTCCCCGGTGGAGTTGTGCAGGGGGTGTGTTTGGAACATTTTGTCACCAGCCGACTCCAAAATTCAGCGGTTCCCCATCTCAGCCCAGAAAGCAGGTAGAACAGCTTTTGTGGTGTCTTTTAGATGCCTACCAAGGTAGTGTAAAATCTACCAAGAGAACTCCTGTCTGGCACCTTCCCCGGTGGAGTTGTGCAGGGGGTGTGTTTGGAACATTTTGTCACCAGCCGACTCCAAAATTCAGCGGTTCCCCATCTCAGCCCAGAAAGCAGGTAGAACATCTTTTGTGGTGTCTTTTAGATGCATACCAAGGTAGTGAAAAAACTACCAGGAGAACTCCTGTCTGGCACCTTCCCCGGTGGAGTTGTGCAGGGGGTGTGTTTGGAACATTTTGTCACCAGCCGAGTCCAAAACTCAGCATTTCCCCATCTCAGCCCAGAAAGCAGGTAGAACAACTTTTGTGGTGTCTTTTAGATGCCTACCAAGGTAGTGTAAAAACTATCAAGAGAACGCTTGTCTGGCACCTTCCCCGGTGGAGTTGTGCATGGGGTGTCTTTGGAACATTTTGTCACCGGCCGACTCCAAAATTCAGCGATTCCCCATCTCAGCCCAGAAAGCAGGAAGAACAACTTTTGTGGTGTCTTTCAGATGCCTACCGGAGCAATGTAAAAACTACCAGGAGAACTCCTGTCTGGCACCTTCCCCGGTGGAGTTGTGCATGGGGTGTGTTTGGAACATTTTGTCACCAGCCGACTCCAAAATTCAGCGTTTCCCCATCTCAGCCCAGAAAGCAGGTAGAACAACTTTTGTGGTGTCTTTTAGATGCCTACCAAGGTAGTGTAAAAACTACCAAGAGAACTCCTGCCTGGCACCTTCCCCGGTGGAGTTGTGCAGGGGGTGTGTTTGGAACATTTTGTCACCAGCCGAGTCCAAAATTCAGCGGTTCCCCATCTCAGCCCAGAAAGCAGGTAGAACAACTTTTGTGCTGCCTTTCAGCTGCCTACCAAGGTAGTGTAGAAACTACTAAGAGAACTCCTGTCTGGCACCTTCCCCGGTGGAGTTGTGCATGGGGTGTGTTTGGAACATTTTTTCACCGGCCGAGTCCAAAATTCAGCGGTTCCCCATCTCAGCCCAGAAAGCAGGTAGAACAACTTTTGTGGTGTCTTTTAGATGCCTACCAAGGTAGTGTAAAAACTACCAAGAGAACTCCTGTCTGGCACCTTCCCCGGTGGAGTTGTGCAGGGGGTGTGTTTGGAACATTTTGTCACCAGCCGACTCCAAAATTCAGCGGTTCCCCATCTCAGCCCAGAAAGCAGGAAGAACAACTTTTGTTGTGCCTTTCAGCTGCCTACCAAGGTAGTGTAAAAACTATCAAGAGAACTCTTGTCTGGCACCTTCCCCGGTGGAGTTGTGCAGGGGGTGTGTTTGGAACATTTTGTCACCGGCCGACTCCAAAATTCAGCGGTTCCGCATCTCAGCCCAGAAAGCAGGTGGAACAACTTTTGTGGTGTCTTTTAGATGCCTACCGGAGCAATGTAAAAACTACCAGGAGAACTCCTGTCTGGCACCTTCCCCGGTGGAGTTGTGCAGGGGGTGTCTTTGGAACATTTTGTCACCAGCCGAGTCCAAAATTCAGCTGTTCCCCATCTCAGCCCAGAAAGCAGGAAGAACAACTTTTGTGGTGTCTTTTAGATGCCTACCAATGTAGTGTAAAAACTATCAAGAGAACGCTTGTCTGGCACCTTCCCCGGTGGAGTTGTGCATGGGGTGTCTTTGGAACATTTTGTCACCGGCCGAGTCCAAAATTCAGCGATTCCCCATCTCAGCCCAGAAAGCAGGTAGAACAACTTTTGTGGTGTCTTTCAGATGCCTACCGGAGCAATGTAAAAACTACCAGGAGAACTCCTGTCTGGCACCTTCCCCGGTGGAGTTGTGCAGGGGGTGTCTTTGGAACATTTTGTCACCGGCCGACTCCAAAATTCAGCTGTTCCCCATCTCAGCCCAGAAAGCAGGTAGAACAACTTTTGTGGTGTCTTTCAGATGCCTACCAAGGTAGTGTAAAAACTACTAAGAGAACTCCTGTCTGGCACCTTCCCCGGTGGAGTTGTGCAGGGGGTGTGTTTGGAACATTTTGTCACCGGCCGACTCCAAAATTCAGCGGTTCCCCATCTCAGCCCAGAAAGCAGGTAGAACAACTTTTGTGGTGCCTTTCAGCTGCCTACCAAGGTAGTGTAAAAACTACTAAGAGAAATCCTGTCTGGCACCTTCCCCGGTGGAGTTGTGCATGGGGTGTGTTTGGAACATTTTGTCACCGGCCGACTCCAAAATTCAGCGGTTCCCCATCTCTAGCCCAGAAAGCAGGTACAACAACTTTTCTTGTGCCTTTCAGCTGCCTACCAGAGCAATGTAAAATCTACCAAGAGAACTCCTGTCTGGCACCTTCCCCGGTGGAGTTGTGCAGGGGGTGTCTTTGGAACATTTTGTCACCAGCCGACTCCAAAATTCAGAGGTTCCCCATCTCAAGCCCAGAAAGCAGGTAGAACATCTTTTGTGGTGTCTTTTAGATGCCTACCAAGGTAGTGTAAAAACTACCAGGAGAACTCCTGTCTGGCACCTTCCCCGGTGGAGTTGTGCAGGGGGTGTGTTTGGAACATTTTGTCACCAGCCGAGTCCAAAACTCAGCGTTTCCCCATCTCAGCCCAGAAAGCAGGTAGAACAACTTTTGTGGTGTCTTTTAGATGCCTACCAAGGTAGTGTAAAAACTATCAAGAGAACGCTTGTCTGGCACCTTCCCCGGTGGAGTTGTGCATGGGGTGTCTTTGGAACATTTTGTCACCGGCCGACTCCAAAATTCAGCGATTCCCCATCTCAGCCCAGAAAGCAGGAAGAACAACTTTTGTGGTGCCTTTCAGCTGCCTACCAAGGTAGTGTAAAAACTACCAACAGAATTCGTTCCTGGCACCTTCCCCGGTGGAATTGTGCATGGGGTGTGTTTGGAACATTTTGTCACCGGCCGACTCCAAAATTCAGCGATTCCCCATCTCAGCCCAGAAAGCAGGTACAACAACTTTTGTGGTGCCTTTCTGATGTCTACCAAGGAAGTGTAAAATCTACCAAGAGAACTCCTGCCTGGCACCTTCCCCGGTGGAGTTGTGCATGGGGTGTTTTTGGAACATTTTGTCACCAGCCGACTCCAAAATTCAGCGGTTCCCCATCTCAGCCCAGAAAGCAGGTAGAACAACTTTTGTGGTGCCTTTCAGCTGCCTACCAAGGTAGTGTAAAAACTACTAAAAGAACTCCTGTCTGGCACCTTCCCCGGTGGAGTTGTGCATGGGGTGTGTTTGGAACATTTTGTCACCAGCCGACTCCAAAATTCAGCGGTTCCCCATCTCAGCCCAGAAAGCAGGTAGAACAACTTTTGTGGTGCCTTTCAAATGCCTACCAAGGTAGTGTAGAAACTACCAAGAGAACTCCTGCCTGGCACCTTCCCCGGTGGAGTTGTGCATGGGGTGTGTTTGGAACATTTTGTCACCGGCCGACTCCAAAATTCAGCGGTTCCCCATCTCAGCCCAGAAATCAGATAGAACAACTTTTGTGGTGTCCTTTTGATGCCTACCGGAGCAATGTAAAAACTACCAGGAGAACTCCTGTCTGGCACCTTCCCCGGTGGAGTTGTGCAGGGGGTGTGTTTGTAACATTTTGTCACCAGCCGACTCCAAAATTCAGCGTTTCCCCATCTCAGCCCAGAAAGCAGGTAGAACAACTTTTGTGGTGTCTTTTAGATGCCTACCAAGGTAGTTTAAAAACTATCAAGAGAACGCTTGTCTGGCACCTTCCCCGGTGGAGTTGTGCAGGGGGTGTCTTTGGAACATTTTGTCACCGGCCGACTCCAAAATTCAGCGATTCCCCATCTCAGCCCAGAAAGCAGATAGAACAACTTTTGTGGTGTCTTTTAGATGCCTACCGGAGCAATGTAAAAACTACCAGGAGAACTCCTGTCTGGCACCTTCCCTGGTGGAGTTGTGCAGGGGGTGTGTTTGGAACATTTTGTCACCAGCCGACTCCAAAATTCAGCGGTTCCCCATCTCAGCCCAGAAAGCAGGTGGAACAACTTTTGTGGTGTCTTTCAGCTGCCTACCAAGGTAGTGTAAAAACTACCAAGAGAACTCCTGTCTGGCACCTTCCCCGGTGGAGTTGTGCAGGGGGTGTGTTTGGAACATTTTGTCACCAGCCGACTCCAAAATTCAGCGGTTCCCCATCTCAGCCCAGAAAGCAGGTAGAACAACTTTTGTGGTGCCTTTCAGCTGCCTACCAAGGTAGTATAAAAACTACTAAGAGAACTCCTGTCTGGCACCTTCCCCGGTGGAGTTGTGCAGGGGGTGTGTTTGGAACATTTTGTCACCGGCCGACTCCAAAATTCAGCGGTTCCCCATCTCTAGCCCAGAAAGCAGGTACAACAACTTTTCTTGTGCCTTTCAGCTGCCTACCAGAGCAATGTAAAATCTACCAAGAGAACTCCTGTCTGGCACCTTCCCCGGTGGAGTTGTGCAGGGGGTGTCTTTGGAACATTTTGTCACCAGCCGACTCCAAAATTCAGAGGTTCCCCATCTCAAGCCCAGAAAGCAGGTAGAACATCTTTTGTGGTGTCTTTTAGATGCCTACCAAGGTAGTGTAAAAACTACCAGGAGAACTCCTGTCTGGCACCTTCCCCGGTGGAGTTGTGCAGGGGGTGTGTTTGGAACATTTTGTCACCAGCCGAGTCCAAAACTCAGCGTTTCCCCATCTCAGCCCAGAAAGCAGGTAGAACAACTTTTGTGGTGTCTTTTAGATGCCTACCAAGGTAGTGTAAAAACTATCAAGAGAACGCTTGTCTGGCACCTTCCCCGGTGGAGTTGTGCATGGGGTGTCTTTGGAACATTTTGTCACCGGCCGACTCCAAAATTCAGCGATTCCCCATCTCAGCCCAGAAAGCAGGAAGAACAACTTTTGTGGTGCCTTTCAGCTGCCTACCAAGGTAGTGTAAAAACTACCAACAGAATTCGTTCCTGGCACCTTCCCCGGTGGAATTGTGCATGGGGTGTCTTTGGAACATTTTGTCACCGGCCGACTCCAAAATTCAGCGATTCCCCATCTCAGCCCAGAAAGCAGGTACAACAACTTTTGTGGTGCCTTTCTGATGTCTACCAAGGAAGTGTAAAATCTACCAAGAGAACTCCTGCCTGGCACCTTCCCCGGTGGAGTTGTGCATGGGGTGTTTTTGGAACATTTTGTCACCAGCCGACTCCAAAATTCAGCGGTTCCCCATCTCAGCCCAGAAAGCAGGTAGAACAACTTTTGTGGTGCCTTTCAGCTGCCTACCAAGGTAGTGTAAAAACTACTAAAAGAACTCCTGTCTGGCACCTTCCCCGGTGGAGTTGTGCAGGGGGTGTGTTTGGAACATTTTGTCACCAGCCGACTCCAAAATTCAGCGGTTCCCCATCTCAGCCCAGAAAGCAGGTAGAACAACTTTTGTGGTGCCTTTCAAATGCCTACCAAGGTAGTGTAGAAACTACCAAGAGAACTCCTGTCTGGCACCTTCCCCGGTGGAGTTGTGCATGGGGTGTGTTTGGAACATTTTGTCACCGGCCGACTCCAAAATTCAGCGGTTCCCCATCTCAGCCCAGAAATCAGATAGAACAACTTTTGTGGTGTCCTTTTGATGCCTACCGGAGCAATGTAAAAACTACCAGGAGAACTCCTGTCTGGCACCTTCCCCGGTGGAGTTGTGCAGGGGGTGTGTTTGGAACATTTTGTCACCAGCCGACTCCAAAATTCAGCGTTTCCCCATCTCAGCCCAGAAAGCAGGTAGAACAACTTTTGTGGTGTCTTTTAGATGCCTACCAAGGTAGTTTAAAAACTATCAAGAGAACGCTTGTCTGGCACCTTCCCCGGTGGAGTTGTGCAGGGGGTGTCTTTGGAACATTTTGTCACCGGCCGACTCCAAAATTCAGCGATTCCCCATCTCAGCCCAGAAAGCAGATAGAACAACTTTTGTGGTGTCTTTTAGATGCCTACCGGAGCAATGTAAAAACTACCAGGAGAACTCCTGTCTGGCACCTTCCCTGGTGGAGTTGTGCAGGGGGTGTGTTTGGAACATTTTGTCACCAGCCGACTCCAAAATTCAGCGGTTCCCCATCTCAGCCCAGAAAGCAGGTGGAACAACTTTTGTGGTGTCTTTCAGCTGCCTACCAAGGTAGTGTAAAAACTACCAAGAGAACTCCTGTCTGGCACCTTCCCCGGTGGAGTTGTGCAGGGGGTGTGTTTGGAACATTTTGTCACCAGCCGACTCCAAAATTCAGCGGTTCCCCATCTCAGCCCAGAAAGCAGGTAGAACAACTTTTGTGGTGCCTTTCAAATGCCTACCAAGCTAGTGTAGAACCTACCAAGAGAACTCCTGTCGGGCACCTTCCCCGGTGGAGTTGTGCAGGGGGTGTGTTTGGAACATTTTGTCACCGGCCGACTCCAAAATTCAGCGGTTCCCCATCTCAGCCCAGAAAGCAGGTAGAACAACTTTTGTGGTGTCCTTTTGATGCCTACCGGAGCAATGTAAAAACTACCAGGAGAACTCCTGTCTGGCACCTTCCCCGGTGGAGTTGTGCATGGGGTGTGTTTGGAACATTTTGTCACCAGCCGACTCCAAAATTCAGTGTTTCCCCATCTCAGCCCAGAAAGCAGGTAGAACAACTTTTGTGGTGTCTTTCAAATGCCTACCAAGGTAGTGTAAAAACTACCAGGAGAACTCCTGCCTGGCACCTTCCCCGGTGGAGTTGTGCATGGGGTGTGTTTGGAACATTTTGTCACTGGCCGACTCCAAAATTCAGCGGTTCCCCATCTCAGCCCAGAAAGCAGGTAGAACAACTTTTGTGCTGCCTTTCAGCTGCCTACCAAGGTAGTGTAAAAACTACCAGGAGAACTCCTGTCTGGCACCTTCCCCGGTGGAGTTGTGCAGGGGGTGTGTTTGGAACATTTTGTCACCGGCCGACTCCAAAATTCAGCGTTTCCCCATCTCAGCCCAGAAAGCAGGAAGAACAACTTTTGTGGTGTCTTTTAGATGCCTACCAAGGTAGTGTAAAAACTACCAAGAGAACTCCTGTCTGGCACCTTCCCCGGTGGAGTTGTGCAGGGGGTGTGTTTGGAACATTTTGTCACCGGCCGACTCCAAAATTCAGCGTTTCCCCATCTCAGCCCAGAAAGCAGGTAGAACAACTTTTTTGGTGTCCTTTTGATGCCACCCAGAGCAATGTAAAAACTACCAGGAGAACTCCTGTCTGGCACCTTCCCCGGTGGAGTTGTGCAGGGGGTGTGTTTGGAACATTTTGTCACCAGCCGACTCCAAAATTCAGCGGTTCCCCATCTCAGCCCAGAAAGCAGGTAGAACAACTTTTGTGGTGTCTTTCAGATGCCTACCGGAGCAATGTAAAAACTACCAGGAGAACTCCTGTCTGGCACCTTCCCCGGTGGAGTTGTGCAGGGGGTGTCTTTGGAACATTTTGTCACCGGCCGAGTCCAAAATTCAGCGATTCCCCATCTCAGCCCAGAAAGCAGATAGAACAACTTTTGTGGTGTCTTTCAGATGCCTACCGGAGCAATGTAAAAACTACCAGGAGAACTCCTGCCTGGCACCTTCCCCGGTGGAGTTGTGCAGGGGGTGTGTTTGGAACATTTTGTCACCAGCCGACTCCAAAATTCAGCGGTTCCCCATCTCAGCCCAGAAAGCAGGTGGAACAACTTTTGTGGTGCCTTTTAGATGCCTACCAAGGTAGTGTAAAAACTACCAAGAGAACTCCTGTCTGGCACCTTCCCCGGTGGAGTTGTGCAGGGGGTGTGTTTGGAACATTTTGTCACCAGCCGAGTCCAAAATTCAGCGTTTCCCCATCTCAGCCCAGAAAGCAGGTAGAACAACTTTTGTGGTGCCTTTCAAATGCCTACCAAGCTAGTGTAGAACCTACCAAGAGAACTCCTGTCGGGCACCTTCCCCGGTGGAGTTGTGCAGGGGGTGTCTTTGGAACATTTTGTCACCGGCCGACTCCAAAATTCAGCGGTTCCCCATCTCAGCCCAGAAAGCAGGTAGAACAACTTTTGTGGTGTCCTTTTGATGCCTACCGGAGCAATGTAAAAACTACCAGGAGAACTCCTGCCTGGCACCTTCCCCGGTGGAGTTGTGCATGGGGTGTGTTTGGAACATTTTGTCACCAGCCGACTCCAAAATTCAGCGTTTCCCCATCTCAGCCCAGAAAGCAGGTAGAACAACTTTTGTGGTGTCTTTCAAATGCCTACCAAGGTAGTGTAAAAACTACCAGGAGAACTCCTGCCTGGCACCTTCCCCGGTGGAGTTGTGCATGGGGTGTGTTTGGAACATTTTGTCACCGGCCGACTCCAAAATTCAGCGGTTCCCCATCTCAGCCCAGAAAGCAGGTAGAACAACTTTTGTGCTGCCTTTCAGCTGCCTACCAAGGTAGTGTAAAAACTACTAAGAGAATTCCTGTCTGGCACCTTCCCCGGTGGAGTTGTGCAGGGGGTGTGTTTGGAACATTTTGTCACCGGCCGACTCCAAAATTCAGCGTTTCCCCATCTCAGCCCAGAAAGCAGGAAGAGCAACTTTTGTGGTGTCTTTTAGATGCCTACCAAGGTAGTGTAAAAACTACCAAGAGAACTCGTGTCTGGCACCTTCCCCGGTGGAGTTGTGCAGGGGGTGTGTTTGGAACATTTTGTCACCAGCCGACTCCAAAATTCAGCGTTTCCCCATCTCAGCCCAGAAAGCAGGTAGAACAACTTTTGTGGTGTCCTTTTGATGCCTACCGGAGCAATGTAAAAACTACCAGGAGAACTCCTGTCTGGCACCTTCCCCGGTGGAGTTGTGCAGGGGGTGTGTTTGGAACATTTTGTCACCAGCCGACTCCAAAATTCAGCGGTTCCCCATCTCAGCCCAGAAAGCAGGTAGAACAACTTTTGTGGTGTCTTTCAGATGCCTACCGGAGCAATGTAAAAACTACCAGGAGAACTCCTGTCTGGCACCTTCCCCGGTGGAGTTGTGCAGGGGGTGTCTTTGGAACATTTTGTCACCAGCCGAGTCCAAAATTCAGCGATTCCCCATCTCAGCCCAGAAAGCAGATAGAACAACTTTTGTGGTGTCTTTTAGATGCCTACCGGAGCAATGTAAAAACTACCAGGAGAACTCCTGTCTGGCACCTTCCCCGGTGGAGTTGTGCATGGGGTGTGTTTGGAACATTTTGTCACCAGCCGACTCCAAAATTCAGCGGTTCCCCATCTCAGCCCAGAAAGCAGGTGGAACAACTTTTGTGGTGCCTTTCAGCTGCCTACCAAGGTAGTGTAAAAACTACCAGGAGAACTCCTGCCTGGCACCTTCCCCGGTGGAGTTGTGCATGGGGTGTGTTTGGAACATTTTGTCACCGGCCGACTCCAAAATTCATCGGTTCCCTATCTCAGCCCAGAAAGCAGGTAGAACATCTTTTGTGGTGTCTTTCAGATGCCTACCGGAGCAATGTAAAAACTACTAAGAGAATTCCTGTCTGGCACCTTCCCCGGTGGAGTTGTGCAGGGGGTGTGTTTGGAACATTTTGTCACCGGCCGACTCCAAAATTCAGCGTTTCCCCATCTCAGCCCAGAAAGCAGGTAGAACAACTTTTGTGGTGTCTTTTAGATGCCTACCAAGGTAGTGTAAAAACTACCAAGAGAACTCCTGTCTGGCACCTTCCCCGGTGGAGTTGTGCAGGGGGTGTGTTTGGAACATTTTGTCACCGGCCGACTCCAAAATTCAGCGGTTCCCCATCTCAGCCCAGAAAGCAGGTAGAACAACTTTTGTGGTGTCTTTCAGATGCCTACCGGAGCAATGTAAAAACTATCAGGAGAACTCCTGTCTGGCACCTTCCCCGGTGGAGTTGTGCAGGGGGTGTCTTTGGAACATTTTGTCACCAGCCGAGTCCAAAATTCAGCGTTTCCCCATCTCAGCCCAGAAAGCAGGTAGAACAACTTTTGTGGTGTCTTTTAGATGCCTACCAAGGTAGTGTAAAAACTATCAAGAGAACGCTTGTCTGGCACCTTCCCCGGTGGAGTTGTGCATGGGGTGTCTTTGGAACATTTTGTCACCGGCCGAGTCCAAAATTCAGCGTTTCCCCATCTCAGCCCAGAAAGCAGATAGAACAACTTTTGTGGTGTCTTTAAGATGCCTACCAAGGTAGTGTAAAAACTACCAGGAGAACTCCTGTCTGGCACCTTCCCCGGTGGAGTTGTGCAGGGGGTGTGTTTGGAACATTTTGTCACCAGCCGACTCCAAAATTCAGCGTTTCCCCATCTCAGCCCAGAAAGCAGGTAGAACAACTTTTGTGGTGTCTTTTAGATGCCTACCAAGGTAGTGTAAAAACTACCAAGAGAACTCCTGTCTGGCACCTTCCCCGGTAGAGTTGTGCAGGGGGTGTGTTTGGAACATTTTGTCACCAGCCGACTCCAAAATTCAGCGGTTCCCCATCTCAGCCCAGAAAGCAGGTACAACAACTTTTGTGGTGCCTTTCAAATGCCTACCAAGGTAGTGTAGAAACTACCAAGAGAACTCCTGTCTGGCACCTTCCCCGGTGGAGTTGTGCATGGGGTGTGTTTGGAACATTTTGTCACCGGCCGACTCCAAAATTCAGCGGTTCCCCATCTCAGCCCAGAAAGCAGGTAGAACAACTTTTGTGGTGTCTTTCAAATGCCTACCAAGGTAGTGTAAAAACTACCAGGAGAACTCCTGCCTGGCACCTTCCCCGGTGGAGTTGTGCATGGGGTGTTTTTGGAACATTTTGTCACCGGCCGACTCCAAAATTCAGCGGTTCCCCATCTCAGCCCAGAAAGCAGGTAGAACAACTTTTGTGGTGCCTTTCAAATGCCTACCAAGGTAGTGTAGAAACTACCAAGAGAACTCCTGTCTGGCACCTTCCCCGGTGGAGTTGTGCATGGGGTGTGTTTGGAACATTTTGTCACCGGCCGACTCCAAAATTCAGCGGTTCCCCATCTCAGCCCAGAAATCAGATAGAACAACTTTTGTGGTGTCCTTTTGATGCCTACCGGAGCAATGTAAAAACTACCAGGAGAACTCCTGTCTGGCACCTTCCCCGGTGGAGTTGTGCAGGGGGTGTGTTTGGAACATTTTGTCACCAGCCGACTCCAAAATTCAGCGGTTCCCCATCTCAGCCCAGAAAGCAGGTAGAACAACTTTTGTGGTGTCTTTCAGATGCCTACCGGAGCAATGTAAAAACTACCAGGAGAACTCCTGTCTGGCACCTTCCCCGGTGGAGTTGTGCAGGGGGTGTGTTTGGAACATTTTGTCACCAGCCGACTCCAAAATTCAGCGGTTCCCCATCTCAGCCCAGAAAGCAGGTAGAACAACTTTTGTGGTGTCTTTTAGATGCCTACCAAGGTAGTTTAAAAACTATCAAGAGAACGCTTGTCTGGCACCTTCCCCGGTGGAGTTGTGCATGGGGTGTCTTTGGAACATTTTGTCACCGGCCGACTCCAAAATTCAGCGATTCCCCATCTCAGCCCAGAAAGCAGATAGAACAACTTTTGTGGTGTCTTTTAGATGCCTACCGGAGCAATGTAAAAACTACCAGGAGAACTCCTGTCTGGCACCTTCCCTGGTGGAGTTGTGCAGGGGGTGTGTTTGGAACATTTTGTCACCAGCCGACTCCAAAATTCAGCGGTTCCCCATCTCAGCCCAGAAAGCAGGTGGAACAACTTTTGTGGTGTCTTTCAGCTGCCTACCAAGGTAGTGTAAAAACTACCAAGAGAACTCCTGTCTGGCACCTTCCCCGGTGGAGTTGTGCAGGGGGTGTGTTTGGAACATTTTGTCACCAGCCGACTCCAAAATTCAGCGATTCCCCATCTCAGCCCAGAAAGCAGGTAGAACAACTTTTGTGGTGCCTTTCAAATGCCTACCAAGCTAGTGTAGAACCTACCAAGAGAACTCCTGTCTGGCACCTTCCCCGGTGGAGTTGTGCAGGGGGTGTGTTTGGAACATTTTGTCACCGGCCGACTCCAAAATTCAGCGGTTCCCCATCTCAGCCCAGAAAGCAGGTAGAACAACTTTTGTGGTGTCCTTTTGATGCCTACCGGAGCAATGTAAAAACTACCAGGAGAACTCCTGTCTGGCACCTTCCCCGGTGGAGTTGTGCATGGGGTGTGTTTGGAACATTTTGTCACCAGCCGACTCCAAAATTCAGCGTTTCTCCATCTCAGCCCAGAAAGCAGGTAGAACAACTTTTGTGGTGTCTTTCAAATGCCTACCAAGGTAGTGTAAAAACTACCAGGAGAACTCCTGCCTGGCACCTTCCCCGGTGGAGTTGTGCAGGGGGTGTGTTTGGAACATTTTGTCACCGGCCGACTCCAAAATTCAGCGGTTCCCCATCTCAGCCCAGAAAGCAGGTAGAACAACTTTTGTGCTGCCTTTCAGCTGCCTACCAAGGTAGTGTAAAAACTACTAAGAGAATTCCTGTCTGGCACCTTTCCCCGGTGGAGTTGTGCAGGGGGTGTGTTTGGAACATTTTGTCACCGGCCGACTCCAAAATTCAGCGGTTCCCCATCTCAGCCCAGAAAGCAGGAAGAACAACTTTTGTGGTGTCTTTTAGATGCCTACCAAGGTAGTGTAAAAACTACCAAGAGAACTCCTGTCTGGCACCTTCCCCGGTGGAGTTGTGCAGGGGGTGTGTTTGGAACATTTTGTCACCGGCCGACTCCAAAATTCAGCGTTTCCCCATCTCAGCCCAGAAAGCAGGTAGAACAACTTTTTTGGTGTCCTTTTGATGCCTACCGGAGCAATGTAAAAACTACCAGGAGAACTCCTGTCTGGCACCTTCCCCGGTGGAGTTGTGCAGGGGGTGTGTTTGGAACATTTTGTCACCAGCCGACTCCAAAATTCAGCGGTTCCCCATCTCAGCCCAGAAAGCAGGTAGAACAACTTTTGTGGTGTCTTTCAGATGCCTACCGGAGCAATGTAAAAACTACCAGGAGAACTCCTGTCTGGCACCTTCCCCGGTGGAGTTGTGCAGGGGGTGTCTTTGGAACATTTTGTCACCGGCCGAGTCCAAAATTCAGCGATTCCCCATCTCAGCCCAGAAAGCAGATAGAACAACTTTTGTGGTGTCTTTCAGATGCCTACCGGAGCAATGTAAAAACTACCAGGAGAACTCCTGTCTGGCACCTTCCCCGGTGGAGTTGTGCATGGGGTGTGTTTGGAACATTTTGTCACCAGCCGACTCCAAAATTCAGCGGTTCCCCATCTCAGCCCAGAAAGCAGGTGGAACAACTTTTGTGGTGTCTTTCAAATGCCTACCAAGGTCGTGTAAAAACTACCAGGAGAACTCCTGCCTGGCACCTTCCCCGGTGGAGTTGTGCATGGGGTGTGTTTGGAACATTTTGTCACCGGCCGACTCCAAAATTCAGCGGTTCCCTATCTCAGCCCAGAAAGCAGGTGGAACAACTTTTGTGGTGTCTTTTAGATGCCTACCAAGGTAGTGTAAAAACTACCAAGAGAACTCCTGTCTGGCACCTTCCCCGGTGGAGTTGTGCAGGGGGTGTGTTTGGAACATTTTGTCACCAGCCGACTCCAAAATTCAGCGTTTCCCCATCTCAGCCCAGAAAGCAGGTAGAACAACTTTTGTGGTGCCTTTCAAATGCCTACCAAGCTAGTGTAGAACCTACCAAGAGAACTCCTGTCGGGCACCTTCCCCGGTGGAGTTGTGCAGGGGGTGTGTTTGGAACATTTTGTCACCGGCCGACTCCAAAATTCAGCGGTTCCCCATCTCAGCCCAGAAAGCAGGTAGAACAACTTTTGTGGTGTCCTTTTGATGCCTACCGGAGCAATGTAAAAACTACCAGGAGAACTCCTGTCTGGCACCTTCCCCGGTGGAGTTGTGCATGGGGTGTGTTTGGAACATTTTGTCACCAGCCGACTCCAAAATTCAGCGTTTCCCCATCTCAGCCCAGAAAGCAGGTAGAACAACTTTTGTGCTGCCTTTCAGCTGCCTACCAAGGTAGTGTAAAAACTACTAAGAGAATTCCTGTCTGGCACCTTCCCCGGTGGAGTTGTGCAGGGGGTGTGTTTGGAACATTTTGTCACCGGCCGACTCCAAAATTCAGCGTTTCCCCATCTCAGCCCAGAAAGCAGGAAGAGCAACTTTTGTGGTGTCTTTTAGATGCCTACCAAGGTAGTGTAAAAACTACCAAGAGAACTCGTGTCTGGCACCTTCCCCGGTGGAGTTGTGCAGGGGGTGTGTTTGGAACATTTTGTCACCAGCCGACTCCAAAATTCAGCGGTTCCCCATCTCAGCCCAGAAAGCAGGTAGAACAACTTTTGTGGTGTCCTTTTGATGCCTACCGGAGCAATGTAAAAACTACCAGGAGAACTCCTGTCTGGCACCTTCCCCGGTGGAGTTGTGCAGGGGGTGTGTTTGGAACATTTTGTCACCAGCCGACTCCAAAATTCAGCGTTTCCCCATCTCAGCCCAGAAAGTAGGTAGAACAACTTTTGTGGTGTCTTTCAGATGCCTACCGGAGCAATGTAAAAACTACCAGGAGAACTCCTGTCTGGCACCTTCCCCGGTGGAGTTGTGCAGGGGGTGTCTTTGGAACATTTTGTCACCAGCCGAGTCCAAAATTCAGCGATTCCCCATCTCAGCCCAGAAAGCAGATAGAACAACTTTTGTGGTGTCTTTCAGATGCCTACCGGAGCAATGTAAAAACTACCAGGAGAACTCCTGCCTGGCACCTTCCCCGGTGGAGTTGTGCATGGGGTGTGTTTGGAACATTTTGTCACCAGCCGACTCCAAAATTCAGCGTTTCTCCATCTCAGCCCAGAAAGCAGGTAGAACAACTTTTGTGGTGTCTTTCAAATGCCTACCAAGGTAGTGTAAAAACTACCAGGAGAACTCCTGCCTGGCACCTTCCCCGGTGGAGTTGTGCAGGGGGTGTGTTTGGAACATTTTGTCACCGGCCGACTCCAAAATTCAGCGGTTCCCCATCTCAGCCCAGAAAGCAGGTAGAACAACTTTTGTGCTGCCTTTCAGCTGCCTACCAAGGTAGTGTAAAAACTACTAAGAGAATTCCTGTCTGGCACCTTTCCCCGGTGGAGTTGTGCAGGGGGTGTGTTTGGAACATTTTGTCACCGGCCGACTCCAAAATTCAGCGGTTCCCCATCTCAGCCCAGAAAGCAGGAAGAACAACTTTTGTGGTGTCTTTTAGATGCCTACCAAGGTAGTGTAAAAACTACCAAGAGAACTCCTGTCTGGCACCTTCCCCGGTGGAGTTGTGCAGGGGGTGTGTTTGGAACATTTTGTCACCGGCCGACTCCAAAATTCAGCGTTTCCCCATCTCAGCCCAGAAAGCAGGTAGAACAACTTTTTTGGTGTCCTTTTGATGCCTACCGGAGCAATGTAAAAACTACCAGGAGAACTCCTGTCTGGCACCTTCCCCGGTGGAGTTGTGCAGGGGGTGTGTTTGGAACATTTTGTCACCAGCCGACTCCAAAATTCAGCGGTTCCCCATCTCAGCCCAGAAAGCAGGTAGAACAACTTTTGTGGTGTCTTTCAGATGCCTACCGGAGCAATGTAAAAACTACCAGGAGAACTCCTGTCTGGCACCTTCCCCGGTGGAGTTGTGCAGGGGGTGTCTTTGGAACATTTTGTCACCGGCCGAGTCCAAAATTCAGCGATTCCCCATCTCAGCCCAGAAAGCAGATAGAACAACTTTTGTGGTGTCTTTCAGATGCCTACCGGAGCAATGTAAAAACTACCAGGAGAACTCCTGTCTGGCACCTTCCCCGGTGGAGTTGTGCATGGGGTGTGTTTGGAACATTTTGTCACCAGCCGACTCCAAAATTCAGCGGTTCCCCATCTCAGCCCAGAAAGCAGGTGGAACAACTTTTGTGGTGTCTTTCAAATGCCTACCAAGGTCGTGTAAAAACTACCAGGAGAACTCCTGCCTGGCACCTTCCCCGGTGGAGTTGTGCATGGGGTGTGTTTGGAACATTTTGTCACCGGCCGACTCCAAAATTCAGCGGTTCCCTATCTCAGCCCAGAAAGCAGGTGGAACAACTTTTGTGGTGTCTTTTAGATGCCTACCAAGGTAGTGTAAAAACTACCAAGAGAACTCCTGTCTGGCACCTTCCCCGGTGGAGTTGTGCAGGGGGTGTGTTTGGAACATTTTGTCACCAGCCGACTCCAAAATTCAGCGTTTCCCCATCTCAGCCCAGAAAGCAGGTAGAACAACTTTTGTGGTGCCTTTCAAATGCCTACCAAGCTAGTGTAGAACCTACCAAGAGAACTCCTGTCGGGCACCTTCCCCGGTGGAGTTGTGCAGGGGGTGTGTTTGGAACATTTTGTCACCGGCCGACTCCAAAATTCAGCGGTTCCCCATCTCAGCCCAGAAAGCAGGTAGAACAACTTTTGTGGTGTCCTTTTGATGCCTACCGGAGCAATGTAAAAACTACCAGGAGAACTCCTGTCTGGCACCTTCCCCGGTGGAGTTGTGCATGGGGTGTGTTTGGAACATTTTGTCACCAGCCGACTCCAAAATTCAGCGTTTCCCCATCTCAGCCCAGAAAGCAGGTAGAACAACTTTTGTGCTGCCTTTCAGCTGCCTACCAAGGTAGTGTAAAAACTACTAAGAGAATTCCTGTCTGGCACCTTCCCCGGTGGAGTTGTGCAGGGGGTGTGTTTGGAACATTTTGTCACCGGCCGACTCCAAAATTCAGCGTTTCCCCATCTCAGCCCAGAAAGCAGGAAGAGCAACTTTTGTGGTGTCTTTTAGATGCCTACCAAGGTAGTGTAAAAACTACCAAGAGAACTCGTGTCTGGCACCTTCCCCGGTGGAGTTGTGCAGGGGGTGTGTTTGGAACATTTTGTCACCAGCCGACTCCAAAATTCAGCGGTTCCCCATCTCAGCCCAGAAAGCAGGTAGAACAACTTTTGTGGTGTCCTTTTGATGCCTACCGGAGCAATGTAAAAACTACCAGGAGAACTCCTGTCTGGCACCTTCCCCGGTGGAGTTGTGCAGGGGGTGTGTTTGGAACATTTTGTCACCAGCCGACTCCAAAATTCAGCGTTTCCCCATCTCAGCCCAGAAAGTAGGTAGAACAACTTTTGTGGTGTCTTTCAGATGCCTACCGGAGCAATGTAAAAACTACCAGGAGAACTCCTGTCTGGCACCTTCCCCGGTGGAGTTGTGCAGGGGGTGTCTTTGGAACATTTTGTCACCAGCCGAGTCCAAAATTCAGCGATTCCCCATCTCAGCCCAGAAAGCAGATAGAACAACTTTTGTGGTGTCTTTCAGATGCCTACCGGAGCAATGTAAAAACTACCAGGAGAACTCCTGCCTGGCACCTTCCCCGGTGGAGTTGTGCATGGGGTGTGTTTGGAACATTTTGTCACCAGCCGACTCCAAAATTCAGCGGTTCCCCATCTCAGCCCAGAAAGCAGGTGGAACAACTTTTGTGGTGCCTTTCAGCTGCCTACCAAGGTAGTGTAAAAACTACCAAGAGAACTCCTGTCTGGCACCTTCCCCGGTGGAGTTGTGCATGGGGTGTGTTTGGAACATTTTGTCACCGGCCGACTCCAAAATTCAGCGGTTCCCCATCTCAGCCCAGAAAGCAGGTAGAACATCTTTTGTGGTGTCTTTCAGATGCCTACCGGAGCAATGTAAAAACTACTACGAGAATTCCTGTCTGGCACCTTCCCCGGTGGAGTTGTGCAGGGGGTGTGTTTGGAACATTTTGTCACCGGCCGACTCCAAAATTCAGCGTTTCCCCATCTCAGCCCAGAAAGCAGGTAGAACAACTTTTGTGGTGTCTTTTAGATGCCTACCAAGGTAGTGTAAAAACTACCAAGAGAACTCCTGTCTGGCACCTTCCCCGGTGGAGTTGTGCAGGGGGTGTGTTTGGAACATTTTGTCACCGGCCGACTCCAAAATTCAGCATTTCCCCATCTCAGCCCAGAAAGCAGGTAGAACAACTTTTGTGGTGTCTTTCAGATGCCTACCGGAGCAATGTAAAAACTATCAGGAGGACTCCTGTCTGGCACCTTCCCCGGTGGAGTTGTGCAGGGGGTGTGTTTGGAACATTTTGTCACCAGCCGACTCCAAAATTCAGCGGTTCCCCATCTCAGCCCAGAAAGCAGGTAGAACAACTTTTGTGGTGTCTTTTAGATGCCTACCAAGGTAGTGTAAAAACTATCAAGAGAACGCTTGTCTGGCACCTTCCCCGGTGGAGTTGTGCATGGGGTGTCTTTGGAACATTTTGTCACCGGCCGAGTCCAAAATTCAGCGTTTCCCCATCTCAGCCCAGAAAGCAGATAGAACAACTTTTGTGGTGTCTTTAAGATGCCTACCAAGGTAGTGTAAAAACTACCAGGAGAACTCCTGTCTGGCACCTTCCCCGGTGGAGTTGTGCAGGGGGTGTGTTTGGAACATTTTGTCACCAGCCGACTCCAAAATTCAGCGTTTCCCCATCTCAGCCCAGAAAGCAGGTAGAACAACTTTTGTGGTGTCTTTTAGATGCCTACCAAGGTAGTGTAAAAACTATCAAGAGAACTCCTGTCTGGCACCTTCCCTGGTAGAGTTGTGCAGGGGGTGTGTTTGGAACATTTTGTCACCAGCCGACTCCAAAATTCAGCGGTTCCCCATCTCAGCCCAGAAAGCAGGTACAACAACTTTTGTGGTGCCTTTCAAAAGCCTACCAAGGTAGTGTAGAAACTACCAAGAGAACTCCTGTCTGGCACCTTACCCGGTGGAGTTGTGCATGGGGTGTGTTTGGAACATTTTGTCACCGGCCGACTCCAAAATTCAGCGGTTCCCCATCTCAGCCCAGAAAGCAGGTAGAACAACTTTTGTGGTGTCTTTCAGATGCCTACCGGAGCAATGTAAAAACTACCAGGAGAACTCCTGTCTGGCACCTTCCCCGGTGGAGTTGTGCATGGGGTGTGTTTGGAACATTTTGTCACCAGCCGACTCCAAAATTCAGCGGTTCCCCATCTCAGCCCAGAAAGCAGGTAGAACAACTTTTGTGGTGCCTTTCAGCTGCCTACCAAGGTAGCGTAAAAACTACTAAGAGAACTCCTGTCTGGCACCTTCCCCGGTGGAGTTGTGCAGGGGGTGTCTTTGGAACATTTTGTCACCGGCCGAGTCCAAAATTCAGCGATTCCCCATCTCAGCCCAGAAAGCAGATAGAACAACTTTTGTGGTGTCTTTCAGATGCCTACCGGAGCAATGTAAAAACTACCAGGAGAACTCCTGCCTGGCACCTTCCCCGGTGGAGTTGTGCATGGGGTGTGTTTGGAACATTTTGTCACCAGCCGAGTCCAAAATTCAGCGGTTCCCCATCTCAGCCCAGAAAGCAGGTGGAACAACTTTTGTGGTGTCTTTCAAATGCCTACCAAGGTAGTGTAAAAACTACCAGGAGAACTCCTGCCTGGCACCTTCCCCGGTGGAGTTGTGCATGGGGTGTGTTTGGAACATTTTGTCACCGGCCGACTCCAAAATTCAGCGGTTCCCCATCTCAGCCCAGAAAGCAGGTAGAACAACTTTTGTGGTGCCTTTCAAATGCCTACCAAGGTAGTGTAGAAACTACCAAGAGAACTCCTGTCTGGCACCTTCCCCGGTGGAGTTGTGCATGGGGTGTGTTTGGAACATTTTGTCACCGGCCGACTCCAAAATTCAGCGGTTCCCCATCTCAGCCCAGAAATCAGATAGAACAACTTTTGTGGTGTCCTTTTGATGCCTACCGGAGCAATGTAAACACTACCAGGAGAACTCCTGTCTGGCACCTTCCCCGGTGGAGTTGTGCAGGGGGTGTGTTTGGAACATTTTGTCACCAGCCGACTCCAAAATTCAGCGGTTCCCCATCTCAGCCCAGAAAGCAGATAGAACAACTTTCGTGGTGCCTTTCAGATGCCTACCAAGGTAGTGTAAAAACTACCAAGAGAACTCCTGTCTGGCACCTTCCCCGGTGGAGTTGTGCATGGGGTGTTTTTGGAACATTTTGTCACCAGCTGACTCCAAAATTCAGCGGTTCCCCATCTCAGCCCAGAAAGCAGGTAGAACAACTTTTGTGGTGCCTTTCAGCTGCCTACCAAGGTAGCGTAAAAACTACTAAGAGAACTCCTGTCTGGCACCTTCCCCGGTGGAGTTGTGCAGGGGGTGTCTTTGGAACATTTTGTCACCGGCCGAGTCCAAAATTAAGCGATTCCCCATCTCAGCCCAGAAAGCAGATAGAACAACTTTTGTGGTGTCTTTCAGATGCCTACCGGAGCAATGTAAAAACTACCAGGAGAACTCCTGTCTGGCACCTTCCCCGGTGGAGTTGTGCAGGGGGTGTTTTTGGAAACTTTTTGTCACCAGCCGACTCCAAAATTCAGCGGTTCCCCATCTCAGCCCAGAAAGCAGGTAGAACAACTTTTGTGGTGTCTTTCAGATGCCTACCGGAGCAATGTAAAAACTACCAGGAGAACTCCTGTCTGGCACCTTCCCCGGTGGAGTTGTGCAGGGGGTGTGTTTGGAACATTTTGTCACCAGCCGACTCCAAAATTCAGCGTTTCCCCATCTCAGCCCAGAAAGCAGGTAGAACAACTTTTGTGGTGTCTTTTAGATGCCTACCAAGGTAGTGTAAAAACTACCAAGAGAACTCCTGTCTGGCACCTTCCCCGGTGGAGTTGTGCAGGGGGTGTGTTTGGAACATTTTGTCACCGGCCGAGTCCAAAATTCAGCGATTCCCCATCTCAGCCCAGAAAGCAGATAGAACAACTTTTGTGGTGCCTTTCAAATGCCTACCAAGGTAGTGTAAAAACTACCAGGAGAACTCCTGCCTGGCACCTTCCCCGGTGGAGTTGTGCATGGGGTGTGTTTGGAACATTTTGTCACCGGCCGACTCCAAAATTCAGCGGTTCCCCATCTCAGCCCAGAAAGCAGGTAGAACATCTTTTGTGGTGTCTTTTAGATGCCTACCAAGGTAGTGTAAAAACTATCAAGAGAACGCTTGTCTGGCACCTTCCCCGGTGGAGTTGTGCAGGGGGTGTCTTTGGAACATTTTGTCACCGGCCGAGTCCAAAATTCAGCGTTTCCCCATCTCAGCCCAGAAAGCAGATAGAACAACTTTTGTGGTGTCTTTCAGATGCCTACCGGAGCAATGTAAAAACTAACAGGAGAACTCCTGCCTGGCACCTTCCCCGGTGGAGTTGTGCAGGGGGTGTGTTTGGAACATTTTGTCACCAGCCGACTCCAAAATTCAGCGGTTCCCCATCTCAGCCCAGAAAGCAGGTAGAACAACTTTTGTGGTGCCTTTCAAATGCCTACCAAGGTAGTGTAGAAACTACCAAGAGAACTCCTGTCTGGCACCTTCCCCGGTGGAGTTGTGCATGGGGTGTGTTTGGAACATTTTGTCACCGGCCGACTCCAAAATTCAGCGGTTCCCCATCTCAGCCCAGAAAGCAGGTAGAACAACTTTTGTGGTGTCCTTTTGATGCCTACCGGAGCAATGTAAAAACTACCAGGAGAACTCCTGTCTGGCACCTTCCCCGGTGGAGTTGTGCATGGGGTGTGTTTGGAACATTTTGTCACCAGCCGACTCCAAAATTCAGCGGTTCCCCATCTCAGCCCAGAAAGCAGGTAGAACAACTTTTGTGGTGTCTTTCAAATGCCTACCAAGGTAGTGTAAAAACTACCAGGAGAACTCCTGCCTGGCACCTTCCCCGGTGGAGTTGTGCATGGGGTGTGTTTGGAACATTTTGTCACCGGCCGACTCCAAAATTCAGCGTTTCCCCATCTCAGCCCAGAAAGCAGGTAGAACAACTTTTGTGCTGCCTTTCAGCTGCCTACCAAGGTAGTGTAAAAACTACTAAGAGAATTCCTGTCTGGCACCTTCCCCGGTGGAGTTGTGCAGGGGGTGTGTTTGGAACATTTTGTCACTGGCCGACTCCAAAATTCAGCGTTTCCCCATCTCAGCCCAGAAAGCAGGTAGAACAACTTTTGTGGTGTCTTTTAGATGCCTACCAAGGTAGTGTAAAAACTACCAGGAGAACTCCTGTCTGGCACCTTCCCCGGTGGAGTTGTGCAGGGGGTGTGTTTGGAACATTTTGTCACCAGCCGACTCCAAAATTCAGCGGTTCCCCATCTCAGCCCAGAAAGCAGGTGGAACAACTTTTGTGGTGCCTTTCAGCTGCCTACCAATGTAGTGTAAAAACTATCAAGAGAACGCTTGTCTGGCACCTTCCCCGGTGGAGTTGTGCATGGGGTGTCTTTGGAACATTTTGTCACCGGCCGAGTCCAAAATTCAGCGATTCCCCATTTCAGCCCAGAAAGCAGGTAGAACAACTTTTGTGGTGTCTTTCAGATGCCTACCGGAGCAATGTAAAAACTACCAGGAGAACTCCTGTCTGGCACCTTCCCCGGTGGAGTTGTGCAGGGGGTGTCTTTGGAACATTTTGTCACCAGCCGAGTCCAAAATTCAGCTGTTCCCCATCTCAGCCCAGAAAGCAGGTAGAACAACTTTTGTGGTGTCTTTCAGATGCCTACCAAGGTAGTGTAAAAACTACTAAGAGAACTCCTGTCTGGCACCTTCCCCGGTGGAGTTGTGCAGGGGGTGTGTTTGGAACATTTTGTCACCGGCCGACTCCAAAATTCAGCGGTTCCCCATCTCAGCCCAGAAAGCAGGTAGAACAACTTTTGTGGTGCCTTTCAGCTGCCTACCAAGGTAGTGTAAAAACTACCAGGAGAACTCCTGCCTGGCACCTTCCCCGGTGGAGTTGTGCAGGGGGTGTGTTTGGAACATTTTGTCACCAGCCGAGTCCAAAATTCAGCGGTTCCCCATCTCAGCCCAGAAAGCAGGTGGAACAACTTTTGTGGTGTCTTTCAAATGCCTACCAAGGTAGTGTAAAAACTACCAGGAGAACTCCTGCCTGGCACCTTCCCCGGTGGAGTTGTGCATGGGGTGTGTTTGGAACATTTTGTCACCGGCCGACTCCAAAATTCAGCGGTTCCCCATCTCAGCCCAGAAAGCAGGTAGAACAACTTTTGTGGTGCCTTTCAAATGCCTACCAAGGTAGTGTAGAAACTACCAAGAGAACTCCTGTCTGGCACCTTCCCCGGTGGAGTTGTGCATGGGGTGTGTTTGGAACATTTTGTCACCGGCCGACTCCAAAATTCAGCGGTTCCCCATCTCAGCCCAGAAATCAGATAGAACAACTTTTGTGGTGTCCTTTTGATGCCTACCGGAGCAATGTAAACACTACCAGGAGAACTCCTGTCTGGCACCTTCCCCGGTGGAGTTGTGCAGGGGGTGTGTTTGGAACATTTTGTCACCAGCCGACTCCAAAATTCAGCGGTTCCCCATCTCAGCCCAGAAAGCAGGTAGAACAACTTTCGTGGTGCCTTTCAAATGCCTACCAAGGTAGCGTAAAAACTACTAAGAGAACTCCTGTCTGGCACCTTCCCCGGTGGAGTTGTGCAGGCGGTGTCTTTGGAACATTTTGTCACCGGCCGAGTCCAAAATTAAGCGATTCCCCATCTCAGCCCAGAAAGCAGATAGAACAACTTTTGTGGTGTCTTTCAGATGCCTACGGGAGCAATGTAAAAACTACCAGGAGAACTCCTGTCTGGCACCTTCCCCGGTGGAGTTGTGCAGGGGGTGTTTTTGGAAACTTTTTGTCACCAGCCGACTCCAAAATTCAGCGGTTCCCCATCTCAGCCCAGAAAGCAGGTAGAACAACTTTTGTGGTGTCTTTCAGGTGCCTACCGGAGCAATGTAAAAACTACCAGGAGAACTCCTGTCTGGCACCTTCCCCGGTGGAGTTGTGCAGGGGGTGTGTTTGGAACATTTTGTCACCAGCCGACTCCAAAATTCAGCGTTTCCCCATCTCAGCCCAGAAAGCAGGTAGAACAACTTTTGTGGTCTCTTTTAGATGCCTACCAAGGTAGTGTAAAAACTATCAAGAGAACGCTTGTCTGGCACCTTCCCCGGTGGAGTTGTGCATGGGGTGTCTTTGGAACATTTTGTCACCGGCCGAGTCCAAAATTCAGCGTTTCCCCATCTCAGCCCAGAAAGCAGATAGAACAACTTTTGTGGTGTCTTTCAGATGCCTACCAAGGTAGTGTAAAAACTACCAGGAGAACTCCTGTCTGGCACCTTCCCCAGTGGAGTTGTGCAGGGGGTGTGTTTGGAACATTTTGTCACCAGCCGACTCCAAAATTCAGCGTTTCCCCATCTCAGCCCAGAAAGCAGGTAGAACAACTTTTGTGGTGTCTTTCAAATGCCTACCAAGGAAGTGTAAAAACTACCAAGAGAACTCCTGTCTGGCACCTTCCCCGGTGGAGTTGTGCAGGGGGTGTGTTTGGAACATTTTGTCACCGGCCGAGTCCAAAATTCAGCGATTCCCCATCTCAGCCCAGAAAGCAGGTAGAACAACTTTTGTGGTGCCTTTCAAATGCCTACCAAGGTAGTGTAAAAACTACCAGGAGAACTCCTGCCTGGCACCTTCCCCGGTGGAGTTGTGCATGGGGTGTGTTTGGAACATTTTGTCACCGGCCGACTCCAAAATTCAGCGGTTCCCCATCTCAGCCCAGAAAGCAGGTAGAACATCTTTTGTGGTGTCTTTTAGATGCCTACCAAGGTAGTGTAAAAACTATCAAGAGAACGCTTGTCTGGCACCTTCCCCGGTGGAGTTGTGCAGGGGGTGTCTTTGGAACATTTTGTCACCGGCCGAGTCCAAAATTCAGCGATTCCCCATCTCAGCCCAGAAAGCAGATAGAACAACTTTTGTGGTGTCTTTCAGATGCCTACCGGAGCAATGTAAAAACTAACAGGAGAACTCCTGCCTGGCACCTTCCCCGGTGGAGTTGTGCAGGGGGTGTGTTTGGAACATTTTGTCACCAGCCGACTCCAAAATTCAGCGGTTCCCCATCTCAGCCCAGAAAGCAGGTAGAACAACTTTTGTGGTGCCTTTCAAATGCCTACCAAGGTAGTGTAGAAACTACCAAGAGAACTCCTGTCTGGCACCTTCCCCGGTGGAGTTGTGCATGGGGTGTGTTTGGAACATTTTGTCACCGGCCGACTCCAAAATTCAGCGGTTCCCCATCTCAGCCCAGAAAGCAGGTAGAACAACTTTTGTGGTGTCCTTTTGATGCCTACCGGAGCAATGTAAAAACTACCAGGAGAACTCCTGTCTGGCACCTTCCCCGGTGGAGTTGTGCATGGGGTGTGTTTGGAACATTTTGTCACCAGCCGACTCCAAAATTCAGCGGTTCCCCATCTCAGCCCAGAAAGCAGGTAGAACAACTTTTGTGGTGCCTTTCAAATGCCTACCAAGGTAGTGTAAAAACTACCAGGAGAACTCCTGCCTGGCACCTTCCCCGGTGGAGTTGTGCATGGGGTGTGTTTGGAACATTTTGTCACCGGCCGACTCCAAAATTCAGCGTTTCCCCATCTCAGCCCAGAAAGCAGGTAGAACAACTTTTGTGCTGCCTTTCAGCTGCCTACCAAGGTAGTGTAAAAACTACTAAGAGAATTCCTGTCTGGCACCTTCCCCGGTGGAGTTGTGCAGGGGGTGTGTTTGGAACATTTTGTCACCGGCCGACTCCAAAATTCAGCGTTTCCCCATCTCAGCCCAGAAAGCAGGTAGAACAACTTTTGTGGTGTCTTTTAGATGCCTACCAAGGTAGTGTAAAAACTACCAAGAGAACTCCTGTCTGGCACCTTCCCCGGTGGAGTTGTGCAGGGGGTGTGTTTGGAACATTTTGTCACCAGCCGACTCCAAAATTCAGCGGTTCCCCATCTCAGCCCAGAAAGCAGGTGGAACAACTTTTGTGGTGCCTTTCAGCTGCCTACCAAGGTAGTGTAAAAACTACCAGGAGAACTCCTGCCTGGCACCTTCCCCGGTGGAGTTGTGCATGGGGTGTGTTTGGAACATTTTGTCACCAGCCGACTCCAAAATTCAGCGGTTCCGCATCTCAGCCCAGAAAGCAGGTAGAACAACTTTTGTGGTGTCTTTTAGATGCCTACCGGAGCAATGTAAAAACTACCAGGAGTACTCCTGTCTGGCACCTTCCCCGGTGGAGTTGTGCATGGGGTGTGTTTGGAACATTTTGTCACCAGCCGAGTCCAAAATTCAGCTGTTCCCCATCTCAGCCCAGAAAGCAGGAAGAACAACTTTTGTGGTGTCTTTTAGATGCCTACCAATGTAGTGTAAAAACTATCAAGAGAACGCTTGTCTGGCACCTTCCCCGGTGGAGTTGTGCATGGGGTGTCTTTGGAACATTTTGTCACCGGCCGAGTCCAAAATTCAGCGATTCCCCATTTCAGCCCAGAAAGCAGGTAGAACAACTTTTGTGGTGTCTTTCAGATGCCTACCGGAGCAATGTAAAAACTACCAGGAGAACTCCTGTCTGGCACCTTCCCCGGTGGAGTTGTGCAGGGGGTGTCTTTGGAACATTTTGTCACCAGCCGAGTCCAAAATTCAGCTGTTCCCCATCTCAGCCCAGAAAGCAGGTAGAACAACTTTTGTGGTGTCTTTCAGATGCCTACCAAGGTAGTGTAAAAACTACTAAGAGAACTCCTGTCTGGCACCTTCCCCGGTGGAGTTGTGCAGGGGGTGTGTTTGGAACATTTTGTCACCGGCCGACTCCAAAATTCAGCGGTTCCCCATCTCAGCCCAGAAAGCAGGTAGAACAACTTTTGTGGTGCCTTTCAGCTGCCTACCAAGGTAGTGTAAAAACTACTAAGAGAACTCCTGTCTGGCACCTTCCCCGGTGGAGTTGTGCAGGGGGTGTGTTTGGAACATTTTGTCACCGGCCGACTCCAAAATTCAGCGGTTCCCCATCTCTAGCCCAGAAAGCAGGTACAACAACTTTTCTTGTGCCTTTCAGCTGCCTACCAGAGCAATGTAAAATCTACCAAGAGAACTCCTGTCTGGCACCTTCCCCGGTGGAGTTGTGCAGGGGGTGTCTTTGGAACATTTTGTCACCAGCCGACTCCAAAATTCAGAGGTTCCCCATCTCAAGCCCAGAAAGCAGGTAGAACATCTTTTGTGGTGTCTTTTAGATGCCTACCAAGGTAGTGTAAAAACTACCAGGAGAACTCCTGTCTGGCACCTTCCCCGGTGGAGTTGTGCAGGGGGTGTGTTTGGAACATTTTGTCACCAGCCGAGTCCAAAACTCAGCATTTCCCCATCTCAGCCCAGAAAGCAGGTAGAACAACTTTTGTGGTGTCTTTTAGATGCCTACCAAGGTAGTGTAAAAACTATCAAGAGAACGCTTGTCTGGCACCTTCCCCGGTGGAGTTGTGCATGGGGTGTCTTTGGAACATTTTGTCACCAGCCGACTCCAAAATTCAGCGATTCCCCATCTCAGCCCAGAAAGCAGGAAGAACAACTTTTGTGGTGCCTTTCAGCTGCCTACCAAGGTAGTGTAAAAACTACCAACAGAATTCGTTCCTGGCACCTTCCCCGGTGGAGTTGTGCAGGGGGTGTCTTTGGAACATTTTGTCACCGGCCGACTCCAAAATTCAGCGATTCCCCATCTCAGCCCAGAAAGCAGGTACAACAACTTTTGTGGTGCCTTTCTGATGTCTACCAAGGAAGTGTAAAATCTACCAAGAGAACTCCTGCCTGGCACCTTCCCCGGTGGAGTTGTGCATGGGGTGTTTTTGGAACATTTTGTCACCAGCCGACTCCAAAATTCAGCGGTTCCCCATCTCAGCCCAGAAAGCAGGTAGAACAACTTTTGTGGTGCCTTTCAGCTGCCTACCAAGGTAGTGTAAAAACTACCAGGAGAACTCCTGTCTGGCACCTTCCCCGGTGGAGTTGTGCATGGGGTGTGTTTGGAACATTTTGTCACCGGCCGACTCCAAAATTCAGCGGTTCCCCATCTCAGCCCAGAAAGCAGGTAGAACAACTTTTGTGGTGCCTTTCAAATGCCTACCAAGGTAGTGTAGAAACTACCAAGAGAACTCCTGTCTGGCACCTTCCCCGGTGGAGTTGTGCATGGGGTGTGTTTGGAACATTTTGTCACCGGCCGACTCCAAAATTCAGCGGTTCCCCATCTCAGCCCAGAAATCAGATAGAACAACTTTTGTGGTGTCCTTTTGATGCCTACCGGAGCAATGTAAACACTACCAGGAGAACTCCTGTCTGGCACCTTCCCCGGTGGAGTTGTGCAGGGGGTGTGTTTGGAACATTTTGTCACCAGCCGACTCCAAAATTCAGCGGTTCCCCATCTCAGCCCAGAAAGCAGGTAGAACAACTTTTGTGGTGTCTTTCAGATGCCTACCGGAGCAATGTAAAAACTACTAAGAGAACTCCTCTCTGGCACCTTCCCCGGTGGAGTTGTGCAGGGGGTGTGTTTGGAACATTTTGTCACCAGCCGACTCCAAAATTCAGCGTTTCCCCATCTCAGCCCAGAAAGCAGGTAGAACAACTTTTGTGGTGTCTTTTAGATGCCTACCAAGGTAGTTTAAAAACTATCAAGAGAACGCTTGTCTGGCACCTTCCCCGGTGGAGTTGTGCATGGGGTGTCTTTGGAACATTTTGTCACCGGCCGAGTCCAAAATTCAGCGATTCCCCATCTCAGCCCAGAAAGCAGATAGAACAACTTTTGTGGTGTCTTTTAGATGCCTACCGGAGCAATGTAAAAACTACCAGGAGAACTCCTGTCTGGCACCTTCCCTGGTGGAGTTGTGCAGGGGGTGTGTTTGGAACATTTTGTCACCAGCCGACTCCAAAATTCAGCGGTTCCCCATCTCAGCCCAGAAAGCAGGTGGAACAACTTTTGTGGTGTCTTTCAGCTGCCTACCAAGGTAGTGTAAAAACTACCAAGAGAACTCCTGTCTGGCACCTTCCCCGGTGGAGTTGTGCAGGGGGTGTGTTTGGAACATTTTGTCACCAGCCGACTCCAAAATTCAGCGGTTCCCCATCTCAGCCCAGAAAGCAGGTAGAACAACTTTTGTGGTGCCTTTCAAATGCCTACCAAGCTAGTGTAGAACCTACCAAGAGAACTCCTGTCGGGCACCTTCCCCGGTGCAGTTGTGCAGGGGGTGTGTTTGGAACATTTTGTCACCGGCCGACTCCAAAATTCAGCGGTTCCCCATCTCAGCCCAGAAAGCAGGTAGAACAACTTTTGTGGTGTCCTTTTGATGCGTACCGGAGCAATGTAAAAACTACCAGGAGAACTCCTGTCTGGCACCTTCCCCGGTGGAGTTGTGCATGGGGTGTGTTTGGAACATTTTGTCACCGGCCGACTCCAAAATTCAGCGGTTCCCCATCTCAGCCCAGAAAGCAGGTAGAACAACTTTTGTGGTGTCTTTCAAATGCCTACCAAGGTAGTGTAAAAACTACCAGGAGAACTCCTGCCTGGCACCTTCCCCGGTGGAGTTGTGCATGGGGTGTGTTTGGAACATTTTGTCACCGGCCGACTCCAAAATTCAGCGGTTCCCCATCTCAGCCCAGAAAGCAGGTAGAACAACTTTTGTGCTGCCTTTCAGCTGCCTACCAAGGTAGTGTAAAAACTACTAAGAGAATTCCTGTCTGGCACCTTCCCCGGTGGAGTTGTGCAGGGGGTGTGTTTGGAACATTTTGTCACCAGCCGACTCCAAAATTCAGCGTTTCCCCATCTCAGCCCAGAAAGCAGGAAGAACAACTTTTGTGGTGTCTTTTAGATGCCTACCAAGGTAGTGTAAAAACTACCAAGAGAACTCCTGTCTGGCACCTTCCCCGGTGGAGCTGTGCAGGGGGTGTGTTTGGAACATTTTGTCACCGGCCGACTCCAAAATTCAGCGTTTCCCCATCTCAGCCCAGAAAGCAGGTAGAACAACTTTTTTGGTGTCCTTTTGATGCCTACCGGAGCAATGTAAAAACTACCAGGAGAACTCCTGTCTGGCACCTTCCCCGGTGGAGTTGTGCAGGGGGTGTGTTTGGAACATTTTGTCACCGGCCGAGTCCAAAATTCAGCGGTTCCCCATCTCAGCCCAGAAAGCAGGTAGAACAACTTTTGTGGTGTCTTTCAGATGCCTACCGGAGCAATGTAAAAACTACCAGGAGAACTCCTGCCTGGCACCTTCCCCGGTGGAGTTGTGCAGGGGGTGTGTTTGGAACATTTTGTCACCAGCCGAGTCCAAAATTCAGCGGTTCCCCATCTCAGCCCAGAAAGCAGGTGGAACAACTTTTGTGGTGTCTTTCAAATGCCTACCAAGGTAGTGTAAAAACTACCAGGAGAACTCCTGTCTGGCACCTTCCCCGGTGGAGTTGTGCATGGGGTGTGTTTGGAACATTTTGTCACCAGCCGACTCCAAAATTCAGCGGTTCCCCATCTCAGCCCAGAAAGCAGGTAGAACAACTTTTGTGCTGCCTTTCAGCTGCCTACCAATGTAGTGTAAAAACGACTAAGAGAACTCCTGTCTGGCACCTTCCCCGGTGGAGTTGTGCAGGGGGTGTGTTTGGAACATTTTGTCACCGGCCGACTCCAAAATTCAGCGGTTCCCCATCTCAGCCCAGAAAGCAGGTAGAACAACTTTTGTGGTGCCTTTCAGATGCCTACCAAGGTAGTGTAAAAACTACCAAGAGAACTCCTGTCTGGCACCTTCCCCGGTGGAGTTGTGCATGGGGTGTTTTTGGAACATTTTGTCACCAGCTGACTCCAAAATTCAGCGGTTCCCCATCTCAGCCCAGAAAGCAGGTAGAACAACTTTTGTGGTGCCTTTCAGCTGCCTACCAAGGTAGCGTAAAAACTACTAAGAGAACTCCTGTCTGGCACCTTCCCCGGTGGAGTTGTGCAGGGGGTGTCTTTGGAACATTTTGTCACCGGCCGAGTCCAAAATTAAGCGATTCCCCATCTCAGCCCAGAAAGCAGATAGAACAACTTTTGTGGTGTCTTTCAGATGCCTACCGGAGCAATGTAAAAACTACCAGGAGAACTCCTGTCTGGCACCTTCCCCGGTGGATTTGTGCAGGGGGTGTTTTTGGAAACTTTTTGTCACCAGCCGACTCCAAAATTCAGCGGTTCCCCATCTCAGCCCAGAAAGCAGGTAGAACAACTTTTGTGGTGTCTTTCAGATGCCTACCGGAGCAATGTAAAAACTACCAGGAGAACTCCTGTCTGGCACCTTCCCCGGTGGAGTTGTGCAGGGGGTGTGTTTGGAACATTTTGTCACCAGCCGAGTCCAAAATTCAGCGTTTCCCCATCTCAGCCCAGAAAGCAGGTAGAACAACTTTTGTGGTCTCTTTTAGATGCCTACCAAGGTAGTGTAAAAACTATCAAGAGAACGCTTGTCTGGCACCTTCCCCGGTGGAGTTGTGCATGGGGTGTCTTTGGAACATTTTGTCACCGGCCGACTCCAAAATTCAGCGTTTCCCCATCTCAGCCCAGAAAGCAGATAGAACAACTTTTGTGGTGTCTTTCAGATGCCTACCAAGGTAGTGTAAAAACTACCAGGAGAACTCCTGTCTGGCACCTTCCCCAGTGGAGTTGTGCAGGGGGTGTGTTTGGAACATTTTGTCACCAGCCGACTCCAAAATTCAGCGATTCCCCATCTCAGCCCAGAAAGCAGGTACAACAACTTTTGTGGTGCCTTTCTGATGTCTACCAAGGAAGTGTAAAATCTACCAAGAGAACTCCTGCCTGGCACCTTCCCCGGTGGAGTTGTGCATGGGGTGTTTTTGGAACATTTTGTCACCAGCCGACTCCAAAATTCAGCGGTTCCCCATCTCAGCCCAGAAAGCAGGTAGAACAACTTTTGTGGTGCCTTTCAGCTGCCTACCAAGGTAGTGTAAAAACTACCAGGAGAACTCCTGTCTGGCACCTTCCCCGGTGGAGTTGTGCATGGGGTGTGTTTGGAACATTTTGTCACCGGCCGACTCCAAAATTCAGCGGTTCCCCATCTCAGCCCAGAAAGCAGGTAGAACAACTTTTGTGGTGCCTTTCAAATGCCTACCAAGGTAGTGTAGAAACTACCAAGAGAACTCCTGTCTGGCACCTTCCCCGGTGGAGTTGTGCATGGGGTGTGTTTGGAACATTTTGTCACCGGCCGACTCCAAAATTCAGCGGTTCCCCATCTCAGCCCAGAAATCAGATAGAACAACTTTTGTGGTGTCCTTTTGATGCCTACCGGAGCAATGTAAACACTACCAGGAGAACTCCTGTCTGGCACCTTCCCCGGTGGAGTTGTGCAGGGGGTGTGTTTGGAACATTTTGTCACCAGCCGACTCCAAAATTCAGCGGTTCCCCATCTCAGCCCAGAAAGCAGGTAGAACAACTTTTGTGGTGTCTTTCAGATGCCTACCGGAGCAATGTAAAAACTACCAGGAGAACTCCTGTCTGGCACCTTCCCCGGTGGAGTTGTGCAGGGGGTGTGTTTGGAACATTTTGTCACCAGCCGACTCCAAAATTCAGCGTTTCCCCATCTCAGCCCAGAAAGCAGGTAGAACAACTTTTGTGGTGTCTTTTAGATGCCTACCAAGGTAGTTTAAAAACTATCAAGAGAACGCTTGTCTGGCACCTTCCCCGGTGGAGTTGTGCATGGGGTGTCTTTGGAACATTTTGTCACCGGCCGAGTCCAAAATTCAGCGATTCCCCATCTCAGCCCAGAAAGCAGGTAGAACAACTTTTGTGGTGTCTTTTAGATGCCTACCGGAGCAATGTAAAAACTACCAGGAGAACTCCTGTCTGGCACCTTCCCTGGTGGAGTTGTGCAGGGGGTGTGTTTGGAACATTTTGTCACCAGCCGACTCCAAAATTCAGCGGTTCCCCATCTCAGCCCAGAAAGCAGGTGGAACAACTTTTGTGGTGTCTTTCAGCTGCCTACCAAGGTAGTGTAAAAACTACCAAGAGAACTCCTGTCTGGCACCTTCCCCGGTGGAGTTGTGCAGGGGGTGTGTTTGGAACATTTTGTCACCAGCCGACTCCAAAATTCAGCGGTTCCCCATCTCAGCCCAGAAAGCAGGTAGAACAACTTTTGTGGTGCCTTTCAAATGCCTACCAAGCTAGTGTAGAACCTACCAAGAGAACTCCTGTCGGGCACCTTCCCCGGTGCAGTTGTGCAGGGGGTGTGTTTGGAACATTTTGTCACCGGCCGACTCCAAAATTCAGCGGTTCCCCATCTCAGCCCAGAAAGCAGGTAGAACAACTTTTGTGGTGTCCTTTTGATGCGTACCGGAGCAATGTAAAAACTACCAGGAGAACTCCTGTCTGGCACCTTCCCCGGTGGAGTTGTGCATGGGGTGTGTTTGGAACATTTTGTCACCAGCCGACTCCAAAATTCAGCGGTTCCCCATCTCAGCCCAGAAAGCAGGTAGAACAACTTTTGTGGTGTCTTTCAAATGCCTACCAAGGTAGTGTAAAAACTACCAGGAGAACTCCTGCCTGGCACCTTCCCCGGTGGAGTTGTGCATGGGGTGTGTTTGGAACATTTTGTCACCGGCCGACTCCAAAATTCAGCGGTTCCCCATCTCAGCCCAGAAAGCAGGTAGAACAACTTTTGTGGTGCCTTTCAGCTGCCTACCAAGGTAGTGTAAAAACTACTAAGAGAATTCCTGTCTGGCACCTTCCCCGGTGGAGTTGTGCAGGGGGTGTGTTTGGAACATTTTGTCACCAGCCGACTCCAAAATTCAGCGTTTCCCCATCTCAGCCCAGAAAGCAGGTAGAACAACTTTTGTGGTGTCTTTTAGATGCCTACCAAGGTAGTGTAAAAACTACCAAGAGAACTCCTGTCTGGCACCTTCCCCGGTGGAGTTGTGCAGGGGGTGTGTTTGGAACATTTTGTCACCGGCCGACTCCAAAATTCAGCGTTTCCCCATCTCAGCCCAGAAAGCAGGTAGAACAACTTTTTTGGTGTCCTTTTGATGCCTACCGGAGCAATGTAAAAACTACCAGGAGAACTCCTGTCTGGCACCTTCCCCGGTGGAGTTGTGCAGGGGGTGTGTTTGGAACATTTTGTCACCGGCCGAGTCCAAAATTCAGCGGTTCCCCATCTCAGCCCAGAAAGCAGGTAGAACAACTTTTGTGGTGTCTTTCAGATGCCTACCGGAGCAATGTAAAAACTACCAGGAGAACTCCTGCCTGGCACCTTCCCCGGTGGAGTTGTGCAGGGGGTGTGTTTGGAACATTTTGTCACCAGCCGAGTCCAAAATTCAGCGGTTCCCCATCTCAGCCCAGAAAGCAGGTGGAAAAACTTTTGTGGTGTCTTTCAAATGCCTACCAAGGTAGTGTAAAAACTACCAGGAGAACTCCTGTCTGGCACCTTCCCCAGTGGAGTTGTGCAGGGGGTGTGTTTGGAACATTTTGTCACCAGCCGACTCCAAAATTCAGCGTTTCCCCATCTCAGCCCAGAAAGCAGGTAGAACAACTTTTGTGGTGTCTTTTAGATGCCTACCAAGGTAGTGTAAAAACTACCAAGAGAACTCCTGTCTGGCACCTTCCCCGGTGGAGTTGTGCAGGGGGTGTGTTTGGAACATTTTGTCACCAGCCGACTCCAAAATTCAGCGGTTCCCCATCTCAGCCCAGAAAGCAGGTAGAACAACTTTTGTGGTGCCTTTCAAATGCCTACCAAGGTAGTGTAGAAACTACCAGGAGAACTCCTGTCTGGCACCTTCCCCGGTGGAGTTGTGCATGGGGTGTGTTTGGAACATTTTGTCACCGGCCGACTCCAAAATTCAGCGGTTCCCCATCTCAGCTCAGAAAGCAGATAGAACAACTTTTGTGGTGTCTTTCAAATGCCTACCAAGGTAGTGTAAAAACTACCAGGAGAACTCCTGCCTGGCACCTTCCCCGGTGGAGTTGTGCATGGGGTGTGTTTGGAACATTTTGTCACCGGCCGACTCCAAAATTCAGCGGTTCCCCATCTCAGCCCAGAAAGCAGGTAGAACATCTTTTGTGGTGTCTTTTAGATGCCTACCAAGGTAGTGTAAAAACTATCAAGAGAACGCTTGTCTGGCACCTTCCCCGGTGGAGTTGTGCATGGGGTGTCTTTGGAACATTTTGTCACCGGCCGAGTCCAAAATTCAGCGATTCCCCATCTCAGCCCAGAAAGCAGATAGAACAACTTTTGTGGTGTCTTTCAGATGCCTACCGGAGCAATGTAAAAACTAACAGGAGAACTCCTGCCTGGCACCTTCCCCGGTGGAGTTGTGCAGGGGGTGTGTTTGGAACATTTTGTCACCAGCCGACTCCAAAATTCAGCGGTTCCCCATCTCAGCCCAGAAAGCAGGTAGAACAACTTTTGTGGTGCCTTTCAAATGCCTACCAAGGTAGTGTAGAAACTACCAAGAGAACTCCTGTCTGGCACCTTCCCCGGTGGAGTTGTGCATGGGGTGTGTTTGGAACATTTTGTCACCGGCCGACTCCAAAATTCAGCGGTTCCCCATCTCAGCCCAGAAAGCAGGTAGAACAACTTTTGTGGTGTCCTTTTGATGCCTACCGGAGCAATGTAAAAACTACCAGGAGAACTCCTGTCTGGCACCTTCCCCGGTGGAGTTGTGCATGGGGTGTGTTTGGAACATTTTGTCACCAGCCGACTCCAAAATTCAGCGGTTCCCCATCTCAGCCCAGAAAGCAGGTAGAACAACTTTTGTGGTGTCTTTCAAATGCCTACCAAGGTAGTGTAAAAACTACCAGGAGAACTCCTGCCTGGCACCTTCCCCGGTGGAGTTGTGCAGGGGGTGTGTTTGGAACATTTTGTCACCAGCCGACTCCAAAATTCAGCGGTTCCCCATCTCAGCCCAGAAAGCAGGTAGAACAACTTTTGTGGTGCCTTTCAAATGCCTACCAAGGTAGTGTAGAAACTACCAAGAGAACTCCTGTCTGGCACCTTCCCCGGTGGAGTTGTGCATGGGGTGTGTTTGGAACATTTTGTCACCGGCCGAGTCCAAAATTCAGCGGTTCCCCATCTCAGCCCAGAAAGCAGGTAGAACAACTTTTGTGGTGTCCTTTTGATGCCTACCGGAGCAATGTAAAAACTACCAGGAGAACTCCTGTTGGCACCTTCCCCGGTGGAGTTGTGCATGGGGTGTGTTTGGAACATTTTGTCACCAGCCGAGTCCAAAATTCAGCGTTTCCCCATCTCAGCCCAGAAAGCAGGTAGAACAACTTTTGTGGTGTCTTTCAAATGCCTACCAAGGTAGTGTAAAAACTACCAGGAGAACTCCTGCCTGGCACCTTCCCCGGTGGAGTTGTGCATGGGGTGTGTTTGGAACATTTTGTCACCAGCCGACTCCAAAATTCAGCGGTTCCCCATCTCAGCCCAGAAAGCAGGTAGAACAACTTTTGTGGTGTCTTTCAGATGCCTACCGGAGCAATGTAAAAACTACCAGGAGAACTCCTGTCTGGCACCTTCCCCGGTGGAGTTGTGCAGGGGGTGTGTTTGGAACATTTTGTCACCAGCCGACTCCAAAATTCAGCGTTTCCCCATCTCAGCCCAGAAAGCAGGTAGAACAACTTTTGTGGTGTCTTTTAGATGCCTACCAAGGTAGTTTAAAAACTATCAAGAGAACGCTTGTCTGGCACCTTCCCCGGTGGAGTTGTGCATGGGGTGTCTTTGGAACATTTTGTCACCGGCCGAGTCCAAAATTCAGCGATTCCCCATCTCAGCCCAGAAAGCAGATAGAACAACTTTTGTGGTGTCTTTCAGATGCCTACCGGAGCAATGTAAAAACTACCAGGAGAACTCCTGCCTGGCACCTTCCCTGGTGGAGTTGTGCAGGGGGTGTGTTTGGAACATTTTGTCACCAGCCGACTCCAAAATTCAGCGGTTCCCCATCTCAGCCCAGAAAGCAGGTGGAACAACTTTTGTGGTGTCTTTCAGCTGCCTACCAAGGTAGTGTAAAAACTACCAAGAGAACTCCTGTCTGGCACCTTCCCCGGTGGAGTTGTGCAGGGGGTGTGTTTGGAACATTTTGTCACCGGCCGACTCCAAAATTCAGCGGTTCCCCATCTCAGCCCAGAAAGCAGGTAGAACAACTTTTGTGGTGCCTTTCAAATGCCTACCAAGGTAGTGTAGAACCTACCAAGAGAACTCCTGTCGGGCACCTTCCCCGGTGCAGTTGTGCAGGGGGTGTGTTTGGAACATTTTGTCACCAGCCGACTCCAAAATTCAGCGGTTCCCCATCTCAGCCCAGAAAGCAGGTAGAACAACTTTTGTGGTGCCTTTCAAATGCCTACCAAGGTAGTGTAGAAACTACCAAGAGAACTCCTGTCTGGCACCTTCCCCGGTGGAGTTGTGCATGGGGTGTGTTTGGAACATTTTGTCACCGGCCGACTCCAAAATTCAGCGGTTCCCCATCTCAGCCCAGAAAGCAGGTAGAACAACTTTTGTGGTGTCCTTTTGATGCCTACCGGAGCAATGTAAAAACTACCAGGAGAACTCCTGTCTGGCACCTTCCCCGGTGGAGTTGTGCATGGGGTGTGTTTGGAACATTTTGTCACCAGCCGACTCCAAAATTCAGCGGTTCCCCATCTCAGCCCAGAAAGCAGGTAGAACAACTTTTGTGGTGTCTTTCAAATGCCTACCAAGGTAGTGTAAAAACTACCAGGAGAACTCCTGCCTGGCACCTTCCCCGGTGGAGTTGTGCATGGGGTGTGTTTGGAACATTTTGTCACCGGCCGACTCCAAAATTCAGCGGTTCCCCATCTCAGCCCAGAAAGCAGGTAGAACAACTTTTGTGGTGCCTTTCAGCTGCCTACCAAGGTAGTGTAAAAACTACTAAGAGAATTCCTGTCTGGCACCTTCCCCGGTGGAGTTGTGCAGGGGGTGTGTTTGGAACATTTTGTCACCAGCCGACTCCAAAATTCAGCGTTTCCCCATCTCAGCCCAGAAAGCAGGTAGAACAACTTTTGTGGTGTCTTTTAGATGCCTACCAAGGTAGTGTAAAAACTACCAAGAGAACTCCTGTCTGGCACCTTCCCCGGTGGAGTTGTGCAGGGGGTGTGTTTGGAACATTTTGTCACCGGCCGACTCCAAAATTCAGCGTTTCCCCATCTCAGCCCAGAAAGCAGGTAGAACAACTTTTTTGGTGTCCTTTTGATGCCTACCGGAGCAATGTAAAAACTACCAGGAGAACTCCTGTCTGGCACCTTCCCCGGTGGAGTTGTGCAGGGGGTGTGTTTGGAACATTTTGTCACCGGCCGAGTCCAAAATTCAGCGGTTCCCCATCTCAGCCCAGAAAGCAGGTAGAACAACTTTTGTGGTGTCTTTCAGATGCCTACCGGAGCAATGTAAAAACTACCAGGAGAACTCCTGCCTGGCACCTTCCCCGGTGGAGTTGTGCAGGGGGTGTGTTTGGAACATTTTGTCACCAGCCGAGTCCAAAATTCAGCGGTTCCCCATCTCAGCCCAGAAAGCAGGTGGAAAAACTTTTGTGGTGTCTTTCAAATGCCTACCAAGGTAGTGTAAAAACTACCAGGAGAACTCCTGTCTGGCACCTTCCCCAGTGGAGTTGTGCAGGGGGTGTGTTTGGAACATTTTGTCACCAGCCGACTCCAAAATTCAGCGTTTCCCCATCTCAGCCCAGAAAGCAGGTAGAACAACTTTTGTGGTGTCTTTTAGATGCCTACCAAGGTAGTGTAAAAACTACCAAGAGAACTCCTGTCTGGCACCTTCCCCGGTGGAGTTGTGCAGGGGGTGTGTTTGGAACATTTTGTCACCAGCCGACTCCAAAATTCAGCGGTTCCCCATCTCAGCCCAGAAAGCAGGTAGAACAACTTTTGTGGTGCCTTTCAAATGCCTACCAAGGTAGTGTAGAAACTACCAGGAGAACTCCTGTCTGGCACCTTCCCCGGTGGAGTTGTGCATGGGGTGTGTTTGGAACATTTTGTCACCGGCCGACTCCAAAATTCAGCGGTTCCCCATCTCAGCTCAGAAAGCAGATAGAACAACTTTTGTGGTGTCTTTCAAATGCCTACCAAGGTAGTGTAAAAACTACCAGGAGAACTCCTGCCTGGCACCTTCCCCGGTGGAGTTGTGCATGGGGTGTGTTTGGAACATTTTGTCACCGGCCGACTCCAAAATTCAGCGGTTCCCCATCTCAGCCCAGAAAGCAGGTAGAACATCTTTTGTGGTGTCTTTTAGATGCCTACCAAGGTAGTGTAAAAACTATCAAGAGAACGCTTGTCTGGCACCTTCCCCGGTGGAGTTGTGCATGGGGTGTCTTTGGAACATTTTGTCACCGGCCGAGTCCAAAATTCAGCGATTCCCCATCTCAGCCCAGAAAGCAGATAGAACAACTTTTGTGGTGTCTTTCAGATGCCTACCGGAGCAATGTAAAAACTAACAGGAGAACTCCTGCCTGGCACCTTCCCCGGTGGAGTTGTGCAGGGGGTGTGTTTGGAACATTTTGTCACCAGCCGACTCCAAAATTCAGCGGTTCCCCATCTCAGCCCAGAAAGCAGGTAGAACAACTTTTGTGGTGCCTTTCAAATGCCTACCAAGGTAGTGTAGAAACTACCAAGAGAACTCCTGTCTGGCACCTTCCCCGGTGGAGTTGTGCATGGGGTGTGTTTGGAACATTTTGTCACCGGCCGACTCCAAAATTCAGCGGTTCCCCATCTCAGCCCAGAAAGCAGGTAGAACAACTTTTGTGGTGTCCTTTTGATGCCTACCGGAGCAATGTAAAAACTACCAGGAGAACTCCTGTCTGGCACCTTCCCCGGTGGAGTTGTGCATGGGGTGTGTTTGGAACATTTTGTCACCAGCCGACTCCAAAATTCAGCGGTTCCCCATCTCAGCCCAGAAAGCAGGTAGAACAACTTTTGTGGTGTCTTTCAAATGCCTACCAAGGTAGTGTAAAAACTACCAGGAGAACTCCTGCCTGGCACCTTCCCCGGTGGAGTTGTGCAGGGGGTGTGTTTGGAACATTTTGTCACCAGCCGACTCCAAAATTCAGCGGTTCCCCATCTCAGCCCAGAAAGCAGGTAGAACAACTTTTGTGGTGCCTTTCAAATGCCTACCAAGGTAGTGTAGAAACTACCAAGAGAACTCCTGTCTGGCACCTTCCCCGGTGGAGTTGTGCATGGGGTGTGTTTGGAACATTTTGTCACCGGCCGAGTCCAAAATTCAGCGGTTCCCCATCTCAGCCCAGAAAGCAGGTAGAACAACTTTTGTGGTGTCCTTTTGATGCCTACCGGAGCAATGTAAAAACTACCAGGAGAACTCCTGTTGGCACCTTCCCCGGTGGAGTTGTGCATGGGGTGTGTTTGGAACATTTTGTCACCAGCCGAGTCCAAAATTCAGCGTTTCCCCATCTCAGCCCAGAAAGCAGGTAGAACAACTTTTGTGGTGTCTTTCAAATGCCTACCAAGGTAGTGTAAAAACTACCAGGAGAACTCCTGCCTGGCACCTTCCCCGGTGGAGTTGTGCATGGGGTGTGTTTGGAACATTTTGTCACCAGCCGACTCCAAAATTCAGCGGTTCCCCATCTCAGCCCAGAAAGCAGGTAGAACAACTTTTGTGGTGTCTTTCAGATGCCTACCGGAGCAATGTAAAAACTACCAGGAGAACTCCTGTCTGGCACCTTCCCCGGTGGAGTTGTGCAGGGGGTGTGTTTGGAACATTTTGTCACCAGCCGACTCCAAAATTCAGCGTTTCCCCATCTCAGCCCAGAAAGCAGGTAGAACAACTTTTGTGGTGTCTTTTAGATGCCTACCAAGGTAGTTTAAAAACTATCAAGAGAACGCTTGTCTGGCACCTTCCCCGGTGGAGTTGTGCATGGGGTGTCTTTGGAACATTTTGTCACCGGCCGAGTCCAAAATTCAGCGATTCCCCATCTCAGCCCAGAAAGCAGATAGAACAACTTTTGTGGTGTCTTTCAGATGCCTACCGGAGCAATGTAAAAACTACCAGGAGAACTCCTGCCTGGCACCTTCCCTGGTGGAGTTGTGCAGGGGGTGTGTTTGGAACATTTTGTCACCAGCCGACTCCAAAATTCAGCGGTTCCCCATCTCAGCCCAGAAAGCAGGTGGAACAACTTTTGTGGTGTCTTTCAGCTGCCTACCAAGGTAGTGTAAAAACTACCAAGAGAACTCCTGTCTGGCACCTTCCCCGGTGGAGTTGTGCAGGGGGTGTGTTTGGAACATTTTGTCACCGGCCGACTCCAAAATTCAGCGGTTCCCCATCTCAGCCCAGAAAGCAGGTAGAACAACTTTTGTGGTGCCTTTCAAATGCCTACCAAGGTAGTGTAGAACCTACCAAGAGAACTCCTGTCGGGCACCTTCCCCGGTGCAGTTGTGCAGGGGGTGTGTTTGGAACATTTTGTCACCAGCCGACTCCAAAATTCAGCGGTTCCCCATCTCAGCCCAGAAAGCAGGTAGAACAACTTTTGTGGTGCCTTTCAAATGCCTACCAAGGTAGTGTAGAAACTACCAAGAGAACTCCTGTCTGGCACCTTCCCCGGTGGAGTTGTGCATGGGGTGTGTTTGGAACATTTTGTCACCGGCCGACTCCAAAATTCAGCGGTTCCCCATCTCAGCCCAGAAAGCAGGTAGAACAACTTTTGTGGTGTCCTTTTGATGCCTACCGGAGCAATGTAAAAACTACCAGGAGAACTCCTGTCTGGCACCTTCCCCGGTGGAGTTGTGCATGGGGTGTGTTTGGAACATTTTGTCACCAGCCGACTCCAAAATTCAGCGGTTCCCCATCTCAGCCCAGAAAGCAGGTAGAACAACTTTTGTGGTGTCTTTCAAATGCCTACCAAGGTAGTGTAAAAACTACCAGGAGAACTCCTGCCTGGCACCTTCCCCGGTGGAGTTGTGCATGGGGTGTGTTTGGAACATTTTGTCACCGGCCGACTCCAAAATTCAGCGGTTCCCCATCTCAGCCCAGAAAGCAGGTAGAACAACTTTTGTGGTGCCTTTCAGCTGCCTACCAAGGTAGTGTAAAAACTACTAAGAGAATTCCTGTCTGGCACCTTCCCCGGTGGAGTTGTGCAGGGGGTGTGTTTGGAACATTTTGTCACCAGCCGACTCCAAAATTCAGCGTTTCCCCATCTCAGCCCAGAAAGCAGGTAGAACAACTTTTGTGGTGTCTTTTAGATGCCTACCAAGGTAGTGTAAAAACTACCAAGAGAACTCCTGTCTGGCACCTTCCCCGGTGGAGTTGTGCAGGGGGTGTGTTTGGAACATTTTGTCACCGGCCGACTCCAAAATTCAGCGTTTCCCCATCTCAGCCCAGAAAGCAGGTAGAACAACTTTTTTGGTGTCCTTTTGATGCCTACCGGAGCAATGTAAAAACTACCAGGAGAACTCCTGTCTGGCACCTTCCCCGGTGGAGTTGTGCAGGGGGTGTGTTTGGAACATTTTGTCACCGGCCGAGTCCAAAATTCAGCGGTTCCCCATCTCAGCCCAGAAAGCAGGTAGAACAACTTTTGTGGTGTCTTTCAGATGCCTACCGGAGCAATGTAAAAACTACCAGGAGAACTCCTGCCTGGCACCTTCCCCGGTGGAGTTGTGCAGGGGGTGTGTTTGGAACATTTTGTCACCAGCCGAGTCCAAAATTCAGCGGTTCCCCATCTCAGCCCAGAAAGCAGGTGGAAAAACTTTTGTGGTGTCTTTCAAATGCCTACCAAGGTAGTGTAAAAACTACCAGGAGAACTCCTTCCTGTCTGGCACCTTCCCCGGTGGAGTTGTGCATGGGGTGTGTTTGGAACATTTTGTCACCGGCCGACTCCAAAATTCAGCGGTTCCCCATCTCAGCCCAGAAAGCAGGTAGAACAACTTTTGTGGTGTCTTTCAGATGCCTACCAGAGCAATGTAAAAACTACCAGGAGAACTCCTGTCTGGCACCTTCCCCGGTGGAGTTGTGCAGGGGGTGTGTTTGGAACATTTTGTCACCAGCCGACTCCAAAATTCAGCGGTTCCCCATCTCAGCCCAGAAAGCAGGTAGAACAACTTTTGTGGTGCCTTTCAGATGCCTACCAAGGTAGTGTAAAAACTACCAAGAGAACTCCTGTCTGGCACCTTCCCCGGTGGAGTTGTGCATGGGGTTTTTTTGGAACATTTTGTCACCAGCTGACTCCAAAATTCAGCGGTTCCCCATCTCAGCCCAGAAAGCAGGTAGAACAACTTTTGTGGTGCCTTTCAGCTGCCTACCAAGGTAGCGTAAAAACTACTAAGAGAACTCCTGTCTGGCACCTTCCCCGGTGGAGTTGTGCAGGGGGTGTCTTTGGAACATTTTGTCACCGGCCGAGTCCAAAATTAAGCGATTCCCCATCTCAGCCCAGAAAGCAGATAGAACAACTTTTGTGGTGTCTTTCAGATGCCTACCGGAGCAATGTAAAAACTACCAGGAGAACTCCTGTCTGGCACCTTCCCCGGTGGAGTTGTGCAGGGGGTGTTTTTGGAAACTTTTTGTCACCAGCCGACTCCAAAATTCAGCGGTTCCCCATCTCAGCCCAGAAAGCAGGTAGAACAACTTTTGTGGTGTCTTTCAGATGCCTACCGGAGCAATGTAAAAACTACCAGGAGAACTCCTGTCTGGCACCTTCCCCGGTGGAGTTGTGCAGGGGGTGTGTTTGGAACATTTTGTCACCAGCCGAGTCCAAAATTCAGCGTTTCCCCATCTCAGCCCAGAAAGCAGGTAGAACAACTTTTGTGGTCTCTTTTAGATGCCTACCAAGGTAGTGTAAAAACTATCAAGAGAACGCTTGTCTGGCACCTTCCCCGGTGGAGTTGTGCATGGGGTGTCTTTGGAACATTTTGTCACCGGCCGAGTCCAAAATTCAGCGTTTCCCCATCTCAGCCCAGAAAGCAGATAGAACAACTTTTGTGGTGTCTTTCAGATGCCTACCAAGGTAGTGTAAAAACTACCAGGAGAACTCCTGTCTGGCACCTTCCCCAGTGGAGTTGTGCAGGGGGTGTGTTTGGAACATTTTGTCACCAGCCGACTCCAAAATTCAGCGTTTCCCCATCTCAGCCCAGAAAGCAGGTAGAACAACTTTTGTGGTGTCTTTTAGATGCCTACCAAGGTAGTGTAAAAACTACCAAGAGAACTCCTGTCTGGCACCTTCCCCCGGTGGAGTTGTGCAGGGGGTGTGTTTGGAACATTTTGTCACCAGCCGACTCCAAAATTCAGCGGTTCCCCATCTCAGCCCAGAAAGCAGGTAGAACAACTTTTGTGGTGCCTTTCAAATGCCTACCAAGGTAGTGTAGAAACTACCAGGAGAACTCCTGTCTGGCACCTTCCCCGGTGGAGTTGTGCATGGGGTGTGTTTGGAACATTTTGTCACCGGCCGACTCCAAAATTCAGCGGTTCCCCATCTCAGCTCAGAAAGCAGATAGAACAACTTTTGTGGTGTCTTTCAAATGCCTACCAAGGTAGTGTAAAAACTACCAGGAGAACTCCTGCCTGGCACCTTCCCCGGTGGAGTTGTGCATGGGGTGTGTTTGGAACATTTTGTCACCGGCCGACTCCAAAATTCAGCGGTTCCCCATCTCAGCCCAGAAAGCAGGTAGAACATCTTTTGTGGTGTCTTTTAGATGCCTACCAAGGTAGTGTAAAAACTATCAAGAGAACGCTTGTCTGGCACCTTCCCCGGTGGAGTTGTGCAGGGGGTGTCTTTGGAACATTTTGTCACCGGCCGACTCCAAAATTCAGCGATTCCCCATCTCAGCCCAGAAAGCAGATAGAACAACTTTTGTGGTGTCTTTCAGATGCCTACCGGAGCAATGTAAAAACTAACAGGAGAACTCCTGCCTGGCACCTTCCCCGGTGGAGTTGTGCAGGGGGTGTGTTTGGAACATTTTGTCACCAGCCGACTCCAAAATTCAGCGGTTCCCCATCTCAGCCCAGAAAGCAGGTAGAACAACTTTTGTGGTGCCTTTCAAATGCCTACCAAGGTAGTGTAGAAACTACCAAGAGAACTCCTGTCTGGCACCTTCCCCGGTGGAGTTGTGCATGGGGGTGTGTTTGGAACATTTTGTCACCGGCCGACTCCAAAATTCAGCGGTTCCCCATCTCAGCCCAGAAAGCAGGTAGAACAACTTTTGTGGTGTCCTTTTGATGCCTACTGGAGCAATGTAAAAACTACCAGGAGAACTCCTGTCTGGCACCTTCCCCGGTGGAGTTGTGCATGGGGTGTGTTTGGAACATTTTGTCACCAGCCGACTCCAAAATTCAGCGGTTCCCCATCTCAGCCCAGAAAGCAGGTAGAACAACTTTTGTGGTGTCTTTCAAATGCCTACCAAGGTAGTGTAAAAACTACCAGGAGAACTCCTGCCTGGCACCTTCCCCGGTGGAGTTGTGCAGGGGGTGTGTTTGGAACATTTTGTCACCAGCCGACTCCAAAATTCAGCGGTTCCCCATCTCAGCCCAGAAAGCAGGTAGAACAACTTTTGTGGTGCCTTTCAAATGCCTACCAAGGTAGTGTAGAAACTACCAAGAGAACTCCTGTCTGGCACCTTCCCCGGTGGAGTTGTGCATGGGGTGTGTTTGGAACATTTTGTCACCGGCCGAGTCCAAAATTCAGCGGTTCCCCATCTCAGCCCAGAAAGCAGGTAGAACAACTTTTGTGGTGTCCTTTTGATGCCTACCGGAGCAATGTAAAAACTACCAGGAGAACTCCTGTCTGGCACCTTCCCCGGTGGAGTTGTGCATGGGGTGTGTTTGGAACATTTTGTCACCAGCCGACTCCAAAATTCAGCGGTTCCCCATCTCAGCCCAGAAAGCAGGTAGAACAACTTTTGTGGTGTCTTTCAAATGCCTACCAAGGTAGTGTAAAAACTACCAGGAGAACTCCTGCCTGGCACCTTCCCCGGTGGAGTTGTGCATGGGGTGTGTTTGGAACATTTTGTCACCGGCCGACTCCAAAATTCAGCGTTTCCCCATCTCAGCCCAGAAAGCAGGTAGAACAACTTTTGTGCTGCCTTTCAGCTGCCTACCAAGGTAGCGTAAAAACTACTAAGAGAATTCCTGTCTGGCACCTTCCCCGGTGGAGTTGTGCAGGGGGTGTGTTTGGAACATTTTGTCACCGGCCGACTCCAAAATTCAGCGTTTCCCCATCTCAGCCCAGAAAGCAGGTAGAACAACTTTTGTGGTGTCTTTTAGATGCCTACCAAGGTAGTGTAAAAACTACCAAGAGAACTCCTGTCTGGCACCTTCCCCGGTGGAGTTGTGCAGGGGGTGTGTTTGGAACATTTTGTCACCAGCCGACTCCAAAATTCAGCGGTTCCCCATCTCAGCCCAGAAAGCAGGTGGAACAACTTTTGTGGTGCCTTTCAGCTGCCTACCAAGGTAGTGTAAAAACTACCAGGAGAACTCCTGCCTGGCACCTTCCCCGGTGGAGTTGTGCAGGGGGTGTGTTTGGAACATTTTGTCACCAGCCGACTCCAAAATTCAGCGGTTCCGCATCTCAGCCCAGAAAGCAGGTAGAACAACTTTTGTGGTGTCTTTTAGATGCCTACCGGAGCAATGTAAAAACTACCAGGAGAACTCCTGTCTGGCACCTTCCCCGGTGGAGTTGTGCAGGGGGTGTCTTTGGAACATTTTGTCACCAGCCGAGTCCAAAATTCAGCTGTTCCCCATCTCAGCCCAGAAAGCAGGAAGAACAACTTTTGTGGTGTCTTTTAGATGCCTACCAAGGTAGTGTAAAAACTATCAAGAGAACGCTTGTCTGGCACCTTCCCCGGTGGAGTTGTGCATGGGGTGTCTTTGGAACATTTTGTCACCGGCCGAGTCCAAAATTCAGCGATTCCCCATTTCAGCCCAGAAAGCAGGTAGAACAACTTTTGTGGTGTCTTTCAGATGCCTACCGGAGCAATGTAAAAACTACCAGGAGAACTCCTGTCTGGCACCTTCCCCGGTGGAGTTGTGCATGGGGTGTCTTTGGAACATTTTGTCACCAGCCGAGTCCAAAATTCAGCTGTTCCCCATCTCAGCCCAGAAAGCAGGTAGAACAACTTTTGTGGTGTCTTTCAGATGCCTACCAAGGTAGTGTAAAAACTACTAAGAGAACTCCTGTCTGGCACCTTCCCCGGTGGAGTTGTGCAGGGGTGTGTTTGGAACATTTTGTCACCGGCCGACTCCAAAATTCAGCGGTTCCCCATCTCAGCCCAGAAAGCAGGTAGAACAACTTTTGTGGTGCCTTTCAGCTGCCTACCAAGGTAGTGTAAAAACTACTAAGAGAACTCCTGTCTGGCACCTTCCCCGGTGGAGTTGTGCATGGGGTGTGTTTGGAACATTTTGTCACCGGCCGACTCCAAAATTCAGCGGTTCCCCATCTCTAGCCCAGAAAGCAGGTACAACAACTTTTCTTGTGCCTTTCAGCTGCCTACCAGAGCAATGTAAAATCTACCAAGAGAACTCCTGTCTGGCACCTTCCCCGGTGGAGTTGTGCAGGGGGTGTCTTTGGAACATTTTGTCACCAGCCGACTCCAAAATTCAGAGGTTCCCCATCTCAAGCCCAGAAAGCAGGTAGAACATCTTTTGTGGTGTCTTTTAGATGCCTACCAAGGTAGTGTAAAAACTACCAGGAGAACTCCTGTCTGGCACCTTCCCCGGTGGAGTTGTGCAGGGGGTGTGTTTGGAACATTTTGTCACCAGCCGAGTCCAAAACTCAGCGTTTCCCCATCTCAGCCCAGAAAGCAGGTAGAACAACTTTTGTGGTGTCTTTTAGATGCCTACCAAGGTAGTGTAAAAACTATCAAGAGAACGCTTGTCTGGCACCTTCCCCGGTGGAGTTGTGCATGGGGTGTCTTTGGAACATTTTGTCACCAGCCGACTCCAAAATTCAGCGATTCCCCATCTCAGCCCAGAAAGCAGGAAGAACAACTTTTGTGGTGCCTTTCAGCTGCCTACCAAGGTAGTGTAAAAACTACCAACAGAATTCGTTCCTGGCACCTTCCCCGGTGGAGTTGTGCAGGGGGTGTCTTTGGAACATTTTGTCACCGGCCGACTCCAAAATTCAGCGATTCCCCATCTCAGCCCAGAAAGCAGGAAGAACAACTTTTGTGGTGCCTTTCTGATGTCTACCAAGGAAGTGTAAAATCTACCAAGAGAACTCCTGCCTGGCACCTTCCCCGGTGGAGTTGTGCATGGGGTGTTTTTGGAACATTTTGTCACCAGCCGACTCCAAAATTCAGCGGTTCCCCATCTCAGCCCAGAAAGCAGGTAGAACAACTTTTGTGGTGTCTTTTAGATGCCTACCAAGGTAGTTTAAAAACTATCAAGAGAACGCTTGTCTGGCACCTTCCCCGGTGGAGTTGTGCATGGGGTGTCTTTGGAACATTTTGTCACCGGCCGAGTCCAAAATTCAGCGATTCCCCATCTCAGCCCAGAAAGCAGATAGAACAACTTTTGTGGTGTCTTTTAGATGCCTACCGGAGCAATGTAAAAACTACCAGGAGAACTCCTGTCTGGCACCTTCCCTGGTGGAGTTGTGCAGGGGGTGTGTTTGGAACATTTTGTCACCAGCCGACTCCAAAATTCAGCGGTTCCCCATCTCAGCCCAGAAAGCAGGTGGAACAACTTTTGTGGTGTCTTTCAGCTGCCTACCAAGGTAGTGTAAAAACTACCAAGAGAACTCCTGTCTGGCACCTTCCGCGGTGGAGTTGTGCAGGGGGTGTGTTTGGAACATTTTGTCACCAGCCGACTCCAAAATTCAGCGGTTCCCCATCTCAGCCCAGAAAGCAGGTAGAACAACTTTTGTGGTGCCTTTCAAATGCCTACCAAGCTAGTGTAGAACCTACCAAGAGAACTTCTGTCGGGCACCTTCCCCGGTGGAGTTGTGCAGGGGGTGTGTTTGGAACATTTTGTCACCGGCCGACTCCAAAATTCAGCGGTTCCCCATCTCAGCCCAGAAAGCAGGTAGAACAACTTTTGTGGTGTCCTTTTGATGCCTACCGGAGCAATGTAAAAACTACCAGGAGAACTCCTGTCTGGCACCTTCCCCGGTGGAGTTGTGCATGGGGTGTGTTTGGAACATTTTGTCACCAGCCGACTCCAAAATTCAGCGTTTCCCCATCTCAGCCCAGAAAGCAGGTAGAACAACTTTTGTGGTGTCTTTCAAATGCCTACCAAGGTAGTGTAAAAACTACCAGGAGAACTCCTGCCTGGCACCTTCCCCGGTGGAGTTGTGCATGGGGTGTGTTTGGAACATTTTGTCACCGGCCGACTCCAAAATTCAGCGGTTCCCCATCTCAGCCCAGAAAGCAGGTAGAACAACTTTTGTGGTGCCTTTCAGCTGCCTACCAAGGTAGTGTAAAAACTACTAAGAGAATTCCTGTCTGGCACCTTCCCCGGTGGAGTTGTGCAGGGGGTGTGTTTGGAACATTTTGTCACCAGCCGACTCCAAAATTCAGCGTTTCCCCATCTCAGCCCAGAAAGCAGGAAGAACAACTTTTGTGGTGTCTTTTAGATGCCTACCAAGGTAGTGTAAAAACTACCAGGAGAACTCCTGTCTGGCACCTTCCCCGGTGGAGTTGTGCAGGGGGTGTGTTTGGAACATTTTGTCACCTGCCGACTCCAAAATTCAGCGTTTCCCAATCTCAGCCCAGAAAGCAGGTAGAACAACTTTTTTGGTGTCCTTTTGATGCCTACCGGAGCAATGTAAAAACTACCAGGAGAACTCCTGTCTGGCACCTTCCCCGGTGGAGTTGTGCAGGGGGTGTGTTTGGAACATTTTGTCACCAGCCGACTCCAAAATTCAGCGGTTCCCCATCTCAGCCCAGAAAGCAGGTAGAACAACTTTTGTGGTGTCTTTCAGATGCCTACCGGAGCAATGTAAAAACTACCAGGAGAACTCCTGTCTGGCACCTTCCCCGGTGGAGTTGTGCATGGGGTGTGTTTGGAACATTTTGTCACCGGCCGAGTCCAAAATTCAGCGATTCCCCATCTCAGCCCAGAAAGCAGATAGAACAACTTTTGTGGTGTCTTTCAGATGCCTACCGGAGCAATGTAAAAACTACCAGGAGAACTCCTGCCTGGCACCTTCCCCGGTGGAGTTGTGCATGGGGTGTGTTTGGAACATTTTGTCACCAGCCGACTCCAAAATTCAGCGGTTCCCCATCTCAGCCCAGAAAGCAGGTGGAACAACTTTTGTGGTGCCTTTCAGCTGCCTACCAAGGTAGTGTAAAAACTACCAGGAGAACTCCTGCCTGGCACCTTCCCCGGTGGAGTTGTGCATGGGGTGTGTTTGGAACATTTTGTCACCGGCCGACTCCAAAATTCAGCGGTTCCCTATCTCAGCCCAGAAAGCAGGTGGAACAACTTTTGTGGTGTCTTTTAGATGCCTACCAAGGTAGTGTAAAAACTACCAAGAGAACTCCTGTCTGGCACCTTCCCCGGTGGAGTTGTGCAGGGGGTGTGTTTGGAACATTTTGTCACCAGCCGACTCCAAAATTCAGCGTTTCCCCATCTCAGCCCAGAAAGCAGGTAGAACAACTTTTGTGGTGCCTTTCAAATGCCTACCAAGCTAGTGTAGAACCTACCAAGAGAACTCCTGTCGGGCACCTTCCCCGGTGGAGTTGTGCATGGGGTGTGTTTGGAACATTTTGTCACCGGCCGACTCCAAAATTCAGCGGTTCCCCATCTCAGCCCAGAAAGCAGGTAGAACAACTTTTGTGGTGTCCTTTTGATGCCTACCGGAGCAATGTAAAAACTACCAGGAGAACTCCTGTCTGGCACCTTCCCCGGTGGAGTTGTGCATGGGGTGTGTTTGGAACATTTTGTCACCAGCCGACTCCAAAATTCAGCGTTTCCCCATCTCAGCCCAGAAAGCAGGTAGAACAACTTTTGTGGTGTCTTTCAAATGCCTACCAAGGAAGTGTAAAATCTACCAAGAGAACTCCTGCCTGGCACCTTCCCCGGTGGAGTTGTGCATGGGGTGTTTTTGGAACATTTTGTCACCAGCCGACTCCAAAATTCAGCGGTTCCCCATCTCAGCCCAGAAAGCAGGTAGAACAACTTTTGTGGTGCCTTTCAGCTGCCTACCAAGGTAGTGTAAAAACTACCAGGAGAACTCCTGTCTGGCACCTTCCCCGGTGGAGTTGTGCATGGGGTGTGTTTGGAACATTTTGTCACCGGCCGACTCCAAAATTCAGCGGTTCCCCATCTCAGCCCAGAAAGCAGGTAGAACAACTTTTGTGGTGCCTTTCAGCTGCCTACCAAGGTAGTGTAGAAACTACCAAGAGAACTCCTGTCTGGCACCTTCCCCGGTGGAGTTGTGCATGGGGTGTGTTTGGAACATTTTGTCACCGGCCGACTCCAAAATTCAGCGGTTCCCCATCTCAGCCCAGAAATCAGATAGAACAACTTTTGTGGTGTCCTTTTGATGCCTACCGGAGCAATGTAAACACTACCAGGAGAACTCCTGTCTGGCACCTTCCCCGGTGGAGTTGTGCAGGGGGTGTGTTTGGAACATTTTGTCACCAGCCGAGTCCAAAATTCAGCGGTTCCCCATCTCAGCCCAGAAAGCAGGTAGAACAACTTTTGTGGTGTCTTTCAGATGCCTACCGGAGCAATGTAAAAACTACCAGGAGAACTCCTGTCTGGCACCTTCCCCGGTGGAGTTGTGCAGGGGGTGTGTTTGGAACATTTTGTCACCAGCCGACTCCAAAATTCAGCGTTTCCCCATCTCAGCCCAGAAAGCAGGTAGAACAACTTTTGTGGTGTCTTTTAGATGCCTACCAAGGTAGTTTAAAAACTATCAAGAGAACGCTTGTCTGGCACCTTCCCCGGTGGAGTTGTGCATGGGGTGTCTTTGGAACATTTTGTCACCGGCCGAGTCCAAAATTCAGCGATTCCCCATCTCAGCCCAGAAAGCAGATAGAACAACTTTTGTGGTGTCTTTCAGATGCCTACCGGAGCAATGTAAAAACTACCAGGAGAACTCCTGTCTGGCACCTTCCCTGGTGGAGTTGTGCAGGGGGTGTGTTTGGAACATTTTGTCACCAGCCGACTCCAAAATTCAGCGGTTCCCCATCTCAGCCCAGAAAGCAGGTAGAACAACTTTTGTGGTGTCTTTCAGATGCCTACCGGAGCAATGTAAAAACTACCAGGAGAACTCCTGTCTGGCACCTTCCCCGGTGGAGTTGTGCAGGGGGTGTGTTTGGAACATTTTGTCACCAGCCGACTCCAAAATTCAGCGTTTCCCCATCTCAGCCCAGAAAGCAGGTAGAACAACTTTTGTGGTCTCTTTTAGATGCCTACCAAGGTAGTGTAAAAACTACCAGGAGAACTCCTGCCTGGCACCTTCCCCGGTGGAGTTGTGCATGGGGTGTGTTTGGAACATTTTGTCACCGGCCGACTCCAAAATTCAGCGGTTCCCTATCTCAGCCCAGAAAGCAGGTGGAACAACTTTTGTGGTGTCTTTTAGATGCCTACCAAGGTAGTGTAAAAACTACCAAGAGAACTCCTGTCTGACACATTCCCCGGTGGAGTTGTGCAGGGGGTGTGTTTGGAACATTTTGTCACCAGCCGACTCCAAAATTCAGCGTTTCCCCATCTCAGCCCAGAAAGCAGGTAGAACAACTTTTGTGGTGCCTTTCAAATGCCTACCAAGCTAGTGTAGAACCTACCAAGAGAACTCCTGTCGGGCACCTTCCCCGGTGGAGTTGTGCATGGGGTGTGTTTGGAACATTTTGTCACCGGCCGACTCCAAAATTCAGCGGTTCCCCATCTCAGCCCAGAAAGCAGGTAGAACAACTTTTGTGGTGTCCTTTTGATGCCTACCGGAGCAATGTAAAAACTACCAGGAGAACTCCTGTCTGGCACCTTCCCCGGTGGAGTTGTGCATGGGGTGTGTTTGGAACATTTTGTCACCAGCCGACTCCAAAATTCAGCGTTTCCCCATCTCAGCCCAGAAAGCAGGTAGAACAACTTTTGTGGTGTCTTTCAAATGCCTACCAAGGTAGTGTAAAAACTACCAAGAGAACTCCTGCCTGGCACCTTCCCCGGTGGAGTTGTGCATGGGGTGTTTTTGGAACATTTTGTCACCGGCCGACTCCAAAATTCAGCGGTTCCCCATCTCAGCCCAGAAAGCAGGTAGAACAACTTTTGTGGTGCCTTTCAGCTGCCTACCAAGGTAGTGTAAAAACTACCAGGAGAACTCCTGTCTGGCACCTTCCCCGGTGGAGTTGTGCATGGGGTGTGTTTGGAACATTTTGTCACCGGCCGACTCCAAAATTCAGCGGTTCCCCATCTCAGCCCAGAAAGCAGGTAGAACAACTTTTGTGGTGCCTTTCAAATGCCTACCAAGGTAGTGTAGAAACTACCAAGAGAACTCCTGTCTGGCACCTTCCCCGGTGGAGTTGTGCATGGGGTGTGTTTGGAACATTTTGTCACCGGCCGACTCCAAAATTCAGCGGTTCCCCATCTCAGCCCAGAAATCAGATAGAACAACTTTTGTGGTGTCCTTTTGATGCCTACCGGAGCAATGTAAACACTACCAGGAGAACTCCTGTCTGGCACCTTCCCCGGTGGAGTTGTGCAGGGGGTGTGTTTGGAACATTTTGTCACCAGCCGAGTCCAAAATTCAGCGGTTCCCCATCTCAGCCCAGAAAGCAGGTAGAACAACTTTTGTGGTGTCTTTCAGATGCCTACCGGAGCAATGTAAAAACTACCAGGAGAACTCCTGTCTGGCACCTTCCCCGGTGGAGTTGTGCAGGGGGTGTGTTTGGAACATTTTGTCACCAGCCGACTCCAAAATTCAGCGTTTCCCCATCTCAGCCCAGAAAGCAGGTAGAACAACTTTTGTGGTGTCTTTTAGATGCCTACCAAGGTAGTTTAAAAACTATCAAGAGAACTCCTGCCTGGCACCTTCCCCGGTGGAGTTGTGCATGGGGTGTCTTTGGAACATTTTGTCACCGGCCGAGTCCAAAATTCAGCGATTCCCCATCTCAGCCCAGAAAGCAGATAGAACAACTTTTGTGGTGTCTTTTAGATGCCTACCGGAGCAATGTAAAAACTACCCGGAGAACTCCTGTCTGGCACCTTCCCTGGTGGAGTTGTGCAGGGGGTGTGTTTGGAACATTTTGTCACCAGCCGACTCCAAAATTCAGCGTTTCCCCATCTCAGCCCAGAAAGCAGGTAGAACAACTTTTGTGGTGTCTTTCAAATGCCTACCAAGGTAGTGTAAAAACTACCAGGAGAACTCCTGCCTGGCACCTTCCCCGGTGGAGTTGTGCATGGGGTGTGTTTGGAACATTTTGTCACCGGCCGACTCCAAAATTCAGCGGTTCCCCATCTCAGCCCAGAAAGCAGGTAGAACAACTTTTGTGGTGCCTTTCAGCTGCCTACCAAGGTAGTGTAAAAACTACTAAGAGAATTCCTGTCTGGCACCTTCCCCGGTGGAGTTGTGCAGGGGGTGTGTTTGGAACATTTTGTCACCAGCCGACTCCAAAATTCAGCGTTTCCCCATCTCAGCCCAGAAAGCAGGAAGAACAACTTTTGTGGTGTCTTTTAGATGCCTACCAAGGTAGTGTAAAAACTACCAAGAGAACTCCTGTCTGGCACCTTCCCCGGTGGAGTTGTGCAGGGGGTGTGTTTGGAACATTTTGTCACCGGCCGACTCCAAAATTCAGCGGTTCCCCATCTCAGCCCAGAAAGCAGGTAGAACAACTTTTTTGGTGTCCTTTTGATGCCTACCGGAGCAATGTAAAAACTACCAGGAGAACTCCTGTCTGGCACCTTCCCCGGTGGAGTTGTGCAGGGGGTGTGTTTGGAACATTTTGTCACCAGCCGACTCCAAAATTCAGCGGTTCCCCATCTCAGCCCAGAAAGCAGGTAGAACAACTTTTGTGGTGTCTTTCAGATGCCTACCGGAGCAATGTAAAAACTACCAGGAGAACTCCTGTCTGGCACCTTCCCCGGTGGAGTTGTGCATGGGGTGTCTTTGGAACATTTTGTCACCGGCCGACTCCAAAATTCAGCGATTCCCCATCTCAGCCCAGAAAGCAGATAGAACAACTTTTGTGGTGTCTTTCAGATGCCTACCGGAGCAATGTAAAAACTACCAGGAGAACTCCTGCCTGGCACCTTCCCCGGTGGAGTTGTGCATGGGGTGTGTTTGGAACATTTTGTCACCAGCCGACTCCAAAATTCAGCGGTTCCCCATCTCAGCCCAGAAAGCAGGTGGAACAACTTTTGTGGTGCCTTTCAGCTGCCTACCAAGGTAGTGTAAAAACTACCAGGAGAACTCCTGCCTGGCACCTTCCCCGGTGGAGTTGTGCATGGGGTGTGTTTGGAACATTTTGTCACCGGCCGACTCCAAAATTCAGCGGTTCCCTATCTCAGCCCAGAAAGCAGGTGGAACAACTTTTGTGGTGTCTTTTAGATGCCTACCAAGGTAGTGTAAAAACTACCAAGAGAACTCCTGTCTGGCACCTTCCCCGGTGGAGTTGTGCAGGGGGTGTGTTTGGAACATTTTGTCACCAGCCGACTCCAAAATTCAGCGTTTCCCCATCTCAGCCCAGAAAGCAGGTAGAACAACTTTTGTGGTGCCTTTCAAATGCCTACCAAGCTAGTGTAGAACCTACCAAGAGAACTCCTGTCGGGCACCTTCCCCGGTGGAGTTGTGCATGGGGTGTGTTTGGAACATTTTGTCACCGGCCGACTCCAAAATTCAGCGGTTCCCCATCTCAGCCCAGAAAGCAGGTAGAACAACTTTTGTGGTGTCCTTTTGATGCCTACCGGAGCAATGTAAAAACTACCAGGAGAACTCCTGTCTGGCACCTTCCCCGGTGGAGTTGTGCATGGGGTGTGTTTGGAACATTTTGTCACCAGCCGACTCCAAAATTCAGCGTTTCCCCATCTCAGCCCAGAAAGCAGGTAGAACAACTTTTGTGGTGTCTTTCAAATGCCTACCAAGGAAGTGTAAAATCTACCAAGAGAACTCCTGCCTGGCACCTTCCCCGGTGGAGTTGTGCATGGGGTGTTTTTGGAACATTTTGTCACCAGCCGACTCCAAAATTCAGCGGTTCCCCATCTCAGCCCAGAAAGCAGGTAGAACAACTTTTGTGGTGCCTTTCAGCTGCCTACCAAGGTAGTGTAAAAACTACCAGGAGAACTCCTGTCTGGCACCTTCCCCGGTGGAGTTGTGCATGGGGTGTGTTTGGAACATTTTGTCACCGGCCGACTCCAAAATTCAGCGGTTCCCCATCTCAGCCCAGAAAGCAGGTAGAACAACTTTTGTGGTGCCTTTCAAATGCCTACCAAGGTAGTGTAGAAACTACCAAGAGAACTCCTGTCTGGCACCTTCCCCGGTGGAGTTGTGCATGGGGTGTGTTTGGAACATTTTGTCACCGGCCGACTCCAAAATTCAGCGGTTCCCCATCTCAGCCCAGAAATCAGATAGAACAACTTTTGTGGTGTCCTTTTGATGCCTACCGGAGCAATGTAAACACTACCAGGAGAACTCCTGTCTGGCACCTTCCCCGGTGGAGTTGTGCAGGGGGTGTGTTTGGAACATTTTGTCACCAGCCGAGTCCAAAATTCAGCGGTTCCCCATCTCAGCCCAGAAAGCAGGTAGAACAACTTTTGTGGTGTCTTTCAGATGCCTACCGGAGCAATGTAAAAACTACCAGGAGAACTCCTGCCTGGCACCTTCCCCGGTGGAGTTGTGCAGGGGGTGTGTTTGGAACATTTTGTCACCAGCCGACTCCAAAATTCAGCGTTTCCCCATCTCAGCCCAGAAAGCAGGTAGAACAACTTTTGTGGTGTCTTTTAGATGCCTACCGGAACAATGTAAAAACTACCAGGAGAACTCCTGCCTGGCACCTTCCCCGGTGGAGTTGTGCATGGGGTGTGTTTGGAACATTTTGTCACCAGCCGACTCCAAAATTCAGCGGTTCCCCATCTCAGCCCAGAAAGCAGGTGGAACAACTTTTGTGGTGCCTTTCATCTGCCTACCAAGGTAGTGTAAAAACTACCAGGAGAACTCCTGCCTGGCACCTTCCCCGGTGGAGTTGTGCATGGGGTGTGTTTGGAACATTTTGTCACCGGCCGACTCCAAAATTCAGCGGTTCCCTATCTCAGCCCAGAAAGCAGGTGGAACAACTTTTGTGGTGTCTTTTAGATGCCTACCAAGGTAGTGTAAAAACTACCAAGAGAACTCCTGTCTGGCACCTTCCCCGGTGGAGTTGTGCAGGGGGTGTGTTTGGAACATTTTGTCACCAGCCGACTCCAAAATTCAGCGTTTCCCCATCTCAGCCCAGAAAGCAGGTAGAACAACTTTTGTGGTGCCTTTCAAATGCCTACCAAGCTAGTGTAGAACCTACCAAGAGAACTCCTGTCGGGCACCTTCCCCGGTGGAGTTGTGCATGGGGTGTGTTTGGAACATTTTGTCACCGGCCGACTCCAAAATTCAGCGGTTCCCCATCTCAGCCCAGAAAGCAGGTAGAACAACTTTTGTGGTGTCCTTTTGATGCCTACCGGAGCAATGTAAAAACTACCAGGAGAACTCCTGTCTGGCACCTTCCCCGGTGGAGTTGTGCATGGGGTGTGTTTGGAACATTTTGTCACCAGCCGACTCCAAAATTCAGCGTTTCCCCATCTCAGCCCAGAAAGCAGGTAGAACAACTTTTGTGGTGCCTTTCAGCTGCCTACCAAGGTAGTGTAAAAACTACCAGGAGAACTCCTGTCTGGCACCTTCCCCGGTGGAGTTGTGCATGGGGTGTGTTTGGAACATTTTGTCACCGGCCGACTCCAAAATTCAGCGGTTCCCCATCTCAGCCCAGAAATCAGATAGAACAACTTTTGTGGTGTCCTTTTGATGCCTACCGGAGCAATGTAAACACTACCAGGAGAACTCCTGTCTGGCACCTTCCCCGGTGGAGTTGTGCAGGGGGTGTGTTTGGAACATTTTGTCACCAGCCGAGTCCAAAATTCAGCGATTCCCCATCTCAGCCCAGAAAGCAGGTAGAACAACTTTTGTGGTGTCTTTCAGATGCCTACCGGAGCAATGTAAAAACTACCAGGAGAACTCCTGCCTGGCACCTTCCCCGGTGGAGTTGTGCAGGGGGTGTGTTTGGAACATTTTGTCACCAGCCGACTCCAAAATTCAGCGTTTCCCCATCTCAGCCCAGAAAGCAGGTAGAACAACTTTTGTGGTGTCTTTTAGATGCCTACCAAGGTAGTTTAAAAACTATCAAGAGAACGCTTGTCTGGCACCTTCCCCGGTGGAGTTGTGCATGGGGTGTCTTTGGAACATTTTGTCACCGGCCGAGTCCAAAATTCAGCGTTTCCCCATCTCAGCCCAGAAAGCAGATAGAACAACTTTTGTGGTGTCTTTCAGATGCCTACCGGAGCAATGTAAAAACTACCAGGAGAACTCCTGTCTGGCACCTTCCCTGGTGGAGTTGTGCAGGGGGTGTGTTTGGAACATTTTGTCACCAGCCGACTCCAAAATTCAGCGGTTCCCCATCTCAGCCCAGAAAGCAGGTAGAACAACTTTTGTGGTGTCTTTCAGATGCCTACCGGAGCAATGTAAAAACTACCAGGAGAACTCCTGTCTGGCACCTTCCCCGGTGGAGTTGTGCAGGGGGTGTGTTTGGAACATTTTGTCACCAGCCGACTCCAAAATTCAGCGTTTCCCCATCTCAGCCCAGAAAGCAGGTAGAACAACTTTTGTGGTCTCTTTTAGATGCCTACCAAGGTAGTGTAAAAACTACCAGGAGAACTCCTGCCTGGCACCTTCCCCGGTGGAGTTGTGCATGGGGTGTGTTTGGAACATTTTGTCACCGGCCGACTCCAAAATTCAGCGGTTCCCTATCTCAGCCCAGAAAGCAGGTGGAACAACTTTTGTGGTGTCTTTTAGATGCCTACCAAGGTAGTGTAAAAACTACCAAGAGAACTCCTGTCTGACACATTCCCCGGTGGAGTTGTGCAGGGGGTGTGTTTGGAACATTTTGTCACCAGCCGACTCCAAAATTCAGCGTTTCCCCATCTCAGCCCAGAAAGCAGGTAGAACAACTTTTGTGGTGCCTTTCAAATGCCTACCAAGCTAGTGTAGAACCTACCAAGAGAACTCCTGTCGGGCACCTTCCCCGGTGGAGTTGTGCATGGGGTGTGTTTGGAACATTTTGTCACCGGCCGACTCCAAAATTCAGCGGTTCCCCATCTCAGCCCAGAAAGCAGGTAGAACAACTTTTGTGGTGTCCTTTTGATGCCTACCGGAGCAATGTAAAAACTACCAAGAGAACTCCTGTCTGGCACCTTCCCCGGTGGAGTTGTGCATGGGGTGTGTTTGGAACATTTTGTCACCGGCCGACTCCAAAATTCAGCGGTTCCCCATCTCAGCCCAGAAAGCAGGTAGAACAACTTTTGTGGTGCCTTTCAAATGCCTACCAAGGTAGTGTAGAAACTACCAAGAGAACTCCTGTCTGGCACCTTCCCCGGTGGAGTTGTGCATGGGGTGTGTTTGGAACATTTTGTCACCGGCCGACTCCAAAATTCAGCGGTTCCCCATCTCAGCCCAGAAATCAGATAGAACAACTTTTGTGGTGTCCTTTTGATGCCTACCGGAGCAATGTAAACACTACCAGGAGAACTCCTGTCTGGCACCTTCCCCGGTGGAGTTGTGCATGGGGTGTGTTTGGAACATTTTGTCACCGGCCGACTCCAAAATTCAGCGGTTCCCCATCTCAGCCCAGAAAGCAGGTAGAACAACTTTTGTGGTGTCTTTCAGATGCCTACCGGAGCAATGTAAAAACTACCAGGAGAACTCCTGTCTGGCACCTTCCCCGGTGGAGTTGTGCAGGGGGTGTGTTTGGAACATTTTGTCACCAGCCGACTCCAAAATTCAGCGTTTCCCCATCTCAGCCCAGAAAGCAGGTAGAACAACTTTTGTGGTGTCTTTTAGATGCCTACCAAGGTAGTTTAAAAACTATCAAGAGAACGCTTGTCTGGCACCTTCCCCGGTGGAGTTGTGCATGGGGTGTCTTTGGAACATTTTGTCACCGGCCGAGTCCAAAATTCAGCGATTCCCCATCTCAGCCCAGAAAGCAGATAGAACAACTTTTGTGGTGTCTTTTAGATGCCTACCGGAGCAATGTAAAAACTACCCGGAGAACTCCTGTCTGGCACCTTCCCCGGTGGAGTTGTGCAGGGGGTGTGTTTGGAACATTTTGTCACCAGCCGACTCCAAAATTCAGCGGTTCCCCATCTCAGCCCAGAAAGCAGGTGGAACAACTTTTGTGGTGTCTTTCAGCTGCCTACCAAGGTAGTGTAAAAACTACCAAGAGAACTCCTGTCTGGCACCTTCCCCGGTGGAGTTGTGCAGGGGGTGTGTTTGGAACATTTTGTCACCAGCCGACTCCAAAATTCAGCGGTTCCCCATCTCAGCCCAGAAAGCAGGTAGAACAACTTTTGTGGTGCCTTTCAAATGCCTACCAAGCTAGTGTAGAACCTACCAAGAGAACTCCTGTCGGGCACCTTCCCCGGTGGAGTTGTGCAGGGGGTGTGTTTGGAACATTTTGTCACCGGCCGACTCCAAAATTCAGCGGTTCCCCATCTCAGCCCAGAAAGCAGGTAGAACAACTTTTGTGGTGTCCTTTTGATGCCTACCGGAGCAATGTAAAAACTACCAGGAGAACTCCTGTCTGGCACCTTCCCCGGTGGAGTTGTGCATGGGGTGTGTTTGGAACATTTTGTCACCAGCCGACTCCAAAATTCAGCGTTTCCCCATCTCAGCCCAGAAAGCAGGTAGAACAACTTTTGTGGTGTCTTTCAAATGCCTACCAAGGTAGTGTAAAAACTACCAGGAGAACTCCTGCCTGGCACCTTCCCCGGTGGAGTTGTGCATGGGGTGTGTTTGGAACATTTTGTCACCGGCCGACTCCAAAATTCAGCGGTTCCCCATCTCAGCCCAGAAACCAGGTAGAACAACTTTTGTGGTGCCTTTCAGCTGCCTACCAAGGTAGTATAAAAACTACTAAGAGAATTCCTGTCTGGCACCTTCCCCGGTGGAGTTGTGCAGGGGGTGTGTTTGGAACATTTTGTCACCAGCCGACTCCAAAATTCAGCGTTTCCCCATCTCAGCCCAGAAAGCAGGAAGAACAACTTTTGTGGTGTCTTTTAGATGCCTACCAAGGTAGTGTAAAAACTACCAAGAGAACTCCTGTCTGGCACCTTCCCCGGTGGAGTTGTGCAGGGGGTGTGTTTGGAACATTTTGTCACCGGCCGACTCCAAAATTCAGCGTTTCCCCATCTCAGCCCAGAAAGCAGGTAGAACAACTTTTTTGGTGTCCTTTTGATGCCTACCGGAGCAATGTAAAAACTACCAGGAGAACTCCTGTCTGGCACCTTCCCCGGTGGAGTTGTGCAGGGGGTGTGTTTGGAACATTTTGTCACCAGCCGACTCCAAAATTCAGCGGTTCCCCATCTCAGCCCAGAAAGCAGGTAGAACAACTTTTGTGGTGTCTTTCAGATGCCTACCGGAGCAATGTAAAAACTACCAGGAGAACTCCTGTCTGGCACCTTCCCCGGTGGAGTTGTGCATGGGGTGTGTTTGGAACATTTTGTCACCGGCCGAGTCCAAAATTCAGCGATTCCCCATCTCAGCCCAGAAAGCAGATAGAACAACTTTTGTGGTGTCTTTCAGATGCCTACCGGAGCAATGTAAAAACTACCAGGAGAACTCCTGCCTGGCACCTTCCCCGGTGGAGTTGTGCATGGGGTGTGTTTGGAACATTTTGTCACCAGCCGACTCCAAAATTCAGCGGTTCCCCATCTCAGCCCAGAAAGCAGGTGGAACAACTTTTGTGGTGCCTTTCAGCTGCCTACCAAGGTAGTGTAAAAACTACCAGGAGAACTCCTGCCTGGCACCTTCCCCGGTGGAGTTGTGCATGGGGTGTGTTTGGAACATTTTGTCACCGGCCGACTCCAAAATTCAGCGGTTCCCTATCTCAGCCCAGAAAGCAGGTGGAACAACTTTTGTGGTGTCTTTTAGATGCCTACCAAGGTAGTGTAAAAACTACCAAGAGAACTCCTGTCTGGCACCTTCCCCGGTGGAGTTGTGCAGGGGGTGTGTTTGGAACATTTTGTCACCAGCCGACTCCAAAATTCAGCGTTTCCCCATCTCAGCCCAGAAAGCAGGTAGAACAACTTTTGTGGTGCCTTTCAAATGCCTACCAAGCTAGTGTAGAACCTACCAAGAGAACTCCTGTCGGGCACCTTCCCCGGTGGAGTTGTGCATGGGGTGTGTTTGGAACATTTTGTCACCGGCCGACTCCAAAATTCAGCGGTTCCCCATCTCAGCCCAGAAAGCAGGTAGAACAACTTTTGTGGTGTCCTTTTGATGCCTACCGGAGCAATGTAAAAACTACCAGGAGAACTCCTGTCTGGCACCTTCCCCGGTGGAGTTGTGCATGGGGTGTGTTTGGAACATTTTGTCACCGGCCGACTCCAAAATTCAGCGTTTCCCCATCTCAGCCCAGAAAGCAGGAAGAACAACTTTTGTGGTGTCTTTTAGATGCCTACCAAGGTAGTGTAAAAACTACCAAGAGAACTCCTGTCTGGCACCTTCCCCGGTGGAGTTGTGCAGGGGGTGTGTTTGGAACATTTTGTCACCGGCCGACTCCAAAATTCAGCGGTTCCCCATCTCAGCCCAGAAAGCAGGTAGAACAACTTTTGTGGTGTCCTTTTGATGCCTACCGGAGCAATGTAAAAACTACCAGGAGAACTCCTGTCTGGCACCTTCCCCGGTGGAGTTGTGCAGGGGGTGTGTTTGGAACATTTTGTCACCAGCCGACTCCAAAATTCAGCGGTTCCCCATCTCAGCCCAGAAAGCAGGAAGAACAACTTTTGTGGTGTCTTTCAGATGCCTACCGGAGCAATGTAAAAACTACCAGGAGAACTCCTGTCTGGCACCTTCCCCGGTGGAGTTGTGCAGGGGGTGTCTTTGGAACATTTTGTCACCGGCCGAGTCCAAAATTCAGCGATTCCCCATCTCAGCCCAGAAAGCAGATAGAACAACTTTTGTGGTGTCTTTCAGATGCCTACCGGAGCAATGTAAAAACTACCAGGAGAACTCCTGCCTGGCACCTTCCCCGGTGGAGTTGTGCATGGGGTGTGTTTGGAACATTTTGTCACCAGCCGACTCCAAAATTCAGCGGTTCCCCATCTCAGCCCAGAAAGCAGGTAGAACAACTTTTGTGGTGCCTTTCAGCTGCCTACCAAGGTAGTGTAAAAACTACCAGGAGAACTCCTGCCTGGCACCTTCCCCGGTGGAGTTGTGCATGGGGTGTGTTTGGAACATTTTGTCACCGGCCGACTCCAAAATTCAGCGGTTCCCTATCTCAGCCCAGAAAGCAGGTAGAACATCTTTTGTGGTGTCTTTCAGATGCCTACCGGAGCAATGTAAAAACTACTAAGAGAATTCCTGTCTGGCACCTTCCCCGGTGGAGTTGTGCAGGGGGTGTGTTTGGAACATTTTGTCACCGGCCGACTCCAAAATTCAGCGGTTCCCCATCTCAGCCCAGAAAGCAGGTAGAACAACTTTTGTGGTGTCTTTCAGATGCCTACCGGAGCAATGTAAAAACTAACAGGAGAACTCCTGCCTGGCACCTTCCCCGGTGGAGTTGTGCAGGGGGTGTGTTTGGAACATTTTGTCACCAGCCGAGTCCAAAATTCAGCATTTCCCCATCTCAGCCCAGAAAGCAGGTAGAACAACTTTTGTGGTGTCTTTTAGATGCCTACCAAGGTAGTGTAAAAACTATCAAGAGAACGCTTGTCTGGCACCTTCCCCGGTGGAGTTGTGCATGGGGTGTCTTTGGAACATTTTGTCACCGGCCGAGTCCAAAATTCAGCGTTTCCCCATCTCAGCCCAGAAAGCAGATAGAACAACTTTTGTGGTGTCTTTAAGATGCCTACCAAGGTAGTGTAAAAACTACCAGGAGAACTCCTGCCTGGCACCTTCCCCGGTGGAGTTGTGCAGGGGGTGTGTTTGGAACATTTTGTCACCAGCCGACTCCAAAATTCAGCGTTTCCCCATCTCAGCCCAGAAAGCAGGTAGAACAACTTTTGTGGTGTCTTTTAGATGCCTACCAAGGTAGTGTAAAAACTACCAAGAGAACTCCTGTCTGGCACCTTCCCCGGTAGAGTTGTGCAGGGGGTGTGTTTGGAACATTTTGTCACCAGCCGACTCCAAAATTCAGCGGTTCCCCATCTCAGCCCAGAAAGCAGGTACAACAACTTTTTATGGTGCCTTTCAAATGCCTACCAAGGTAGTGTAGAAACTACCAAGAGAACTCCTGTCTGGCACCTTCCCCGGTGGAGTTGTGCATGGGGTGTGTTTGGAACATTTTGTCACCGGCCGACTCCAAAATTCAGCGTTTCCCCATCTCAGCCCAGAAAGCAGGTAGAACAACTTTTGTGGTGTCTTTCAAATGCCTACCAAGGTAGTGTAAAAACTACCAGGAGAACTCCTGCCTGGCACCTTCCCCGGTGGAGTTGTGCATGGGGTGTGTTTGGAACATTTTGTCACCGGCCGACTCCAAAATTCAGCGGTTCCCCATCTCAGCCCAGAAAGCAGGTAGAACAACTTTTGTGGTGTCTTTCAGATGCCTACCGGAGCAATGTAAAAACTACCAGGAGAACTCCTGTCTGGCACCTTCCCCGGTGGAGTTGTGCATGGGGTGTGTTTGGAACATTTTGTCACCAGCCGACTCCAAAATTCAGCGTTTCCCCATCTCAGCCCAGAAAGCAGGTAGAACAACTTTTGTGCTGCCTTTCAGCTGCCTACCAAGGTAGTGTAAAAACTACCAAGAGAACTCCTGTCTGGCACCTTCCCCGGTGGAGTTGTGCATGGGGTGTGTTTGGAACATTTTGTCACCAGCTGACTCCAAAATTCAGCGGTTCCCCATCTCAGCCCAGAAATCAGATAGAACAACTTTTGTGGTGTCCTTTTGATGCCTACCGGAGCAATGTAAACACTACCAGGAGAACTCCTGTCTGGCACCTTCCCCGGTGGAGTTGTGCATGGGGTGTGTTTGGAACATTTTGTCACCAGCTGAGTCCAAAATTCAGCGGTTCCCCATCTCAGCCCAGAAAGCAGGTAGAACAACTTTTGTGGTGTCTTTCAGATGCCTACCGGAGCAATGTAAAAACTACCAGGAGAACTCCTGTCTGGCACCTTCCCCGGTGGAGTTGTGCAGGGGGTGTGTTTGGAACATTTTGTCACCAGCCGACTCCAAAATTCAGCGGTTCCCCATCTCAGCCCAGAAAGCAGGTAGAACAACTTTTGTGGTGTCTTTTAGATGCCTACCAAGGTAGTTTAAAAACTATCAAGAGAACGCTTGTCTGGCACCTTCCCCGGTGGAGTTGTGCATGGGGTGTCTTTGGAACATTTTGTCACCGGCCGAGTCCAAAATTCAGCGATTCCCCATCTCAGCCCAGAAAGCAGATAGAACAACTTTTGTGGTGTCTTTTAGATGCCTACCGGAGCAATGTAAAAACTACCCGGAGAACTCCTGTCTGGCACCTTCCCCGGTGGAGTTGTGCAGGGGGTGTGTTTGGAACATTTTGTCACCAGCCGACTCCAAAATTCAGCGGTTCCCCATCTCAGCCCAGAAAGCAGGTGGAACAACTTTTGTGGTGTCTTTCAGCTGCCTACCAAGGTAGTGTAAAAACTACCAAGAGAACTCCTGTCTGGCACCTTCCCCGGTGGAGTTGTGCAGGGGGTGTGTTTGGAACATTTTGTCACCAGCCGACTCCAAAATTCAGCGGTTCCCCATCTCAGCCCAGAAAGCAGGTAGAACAACTTTTGTGGTGCCTTTCAAATGCCTACCAAGCTAGTGTAGAACCTACCAAGAGAACTCCTGTCGGGCACCTTCCCCGGTGGAGTTGTGCAGGGGGTGTGTTTGGAACATTTTGTCACCGGCCGACTCCAAAATTCAGCGGTTCCCCATCTCAGCCCAGAAAGCAGGTAGAACAACTTTTGTGGTGTCCTTTTGATGCCTACCGGAGCAATGTAAAAACTACCAGGAGAACTCCTGTCTGGCACCTTCCCCGGTGGAGTTGTGCATGGGGTGTGTTTGGAACATTTTGTCACCAGCCGACTCCAAAATTCAGCGTTTCCCCATCTCAGCCCAGAAAGCAGGTAGAACAACTTTTGTGGTGTCTTTCAAATGCCTACCAAGGTAGTGTAAAAACTACCAGGAGAACTCCTGCCTGGCACCTTCCCCGGTGGAGTTGTGCATGGGGTGTGTTTGGAACATTTTGTCACCGGCCGACTCCAAAATTCAGCGGTTCCCCATCTCAGCCCAGAAACCAGGTAGAACAACTTTTGTGGTGCCTTTCAGCTGCCTACCAAGGTAGTGTAAAAACTACTAAGAGAATTCCTGTCTGGCACCTTCCCCGGTGGAGTTGTGCAGGGGGTGTGTTTGGAACATTTTGTCACCAGCCGACTCCAAAATTCAGCGTTTCCCCATCTCAGCCCAGAAAGCAGGAAGAACAACTTTTGTGGTGTCTTTTAGATGCCTACCAAGGTAGTGTAAAAACTACCAAGAGAACTCCTGTCTGGCACCTTCCCCGGTGGAGTTGTGCAGGGGGTGTGTTTGGAACATTTTGTCACCGGCCGACTCCAAAATTCAGCGTTTCCCCATCTCAGCCCAGAAAGCAGGTAGAACAACTTTTTTGGTGTCCTTTTGATGCCTACCGGAGCAATGTAAAAACTACCAGGAGAACTCCTGTCTGGCACCTTCCCCGGTGGAGTTGTGCAGGGGGTGTGTTTGGAACATTTTGTCACCAGCCGACTCCAAAATTCAGCGGTTCCCCATCTCAGCCCAGAAAGCAGGTAGAACAACTTTTGTGGTGTCTTTCAGATGCCTACCGGAGCAATGTAAAAACTACCAGGAGAACTCCTGTCTGGCACCTTCCCCGGTGGAGTTGTGCATGGGGTGTGTTTGGAACATTTTGTCACCGGCCGAGTCCAAAATTCAGCGATTCCCCATCTCAGCCCAGAAAGCAGATAGAACAACTTTTGTGGTGTCTTTCAGATGCCTACCGGAGCAATGTAAAAACTACCAGGAGAACTCCTGCCTGGCACCTTCCCCGGTGGAGTTGTGCATGGGGTGTGTTTGGAACATTTTGTCACCAGCCGACTCCAAAATTCAGCGGTTCCCCATCTCAGCCCAGAAAGCAGGTGGAACAACTTTTGTGGTGCCTTTCAGCTGCCTACCAAGGTAGTGTAAAAACTACCAGGAGAACTCCTGCCTGGCACCTTCCCCGGTGGAGTTGTGCATGGGGTGTGTTTGGAACATTTTGTCACCGGCCGACTCCAAAATTCAGCGGTTCCCTATCTCAGCCCAGAAAGCAGGTGGAACAACTTTTGTGGTGTCTTTTAGATGCCTACCAAGGTAGTGTAAAAACTACCAAGAGAACTCCTGTCTGGCACCTTCCCCGGTGGAGTTGTGCAGGGGGTGTGTTTGGAACATTTTGTCACCAGCCGACTCCAAAATTCAGCGTTTCCCCATCTCAGCCCAGAAAGCAGGTAGAACAACTTTTGTGGTGCCTTTCAAATGCCTACCAAGCTAGTGTAGAACCTACCAAGAGAACTCCTGTCGGGCACCTTCCCCGGTGGAGTTGTGCATGGGGTGTGTTTGGAACATTTTGTCACCGGCCGACTCCAAAATTCAGCGGTTCCCCATCTCAGCCCAGAAAGCAGGTAGAACAACTTTTGTGGTGTCCTTTTGATGCCTACCGGAGCAATGTAAAAACTACCAGGAGAACTCCTGTCTGGCACCTTCCCCGGTGGAGTTGTGCAGGGGGTGTGTTTGGAACATTTTGTCACCGGCCGACTCCAAAATTCAGCGTTTCCCCATCTCAGCCCAGAAAGCAGGAAGAACAACTTTTGTGGTGTCTTTTAGATGCCTACCAAGGTAGTGTAAAAACTACCAAGAGAACTCCTGTCTGGCACCTTCCCCGGTGGAGTTGTGCAGGGGGTGTGTTTGGAACATTTTGTCACCGGCCGACTCCAAAATTCAGCGGTTCCCCATCTCAGCCCAGAAAGCAGGTAGAACAACTTTTGTGGTGTCCTTTTGATGCCTACCGGAGCAATGTAAAAACTACCAGGAGAACTCCTGTCTGGCACCTTCCCCGGTGGAGTTGTGCAGGGGGTGTGTTTGGAACATTTTGTCACCAGCCGACTCCAAAATTCAGCGGTTCCCCATCTCAGCCCAGAAAGCAGGAAGAACAACTTTTGTGGTGTCTTTCAGATGCCTACCGGAGCAATGTAAAAACTACCAGGAGAACTCCTGTCTGGCACCTTCCCCGGTGGAGTTGTGCAGGGGGTGTCTTTGGAACATTTTGTCACCGGCCGAGTCCAAAATTCAGCGATTCCCCATCTCAGCCCAGAAAGCAGATAGAACAACTTTTGTGGTGTCTTTCAGATGCCTACCGGAGCAATGTAAAAACTACCAGGAGAACTCCTGCCTGGCACCTTCCCCGGTGGAGTTGTGCATGGGGTGTGTTTGGAACATTTTGTCACCAGCCGACTCCAAAATTCAGCGGTTCCCCATCTCAGCCCAGAAAGCAGGTAGAACAACTTTTGTGGTGCCTTTCAGCTGCCTACCAAGGTAGTGTAAAAACTACCAGGAGAACTCCTGCCTGGCACCTTCCCCGGTGGAGTTGTGCATGGGGTGTGTTTGGAACATTTTGTCACCGGCCGACTCCAAAATTCAGCGGTTCCCTATCTCAGCCCAGAAAGCAGGTAGAACATCTTTTGTGGTGTCTTTCAGATGCCTACCGGAGCAATGTAAAAACTACTAAGAGAATTCCTGTCTGGCACCTTCCCCGGTGGAGTTGTGCAGGGGGTGTGTTTGGAACATTTTGTCACCGGCCGACTCCAAAATTCAGCGGTTCCCCATCTCAGCCCAGAAAGCAGGTAGAACAACTTTTGTGGTGTCTTTCAGATGCCTACCGGAGCAATGTAAAAACTAACAGGAGAACTCCTGCCTGGCACCTTCCCCGGTGGAGTTGTGCAGGGGGTGTGTTTGGAACATTTTGTCACCAGCCGAGTCCAAAATTCAGCATTTCCCCATCTCAGCCCAGAAAGCAGGTAGAACAACTTTTGTGGTGTCTTTTAGATGCCTACCAAGGTAGTGTAAAAACTATCAAGAGAACGCTTGTCTGGCACCTTCCCCGGTGGAGTTGTGCATGGGGTGTCTTTGGAACATTTTGTCACCGGCCGAGTCCAAAATTCAGCGTTTCCCCATCTCAGCCCAGAAAGCAGATAGAACAACTTTTGTGGTGTCTTTAAGATGCCTACCAAGGTAGTGTAAAAACTACCAGGAGAACTCCTGTCTGGCACCTTCCCCGGTGGAGTTGTGCAGGGGGTGTGTTTGGAACATTTTGTCACCAGCCGACTCCAAAATTCAGCGTTTCCCCATCTCAGCCCAGAAAGCAGGTAGAACAACTTTTGTGGTGTCTTTTAGATGCCTACCAAGGTAGTGTAAAAACTACCAAGAGAACTCCTGTCTGGCACCTTCCCCGGTAGAGTTGTGCAGGGGGTGTGTTTGGAACATTTTGTCACCAGCCGACTCCAAAATTCAGCGGTTCCCCATCTCAGCCCAGAAAGCAGGTACAACAACTTTTTATGGTGCCTTTCAAATGCCTACCAAGGTAGTGTAGAAACTACCAAGAGAACTCCTGTCTGGCACCTTCCCCGGTGGAGTTGTGCATGGGGTGTGTTTGGAACATTTTGTCACCGGCCGACTCCAAAATTCAGCGTTTCCCCATCTCAGCCCAGAAAGCAGGTAGAACAACTTTTGTGGTGTCTTTCAAATGCCTACCAAGGTAGTGTAAAAACTACCAGGAGAACTCCTGCCTGGCACCTTCCCCGGTGGAGTTGTGCATGGGGTGTGTTTGGAACATTTTGTCACCGGCCGACTCCAAAATTCAGCGGTTCCCCATCTCAGCCCAGAAAGCAGGTAGAACAACTTTTGTGGTGTCTTTCAGATGCCTACCGGAGCAATGTAAAAACTACCAGGAGAACTCCTGTCTGGCACCTTCCCCGGTGGAGTTGTGCATGGGGTGTGTTTGGAACATTTTGTCACCAGCCGAGTCCAAAATTCAGCGTTTCCCCATCTCAGCCCAGAAAGCAGGTAGAACAACTTTTGTGGTGCCTTTCAGCTGCCTACCAAGGTAGCGTAAAAACTACTAAGAGAACTCCTGTCTGGCACCTTCCCCGGTGGAGTTGTGCAGGGGGTGTCTTTGGAACATTTTGTCACCGGCCGAGTCCAAAATTCAGCGATTCCCCATCTCAGCCCAGAAAGCAGATAGAACAACTTTTGTGGTGTCTTTCAGATGCCTACCGGAGCAATGTAAAAACTAACAGGAGAACTCCTGCCTGGCACCTTCCCCGGTGGAGTTGTGCAGGGGGTGTGTTTGGAACATTTTGTCACCAGCCGAGTCCAAAATTCAGCGTTTCCCCATCTCAGCCCAGAAAGCAGGTAGAACAACTTTTGTGGTGTCTTTTAGATGCCTACCAAGGTAGTGTAAAAACTATCAAGAGAACGCTTGTCTGGCACCTTCCCCGGTGGAGTTGTGCATGGGGTGTCTTTGGAACATTTTGTCACCGGCCGACTCCAAAATTCAGCGGTTCCCCATCTCAGCCCAGAAAGCAGATAGAACAACTTTTGTGGTGTCTTTAAGATGCCTACCAAGGTAGTGTAAAAACTACCAGGAGAACTCCTGTCTGGCACCTTCCCCGGTGGAGTTGTGCAGGTGGTGTGTTTGGAACATTTTGTCACCAGCCGACTCCAAAATTCAGCGTTTCCCCATCTCAGCCCAGAAAGCAGGTAGAACAACTTTTGTGGTGTCTTTTAGATGCCTACCAAGGTAGTGTAAAAACTACCAAGAGAACTCCTGTCTGGCACCTTCCCCGGTAGAGTTGTGCAGGGGGTGTGTTTGGAACATTTTGTCACCAGCCGACTCCAAAATTCAGCGGTTCCCCATCTCAGCCCAGAAAGCAGGTAGAACAACTTTTGTGGTGCCTTTCAAATGCCTACCAAGGTAGTGTAGAAACTACCAAGAGAACTCCTGTCTGGCACCTTCCCCGGTGGAGTTGTGCATGGGGTGTGTTTGGAACATTTTGTCACCGGCCGACTCCAAAATTCAGCGGTTCCCCATCTCAGCCCAGAAAGCAGGTAGAACAACTTTTGTGGTGTCCTTTTGATGCCTACCGGAGCAATGTAAAAACTACCAGGAGAACTCCTGTCTGGCACCTTCCCCGGTGGAGTTGTGCATGGGGTGTGTTTGGAACATTTTGTCACCAGCCGACTCCAAAATTCAGCGGTTCCCCATCTCAGCCCAGAAAGCAGGTAGAACAACTTTTGTGGTGTCTTTCAAATGCCTACCAAGGTAGTGTAAAAACTACCAGGAGAACTCCTGCCTGGCACCTTCCCCGGTGGAGTTGTGCATGGGGTGTGTTTGGAACATTTTGTCACCGGCCGACTCCAAAATTCAGCGTTTCCCCATCTCAGCCCAGAAAGCAGGTAGAACAACTTTTGTGGTGTCTTTCAGATGCCTACCAAGGTAGTGTAAAAACTACTAAGAGAATTCCTGTCTGGCACCTTCCCCGGTGGAGTTGTGCAGGGGGTGTGTTTGGAACATTTTGTCACCAGCCGACTCCAAAATTCAGCGTTTCCCCATCTCAGCCCAGAAAGCAGATAGAACAACTTTTGTGGTGTCTTTTAGATGCCTACCAAGGTAGTGTAAAAACTACCAAGAGAACTCCTGTCTGGCACCTTCCCCGGTGGAGTTGTGCAGGGGGTGTGTTTGGAACATTTTGTCACCAGCCGACTCCAAAATTCAGCGTTTCCCCATCTCAGCCCAGAAAGCAGGTAGAACAACTTTTGTGGTGTCCTTTTGATGCCTACCGGAGCAATGTAAAAACTACCAGGAGAACTCCTGTCTGGCACCTTCCCCGGTGGAGTTGTGCAGGGGGTGTGTTTGGAACATTTTGTCACCGGCCGAGTCCAAAATTCAGCGGTTCCCCATCTCAGCCCAGAAAGCAGGTAGAACAACTTTTGTGGTGTCTTTCAGATGCCTACCGGAGCAATGTAAAAACTACCAGGAGAACTCCTGTCTGGCACCTTCCCCGGTGGAGTTGTGCAGGGGGTTTCTTTGGAACATTTTGTCACCGGCCGAGTCCAAAATTCAGCGATTCCCCATCTCAGCCCAGAAAGCAGATAGAACAACTTTTGTGGTGTCTTTCAGATGCCTACCGGAGCAATGTAAAAACTACCAGGAGAACTCCTGCCTGGCACCTTCCCCGGTGGAGTTGTGCAGGGGGTGTGTTTGGAACATTTTGTCACCAGCCGACTCCAAAATTCAGCGGTTCCCCATCTCAGCCCAGAAAGCAGGTGGAACAACTTTTGTGGTGTCTTTTAGATGCCTACCAAGGTAGTGTAAAAACTATCAAGAGAACGCTTGTCTGGCACCTTCCCCGGTGGAGTTGTGCATGGGGTGTCTTTGGAACATTTTGTCACTGGCCGAGTCCAAAATTCAGCGTTTCCCCATCTCAGCCCAGAAAGCAGATAGAACAACTTTTGTGGTGTCTTTCAGATGCCTACCAAGGTAGTGTAAAAACTACCAGGAGAACTCCTGTCTGTCACCTTCCCCAGTGGAGTTGTGCAGGGGGTGTGTTTGGAACATTTTGTCACCAGCCGACTCCAAAATTCAGCGTTTCCCCATCTCAGCCCAGAAAGCAGGTAGAACAACTTTTGTGGTGTCTTTTAGATGCCTACCAAGGTAGTGTAAAAACTACCAAGAGAACTCCTGTCTGGCACCTTCCCCGGTGGAGTTGTGCATGGGGTGTGTTTGGAACATTTTGTCACCAGCCGACTCCAAAATTCAGCGGTTCCCCATCTCAGCCCAGAAAGCAGGTAGAACAACTTTTGTGGTGCCTTTCAAATGCCTACCAAGGTAGTGTAGAAACTACCAAGAGAACTCCTGTCTGGCACCTTCCCCGGTGGAGTTGTGCATGGGGTGTGTTTGGAACATTTTGTCACCGGCCGACTCCAAAATTCAGCGGTTCCCCATCTCAGCCCAGAAAGCAGATAGAACAACTTTTGTGGTGTCTTTCAAATGCCTACCAAGGTAGTGTAAAAACTACCAGGAGAACTCCTGTCTGGCACCTTCCCCGGTGGAGTTGTGCATGGGGTGTGTTTGGAACATTTTGTCACCAGCCGACTCCAAAATTCAGCGGTTCCCCATCTCAGCCCAGAAAGCAGGTAGAACAACTTTTGTGGTGCCTTTCAGCTGCCTACCAAGGTAGCGTAAAAACTACTAAGAGAACTCCTGTCTGGCACCTTCCCCGGTGGAGTTGTGCAGGGGATGTCTTTGGAACATTTTGTCACCGGCCGAGTCCAAAATTCAGCGATTCCCCATCTCAGCCCAGAAAGCAGATAGAACAACTTTTGTGGTGTCTTTCAGATGCCTACCGGAGCAATGTAAAAACTAACAGGAGAACTCCTGCCTGGCACCTTCCCCGGTGGAGTTGTGCAGGGGGTGTGTTTGGAACATTTTGTCACCAGCCGACTCCAAAATTCAGCGGTTCCCCATCTCAGCCCAGAAAGCAGGTAGAACAACTTTTGTGGTGCCTTTCAAATGCCTACCAAGGTAGTGTAGAAACTCCAAGAGAACTCCTGTCTGGCACCTTCCCCGGTGGAGTTGTGCATGGGGTGTGTTTGGAACATTTTGTCACCGGCCGACTCCAAAATTCAGCGGTTCCCCATCTCAGCCCAGAAAGCAGGTAGAACAACTTTTGTGGTGTCCTTTTGATGCCTACCGGAGCAATGTAAAAACTACCAGGAGAACTCCTGTCTGGCACCTTCCCCGGTGGAGTTGTGCAGGGGGTGTGTTTGGAACATTTTGTCACCAGCCGACTCCAAAATTCAGCGGTTCCCCATCTCAGCCCAGAAAGCAGGTAGAACAACTTTTGTGGTGTCTTTCAAATGCCTACCAAGGTAGTGTAAAAACTACCAGGAGAACTCCTGCCTGGCACCTTCCCCGGTGGAGTTGTGCATGGGGTGTGTTTGGAACATTTTGTCACCGGCCGACTCCAAAATTCAGCGTTTCCCCATCTCAGCCCAGAAAGCAGGTAGAACAACTTTTGTGGTGTCTTTCAGCTGCCTACCAAGGTAGTGTAAAAACTACTAAGAGAATTCCTGTCTGGCACCTTCCCCGGTGGAGTTGTGCAGGGGGTGTGTTTGGAACATTTTGTCACCGGCCGACTCCAAAATTCAGCGTTTCCCCATCTCAGCCCAGAAAGCAGATAGAACAACTTTTGTGGTGTCTTTTAGATGCCTACCAAGGTAGTGTAAAAACTACCAAGAGAACTCCTGTCTGGCACCTTCCCCGGTGGAGTTGTGCAGGGGGTGTGTTTGGAACATTTTGTCACCGGCCGACTCCAAAATTCAGCGTTTCCCCATCTCAGCCCAGAAAGCAGGTAGAACAACTTTTGTGGTGTCCTTTTGATGCCTACCGGAGCAATGTAAAAACTACCAGGAGAACTCCTGTCTGGCACCTTCCCCGGTGGAGTTGTGCAGGGGGTGTGTTTGGAACATTTTGTCACCGGCCGAGTCCAAAATTCAGCGGTTCCCCATCTCAGCCCAGAAAGCAGGTAGAACAACTTTTGTGGTGTCTTTCAGATGCCTACCGGAGCAATGTAAAAACTACCAGGAGAACTCCTGTCTGGCACCTTCCCCGGTGGAGTTGTGCAGGGGGTTTCTTTGGAACATTTTGTCACCGGCCGAGTCCAAAATTCAGCGATTCCCCATCTCAGCCCAGAAAGCAGATAGAACAACTTTTGTGGTGTCTTTCAGATGCCTACCGGAGCAATGTAAAAACTACCAGGAGAACTCCTGCCTGGCACCTTCCCCGGTGGAGTTGTGCAGGGGGTGTGTTTGGAACATTTTGTCACCAGCCGACTCCAAAATTCAGCGGTTCCCCATCTCAGCCCAGAAAGCAGGTGGAACAACTTTTGTGGTGCCTTTCAGCTGCCTACCAAGGTAGTGTAAAAACTACCAGGAGAACTCCTGCCTGGCACCTTCCCCGGTGGAGTTGTGCATGGGGTGTGTTTGGAACATTTTGTCACCGGCCGACTCCAAAATTCAGCGGTTCCCCATCTCAGCCCAGAAAGCAGGTAGAACAACTTTTGTGCTGCCTTTCAGCTGCCTACCAAGGTAGTGTAAAAACTACCAGGAGAACTCCTGTCTGGCACCTTCCCCAGTGGAGTTGTGCAGGGGGTGTCTTTGGAACATTTTGTCACCGGCCGAGTCCAAAATTCAGCGTTTCCCCATCTCAGCCCAGAAAGCAGGTAGAACAACTTTTGTGGTGTCTTTTAGATGCCTACCAAGGTAGTGTAAAAACTACCAGGAGAACTCCTGTCTGGCACCTTCCCCGGTGGAGTTGTGCATGGGGTGTCTTTGGAACATTTTGTCACCGGCCGACTCCAAAATTCAGCGGTTCCCCATCTCAGCCCAGAAAGCAGGTAGAACAACTTTTGTGGTGTCTTTCAGATGCCTACCGGAGCAATGTAAAAACTACCAGGAGAACTCCTGCCTGGCACCTTCCCCGGTGGAGTTGTGCAGGGGGTGTGTTTGGAACATTTTGTCACCAGCCGACTCCAAAATTCAGCGGTTCCCCATCTCAGCCCAGAAAGCAGGTGGAACAACTTTTGTGGTGTCTTTCAAATGCCTACCAAGGTAGTGTAAAAACTACCAGGAGAACTCCTGCCTGGCACCTTCCCCGGTGGAGTTGTGCATGGGGTGTGTTTGGAACATTTTGTCACCGGCCGACTCCAAAATTCAGCGGTTCCCCATCTCAGCCCAGAAAGCAGGTAGAACAACTTTTGTGCTGCCTTTCAGCTGCCTACCAAGGTAGTGTAAAAACTACCAGGAGAACTCCTGTCTGGCACCTTCCCCAGTGGAGTTGTGCAGGGGGTGTCTTTGGAACATTTTGTCACCGGCCGAGTCCAAAATTCAGCGTTTCCCCATCTCAGCCCAGAAAGCAGGTAGAACAACTTTTGTGGTGTCTTTTAGATGCCTACCAAGGTAGTGTAAAAACTACCAGGAGAACTCCTGTCTGGCACCTTCCCCGGTGGAGTTGTGCAGGGGGTGTGTTTGGAACATTTTGTCACCGGCCGACTCCAAAATTCAGCGGTTCCCCATCTCAGCCCAGAAAGCAGGTAGAACAACTTTTGTGGTGTCTTTCAGATGCCTACCGGAGCAATGTAAAAACTACCAGGAGAACTCCTGTCTGGCACCTTCCCCGGTGGAGTTGTGCAGGGGGTGTGTTTGGAACATTTTGTCACCAGCCGAGTCCAAAATTCAGCGGTTCCCCATCTCAGCCCAGAAAGCAGGTAGAACAACTTTTGTGGTGTCTTTTAGATGCCTACCAAGGTAGTGTAAAAACTATCAAGAGAACGCTTGTCTGGCACCTTCCCCGGTGGAGTTGTGCATGGGGTGTCTTTGGAACATTTTGTCACCGGCCGAGTCCAAAATTCAGCGTTTCCCCATCTCAGCCCAGAAAGCAGGTAGAACAACTTTTGTGGTGTCTTTCAAATGCCTACCAAGGTAGTGTAAAAACTACCAGGAGAACTCCTGCCTGGCACCTTCCCCGGTGGAGTTGTGCATGGGGTGTGTTTGGAACATTTTGTCACCGGCCGACTCCAAAATTCAGCGGTTCCCCATCTCAGCCCAGAAAGCAGGTAGAACAACTTTTGTGGTGTCTTTCAGATGCCTACCGGAGCAATGTAAAAACTACCAGGAGAACTCCTGTCTGGCACCTTCCGTGGTGGAGTTGTGCATGGGGTGTGTTTGGAACATTTTGTCACCAGCCGACTCCAAAATTCAGCGGTTCCCCATCTCAGCCCAGAAAGCAGGTAGAACAACTTTTGTGGTGCCTTTCAGCTGCCTACCAAGGTAGCGTAAAAACTACTAAGAGAACTCCTGTCTGGCACCTTCCCCGGTGGAGTTGTGCAGGGGGTGTGTTTGGAACATTTTGTCACCGGCCGACTCCAAAATTCAGCGATTCCCCATCTCAGCCCAGAAAGCAGATAGAACAACTTTTGTGGTGTCTTTCAGATGCCTACCGGAGCAATGTAAAAACTACCAGGAGAACTCCTGCCTGGCACCTTCCCCGGTGGAGTTGTGCAGGGGGTGTGTTTGGTACATTTTGTCACCAGCCGAGTCCAAAATTCAGCGGTTCCCCATCTCAGCCCAGAAAGCAGGTGGAACAACTTTTGTGGTGTCTTTCAAATGCCTACCAAGGTAGTATAAATACTACTAAGACAATTCCTGTCTGGCACCTTCCCCGGTGGAGTTGTGCATGGGGTGTCTTTGGAACATTTTGTCACCGGCCGACTCCAAAATTCAGCGTTTCCCCATCTCAGCCCAGAAAGCAGGTAGAACAACTTTTGTGGTGTCTTTTAGATGCCTACCAAGGTAGTGTAAAAACTACCAAGAGAACTCCTGTCTGGCACCTTCCCCGGTGGAGTTGTGCAGGGGGTGTGTTTGGAACATTTTGTCACCGGCCGACTCCAAAATTCAGCGGTTCCACATCTCAGCCCAGAAAGCAGGTAGAACAACTTTTGTGGTGTCTTTCAGATGCCTACCGGAGCAATGTAAAAACTACCAGGAGAACTCCTGCCTGGCACCTTCCCCGGTGGAGTTGTGCATGGGGTGTGTTTGGAACATTTTGTCACCGGCCGAGTCCAAAATTCAGCGGTTCCCCATCTCAGCCCAGAAAGCAGGTAGAACAACTTTTGTGCTGCCTTTCAGCTGCCTACCAAGGTAGTGTAAAAACTACCAGGAGAACTCCTGTCTGGCACCTTCCCCAGTGGAGTTGTGCAGGGGGTGTCTTTGGAACATTTTGTCACCGGCCGAGTCCAAAATTCAGCGTTTCCCCATCTCAGCCCAGAAAGCAGGTAGAACAACTTTTGTGGTGTCTTTTAGATGCCTACCAAGGTAGTGTAAAAACTACCAGGAGAACTCCTGTCTGGCACCTTCCCCGGTGGAGTTGTGCATGGGGTGTCTTTGGAACATTTTGTCACCGGCCGACTCCAAAATTCAGCGGTTCCCCATCTCAGCCCAGAAAGCAGGTAGAACAACTTTTGTGGTGTCTTTCAGATGCCTACCGGAGCAATGTAAAAACTACCAGGAGAACTCCTGCCTGGCACCTTCCCCGGTGGAGTTGTGCAGGGGGTGTGTTTGGAACATTTTGTCACCAGCCGACTCCAAAATTCAGCGGTTCCCCATCTCAGCCCAGAAAGCAGGTGGAACAACTTTTGTGGTGTCTTTCAAATGCCTACCAAGGTAGTGTAAAAACTACCAGGAGAACTCCTGCCTGGCACCTTCCCCGGTGGAGTTGTGCATGGGGTGTGTTTGGAACATTTTGTCACCGGCCGACTCCAAAATTCAGCGGTTCCCCATCTCAGCCCAGAAAGCAGGTAGAACAACTTTTGTGCTGCCTTTCAGCTGCCTACCAAGGTAGTGTAAAAACTACCAGGAGAACTCCTGTCTGGCACCTTCCCCAGTGGAGTTGTGCAGGGGGTGTCTTTGGAACATTTTGTCACCAGCCGACTCCAAAATTCAGCGGTTCCCCATCTCAGCCCAGAAAGCAGGTAGAACAACTTTTGTGGTGTCTTTCAGATGCCTACCGGAGCAATGTAAAAACTACCAGGAGAACTCCTGTCTGGCATCTTCCCCGGTGGAGTTGTGCAGGGGGTGTGTTTGGAACATTTTGTCACCGGCCGAGTCCAAAATTCAGCGGTTCCCCATCTCAGCCCAGAAAGCAGGTAGAACAACTTTTGTGGTGTCTTTTAGATGCCTACCAAGGTAGTGTAAAAACTATCAAGAGAACGCTTGTCTGGCACCTTCCCCGGTGGAGTTGTGCAGGGGGTGTCTTTGGAACATTTTGTCACCGGCCGAGTCCAAAATTCAGCGATTCCCCATCTCAGCCCAGAAAGCAGATAGAACAACTTTTGTGGTGTCTTTCAGATGCCTACCGGAGCAATGTAAAAACTACCAGGAGAACTCCTGTCTGGCACCTTCCCCGGTGGAGTTGTGCAGGGGGTGTGTTTGGAACATTTTGTCACCAGCCGACTCCAAAATTCAGCGGTTCCCCATCTCAGCCCAGAAAGCAGGTGGAACAACTTTTGTGGTGCCTTTCAGCTGCCTACCAAGGTAGTGTAAAAACTACCAGGAGAACTCCTGCCTGGCACCTTTCCCGGTGGAGTTGTGCATGGGGTGTGTTTGGAACATTTTGTCACCGGCCGACTCCAAAATTCAGCGGTTCCCCATCTCAGCCCAGAAAGCAGGTAGAACAACTTTTGTGCTGCCTTTCAGCTGCCTACCAAGGTAGTGTAAAAACTACCAGGAGAACTCCTGTCTGGCACCTTCCCCAGTGGAGTTGTGCAGGGGGTGTCTTTGGAACATTTTGTCACCGGCCGACTCCAAAATTCAGCGTTTCCCCATCTCAGCCCAGAAAGCAGGTAGAACAACTTTTGTGGTGTCTTTTAGATGCCTACCAAGGTAGTGTAAAAACTACCAGGAGAACTCCTGTCTGGCACCTTCCCCGGTGGAGTTGTGCAGGGGGTGTCTTTGGAACATTTTGTCACCGGCCGACTCCAAAATTCAGCGGTTCCCCATCTCAGCCCAGAAAGCAGGTAGAACAACTTTTGTGGTGTCTTTCAGATGCCTACCGGAGCAATGTAAAAACTACCAGGAGAACTCCTGTCTGGCACCTTCCCCGGTGGAGTTGTGCAGGGGGTGTGTTTGGAACATTTTGTCACCAGCCGAGTCCAAAATTCAGCGGTTCCCCATCTCAGCCCAGAAAGCAGGTAGAACAACTTTTGTGGTGTCTTTTAGATGCCTACCAAGGTAGTGTAAAAACTATCAAGAGAACGCTTGTCTGGCACCTTCCCCGGTGGAGTTGTGCATGGGGTGTCTTTGGAACATTTTGTCACCGGCCGAGTCCAAAATTCAGCGTTTCCCCATCTCAGCCCAGAAAGCAGGTAGAACAACTTTTGTGGTGTCTTTCAAATGCCTACCAAGGTAGTGTAAAAACTACCAGGAGAACTCCTGCCTGGCACCTTCCCCGGTGGAGTTGTGCATGGGGTGTGTTTGGAACATTTTGTCACCGGCCGACTCCAAAATTCAGCGGTTCCCCATCTCAGCCCAGAAAGCAGGTAGAACAACTTTTGTGGTGTCTTTCAGATGCCTACCGGAGCAATGTAAAAACTACCAGGAGAACTCCTGTCTGGCACCTTCCGTGGTGGAGTTGTGCATGGGGTGTGTTTGGAACATTTTGTCACCAGCCGACTCCAAAATTCAGCGTTTCCCCATCTCAGCCCAGAAAGCAGGTAGAACAACTTTTGTGGTGCCTTTCAGCTGCCTACCAAGGTAGCGTAAAAACTACTAAGAGAACTCCTGTCTGGCACCTTCCCCGGTGGAGTTGTGCAGGGGGTGTGTTTGGAACATTTTGTCACCGGCCGAGTCCAAAATTCAGCGATTCCCCATCTCAGCCCAGAAAGCAGATAGAACAACTTTTGTGGTGTCTTTCAGATGCCTACCGGAGCAATGTAAAAACTACCAGGAGAACTCCTGCCTGGCACCTTCCCCGGTGGAGTTGTGCAGGGGGTGTGTTTGGAACATTTTGTCACCAGCCGAGTCCAAAATTCAGCGGTTCCCCATCTCAGCCCAGAAAGCAGGTGGAACAACTTTTGTGGTGTCTTTCAAATGCCTACCAAGGTAGTATAAATACTACTAAGACAATTCCTGTCTGGCACCTTCCCCGGTGGAGTTGTGCAGGGGGTGTCTTTGGAACATTTTGTCACCGGCCGACTCCAAAATTCAGCGTTTCCCCATCTCAGCCCAGAAAGCAGGTAGAACAACTTTTGTGGTGTCTTTTAGATGCCTACCAAGGTAGTGTAAAAACTACCAAGAGAACTCCTGTCTGGCACCTTCCCCGGTGGAGTTGTGCAGGGGGTGTGTTTGGAACATTTTGTCACCGGCCGACTCCAAAATTCAGCGTTTCCCCATCTCAGCCCAGAAAGCAGGTAGAACAACTTTTGTGGTGTCTTTCAGATGCCTACCGGAGCAATGTAAAAACTACCAGGAGAACTCCTGTCTGGCACCTTCCCCGGTGGAGTTGTGCAGGGGGTGTGTTTGGAACATTTTGTCACCAGCCGAGTCCAAAATTCAGCGGTTCCCCATCTCAGCCCAGAAAGCAGGTAGAACAACTTTTGTGGTGTCTTTTAGATGCCTACCAAGGTAGTGTAAAAACTATCAAGAGAACGCTTGTCTGGCACCTTCCCCGGTGGAGTTGTGCAGGGGGTGTCTTTGGAACATTTTGTCACCGGCCGAGTCCAAAATTCAGCGTTTCCCCATCTCAGCCCAGAAAGCAGGTAGAACAACTTTTGTGGTGTCTTTCAAATGCCTACCAAGGTAGTGTAAAAACTACCAGGAGAACTCCTGCCTGGCACCTTCCCCGGTGGAGTTGTGCATGGGGTGTGTTTGGAACATTTTGTCACCGGCCGACTCCAAAATTCAGCGGTTCCCCATCTCAGCCCAGAAAGCAGGTAGAACAACTTTTGTGGTGTCTTTCAGATGCCTACCGGAGCAATGTAAAAACTACCAGGAGAACTCCTGTCTGGCACCTTCCGTGGTGGAGTTGTGCATGGGGTGTGTTTGGAACATTTTGTCACCAGCCGACTCCAAAATTCAGCGTTTCCCCATCTCAGCCCAGAAAGCAGGTAGAACAACTTTTGTGGTGCCTTTCAGCTGCCTACCAAGGTAGCGTAAAAACTACTAAGAGAACTCCTGTCTGGCACCTTCCCCGGTGGAGTTGTGCAGGGGGTGTGTTTGGAACATTTTGTCACCGGCCGAGTCCAAAATTCAGCGATTCCCCATCTCAGCCCAGAAAGCAGATAGAACAACTTTTGTGGTGTCTTTCAGATGCCTACCGGAGCAATGTAAAAACTACCAGGAGAACTCCTGCCTGGCACCTTCCCCGGTGGAGTTGTGCAGGGGGTGTGTTTGGAACATTTTGTCACCAGCCGAGTCCAAAATTCAGCGGTTCCCCATCTCAGCCCAGAAAGCAGGTGGAACAACTTTTGTGGTGTCTTTCAAATGCCTACCAAGGTAGTATAAATACTACTAAGACAATTCCTGTCTGGCACCTTCCCCGGTGGAGTTGTGCAGGGGGTGTCTTTGGAACATTTTGTCACCGGCCGACTCCAAAATTCAGCGTTTCCCCCATCTCAGCCCAGAAAGCAGGTAGAACAACTTTTGTGGTGTCTTTTAGATGCCTACCAAGGTAGTGTAAAAACTACCAAGAGAACTCCTGTCTGGCACCTTCCCCGGTGGAGTTGTGCAGGGGGTGTGTTTGGAACATTTTGTCACCGGCCGACTCCAAAATTCAGCGTTTCCCCATCTCAGCCCAGAAAGCAGGTAGAACAACTTTTGTGGTGTCTTTCAGATGCCTACCGGAGCAATGTAAAAACTACCAGGAGAACTCCTGTCTGGCACCTTCCCCGGTGGAGTTGTGCAGGGGGTGTGTTTGGAACATTTTGTCACCAGCCGAGTCCAAAATTCAGCGGTTCCCCATCTCAGCCCAGAAAGCAGGTAGAACAACTTTTGTGGTGTCTTTTAGATGCCTACCAAGGTAGTGTAAAAACTATCAAGAGAACGCTTGTCTGGCACCTTCCCCGGTGGAGTTGTGCAGGGGGTGTCTTTGGAACATTTTGTCACCGGGCCGAGTCCAAAATTCAGCGTTTCCCCATCTCAGCCCAGAAAGCAGGTAGAACAACTTTTGTGGTGTCTTTCAAATGCCTACCAAGGTAGTGTAAAAACTACCAGGAGAACTCCTGCCTGGCACCTTCCCCGGTGGAGTTGTGCATGGGGTGTGTTTGGAACATTTTGTCAACGGCCGACTCCAAAATTCAGCGGTTCCCCATCTCAGCCCAGAAAGCAGGTAGAACAACTTTTGTGGTGTCTTTCAGATGCCTACCGGAGCAATGTAAAAACTACCAGGAGAACTCCTGTCTGGCATCTTCCCCGGTGGAGTTGTGCAGGGGGTGTGTTTGGAACATTTTGTCACCGGCCGAGTCCAAAATTCAGCGATTCCCCGTCTCAGCCCAGAAAGCAGGTAGAACAACTTTTGTGGTGTCTTTTAGATGCCTACCAAGGTAGTGTAAAAACTATCAAGAGAACGCTTGTCTGGCACCTTCCCCGGTGGAGTTGTGCAGGGGGTGTCTTTGGAACATTTTGTCACCGGCCGAGTCCAAAATTCAGCGATTCCCCATCTCAGCCCAGAAAGCAGATAGAACAACTTTTGTGGTGTCTTTCAGATGCCTACCAGAGCAATGTAAAAACTACCAGGAGAACTCCTGTCTGGCACCTTCCCCGGTGGAGTTGTGCAGGGGGTGTGTTTGGAACATTTTGTCACCAGCCGACTCCAAAATTCAGCTGTTCCCCATCTCAGCCCAGAAAGCAGGTAGAACAACTTTTGTGGTGCCTTTCAGCTGCCTACCAAGGTAGTGTAAAAACTACCAAGAGAACTCCTGTCTGGCACCTTCCCCGGTGGAGTTGTGCATGGGGTGTTTTTGGAACATTTTGTCACCAGCTGACTCCAAAATTCAGCGGTTCCCCATCTCAGCCCAGAAAGCAGGTAGAACAACTTTTGTGGTGCCTTTCAGCTGCCTACCAAGGTAGTGTAAAAACTACTAAGAGAATTCCTGTCTGGCACCTTCCCCGGTGGAGTTGTGCAGGGGGTGTGTTTGGAACATTTTGTCACCAGCCGACTCCAAAATTCAGCGTTTCCCCATCTCAGCCCAGAAAGCAGGTAGAACAACTTTTGTGGTGTCTTTTAGATGCCTACCAAGGTAGTGTAAAAACTACCAAGAGAACTCCTGTCTGGCACCTTCCCTGGTGGAGTTGTGCAGGGGGTGTGTTTGGAACATTTTGTCACCAGCCGACTCCAAAATTCAGCGTTTCCCCATCTCAGCCCAGAAAGCAGGTAGAACAACTTTTGTGGTGCCTTTCAGCTGCCTACCAAGGTAGTGTAAAAACTACCAGGAGAACTCCTGTCTGGCACCTTCCCCGGTGGAGTTGTGCATGGGGTGTGTTTGGAACATTTTGTCACCGGCCGACTCCAAAATTCAGCGTTTCCCCATCTCAGCCCAGAAAGCAGGTACAACAACTTTTGTGGTGCCTTTCAGCTGCCTACCAAGGTAGCGTAGAAACTACTAAGAGAACTCCTGTCTGGCACCTTCCCCGGTGGAGTTGTGCATGGGGTATCTTTGGAACATTTTGTCACCGGCCGACTCCAAAATTCAGCGGTTCCCCATCTCAGCCCAGAAAGCAGATAGAACAACTTTTGTGGTGTCTTTCAGATGCCTACCGGAGCAATGTAAAAACTACCAGGAGAACTCCTGCCTGGCACCTTCCCCGGTGGAGTTGTGCAGGGGGTGTGTTTGGAACATTTTGTCACCAGCCGACTCCAAAATTCAGCGGTTCCCCATCTCAGCCCAGAAAGCAGGTAGAACAACTTTTGTGGTGTCTTTCAGATGCCTACCGGAGCAATGTAAAAACTACCAGGAGAACTCCTGTCTGGCACCTTCCCCGGTGGAGTTGTGCAGGGGGTGTGTTTGGAACATTTTGTCACCAGCCGAGTCCAAAATTCAGCGTTTCCCCATCTCAGCCCAGAAAGCAGGTAGAACAACTTTTGTGCTGCCTTTCAGCTGCCTACCAAGGTAGTGTAAAAACTACTAAGAGAATTCCTGTCTGGCACCTTCCCCGGTGGAGTTGTGCAGGGGGTGTGTTTGGAACATTTTGTCACCAGCCGACTCCAAAATTCAGTGGTTCCCCATCTCAGCCCAGAAAGCAGGTAGAACAACTTTTGTGGTGCCTTTCAGCTGCCTACCAAGGTAGCGTAGAAACTACTAAGAGAACTCCTGTCTGGCACCTTCCCCGGTGGAGTTGTGCAGGGGGTGTCTTTGGAACATTTTGTCACCGGCCGACTCCAAAATTCAGCGGTTCCCCATCTCAGCCCAGAAAGCAGGTAGAACAACTTTTGTGGTGTCTTTCAGATGCCTACCGGAGCAATGTAAAAACTACCAGGAGAACTCCTGTCTGGCACCTTCCCCGGTGGAGTTGTGCAGGGGGTGTGTTTGGAACATTTTGTCACCGGCCGACTCCAAAATTCAGCGGTTCCCCATCTCAGCCCAGAAAGCAGGTAGAACAACTTTTGTGGTGTCTTTTAGATGCCTACCAAGGTAGTGTAAAAACTACTAAGAGAACTCCTGTCTGGCACCTTCCCCGGTGGAGTTGTGCAGGGGGTGTGTTTGGAACATTTTGTCACCGGCCGAGTCCAAAATTCAGCGTTTCCCCATCTCAGCCCAGAAAGCAGGTAGAACAACTTTTGTGGTGTCTTTCAGATGCCTACCGGAGCAATGTAAAAACTACCAGGAGAACTCCTGTCTGGCACCTTCCCCGGTGGAGTTGTGCAGGGGGTGTGTTTGGAACATTTTGTCACCGGCCGAGTCCAAAATTCAGCGTTTCCCCATCTCAGCCCAGAAAGCAGGTAGAACAACTTTTGTGGTGTCCTTTTGATGCCTACCGGAGCAATGTAAAAACTACCAGGAGAACTCCTGTCTGGCACCTTCCCCGGTGGAGTTGTGCATGGGGTGTGTTTGGAACATTTTGTCACCGGCCGACTCCAAAATTCAGCGTTTCCCCATCTCAGCCCAGAAAGCAGGTAGAACAACTTTTGTGGTGTCTTTCAAATGCCTACCAAGGTAGTGTAAAAACTACCAGGAGAACTCCTGCCTGGCACCTTCCCCGGTGGAGTTGTGCATGGGGTGTGTTTGGAACATTTTGTCAACGGCCGACTCCAAAATTCAGCGGTTCCCCATCTCAGCCCAGAAAGCAGGTAGAACAACTTTTGTGGTGTCTTTCAGATGCCTACCGGAGCAATGTAAAAACTACCAGGAGAACTCCTGTCTGGCATCTTCCCCGGTGGAGTTGTGCAGGGGGTGTGTTTGGAACATTTTGTCACCGGCCGAGTCCAAAATTCAGCGATTCCCCGTCTCAGCCCAGAAAGCAGGTAGAACAACTTTTGTGGTGTCTTTTAGATGCCTACCAAGGTAGTGTAAAAACTATCAAGAGAACGCTTGTCTGGCACCTTCCCCGGTGGAGTTGTGCAGGGGGTGTCTTTGGAACATTTTGTCACCGGCCGAGTCCAAAATTCAGCGATTCCCCATCTCAGCCCAGAAAGCAGATAGAACAACTTTTGTGGTGTCTTTCAGATGCCTACCAGAGCAATGTAAAAACTACCAGGAGAACTCCTGTCTGGCACCTTCCCCGGTGGAGTTGTGCAGGGGGTGTGTTTGGAACATTTTGTCACCAGCCGACTCCAAAATTCAGCTGTTCCCCATCTCAGCCCAGAAAGCAGGTAGAACAACTTTTGTGGTGCCTTTCAGCTGCCTACCAAGGTAGTGTAAAAACTACCAAGAGAACTCCTGTCTGGCACCTTCCCCGGTGGAGTTGTGCATGGGGTGTTTTTGGAACATTTTGTCACCAGCTGACTCCAAAATTCAGCGGTTCCCCATCTCAGCCCAGAAAGCAGGTAGAACAACTTTTGTGGTGCCTTTCAGCTGCCTACCAAGGTAGCGTAAAAACTACTAAGAGAACTCCTGTCTGGCACCTTCCCCGGTGGAGTTGTGCAGGGGGTGTCTTTGGAACATTTTGTCACCAGCCGACTCCAAAATTCAGCGATTCCCCATCTCAGCCCAGAAAGCAGATAGAACAACTTTTGTGGTGTCTTTCAGATGCCTACCGGAGCAATGTAAAAACTACCAGGAGAACTCCTGTCTGGCACCTTCCCCGGTGGAGTTGAGCAGGGGGTGTTTTTGGAAACTTTTTGTCACCAGCCGACTCCAAAATTCAGCGGTTCCCCATCTCAGCCCAGAAAGCAGGTAGAACAACTTTTGTGGTGTCTTTCAGATGCCTACCGGAGCAATGTAAAAACTACCAGGAGAACTCCTGTCTGGCACCTTCCCCGGTGGAGTTGTGCAGGGGGTGTGTTTGGAACATTTTGTCACCAGCCGAGTCCAAAATTCAGCGTTTCCCCATCTCAGCCCAGAAAGCAGGTAGAACAACTTTTGTGCTGCCTTTCAGCTGCCTACCAAGGTAGTGTAAAAACTACTAAGAGAATTCCTGTCTGGCACCTTCCCCGGTGGAGTTGTGCAGGGGGTGTGTTTGGAACATTTTGTCACCAGCCGACTCCAAAATTCAGCGTTTCCCCATCTCAGCCCAGAAAGCAGGTAGAACAACTTTTGTGGTGTCTTTTAGATGCCTACCAAGGTAGTGTAAAAACTACCAAGAGAACTCCTGTCTGGCACCTTCCCTGGTGGAGTTGTGCATGGGGTGTGTTTGGAACATTTTGTCACCAGCCGACTCCAAAATTCAGCGTTTCCCCATCTCAGCCCAGAAAGCAGGTAGAACAACTTTTGTGGTGCCTTTCAGCTGCCTACCAAGGTAGTGTAAAAACTACCAGGAGAACTCCTGTCTGGCACCTTCCCCGGTGGAGTTGTGCATGGGGTGTGTTTGGAACATTTTGTCACCGGCCGACTCCAAAATTCAGCGTTTCCCCATCTCAGCCCAGAAAGCAGGTAGAACAACTTTTGTGGTGCCTTTCAGCTGCCTACCAAGGTAGCGTAAAAACTACTAAGAGAACTCCTGCCTGGCACCTTCCCCGGTGGAGTTGTGCATGGGGTGTCTTTGGAACATTTTGTCACCGGCCGAGTCCAAAATTCAGCGATTCCCCATCTCAGCCCAGAAAGCAGATAGAACAACTTTTGTGGTGTCTTTCAGATGCCTACCGGAGCAATGTAAAAACTAACGGGAGAACTCCTGCCTGGCACCTTCCCCGGTGGAGTTGTGCAGGGGGTGTGTTTGGAACATTTTGTCACCAGCCGACTCCAAAATTCAGCGGTTCCCCATCTCAGCCCAGAAAGCAGGTGGAACAACTTTTGTGGTGTCTTTTAGATGCCTACCAAGGTAGTGTAAAAACTACTAAGAGAACTCCTGTCTGGCACCTTCCCCGGTGGAGTTGTGCATGGGGTGTGTTTGGAACATTTTGTCACCGGCCGACTCCAAAATTCAGCGGTTCCCCATCTCAGCCCAGAAAGCAGGTAGAACAACTTTTGTGGTGTCTTTCAGATGCCTACCGGAGCAATGTAAAAACTACCAGGAGAACTCCTGTCTGGCACCTTCCCCGGTGGAGTTGTGCAGGGGGTGTGTTTGGAACATTTTGTCACCAGCCGAGTCCAAAATTCAGCGTTTCCCCATCTCAGCCCAGAAAGCAGGTAGAACAACTTTTGTGCTGCCTTTCAGCTGCCTACCAAGGTAGTGTAAAAACTACTAAGAGAATTCCTGTCTGGCACCTTCCCCGGTGGAGTTGTGCAGGGGGTGTGTTTGGAACATTTTGTCACCAGCCGACTCCAAAATTCAGTGGTTCCCCATCTCAGCCCAGAAAGCAGGTAGAACAACTTTTGTGGTGCCTTTCAGCTGCCTACCAAGGTAGCGTAGAAACTACTAAGAGAACTCCTGTCTGGCACCTTCCCCGGTGGAGTTGTGCAGGGGGTGTCTTTGGAACATTTTGTCACCGGCCGACTCCAAAATTCAGCGGTTCCCCATCTCAGCCCAGAAAGCAGGTAGAACAACTTTTGTGGTGTCTTTCAGATGCCTACCGGAGCAATGTAAAAACTACCAGGAGAACTCCTGTCTGGCACCTTCCCCGGTGGAGTTGTGCAGGGGGTGTGTTTGGAACATTTTGTGACCGGCCGACTCCAAAATTCAGCGGTTCCCCATCTCAGCCCAGAAAGCAGGTAGAACAACTTTTGTGGTGTCTTTTAGATGCCTACCAAGGTAGTGTAAAAACTACTAAGAGAACTCCTGTCTGGCACCTTCCCCGGTGGAGTTGTGCAGGGGGTGTGTTTGGAACATTTTGTCACCGGCCGAGTCCAAAATTCAGCGTTTCCCCATCTCAGCCCAGAAAGCAGGTAGAACAACTTTTGTGGTGTCTTTCAGATGCCTACCGGAGCAATGTAAAAACTACCAGGAGAACTCCTGTCTGGCACCTTCCCCGGTGGAGTTGTGCAGGGGGTGTGTTTGGAACATTTTGTCACCGGCCGACTCCAAAATTCAGCGTTTCCCCATCTCAGCCCAGAAAGCAGGTAGAACAACTTTTGTGGTGTCCTTTTAGATGCCTACCGGAGCAATGTAAAAACTACCAGGAGAACTCCTGTCTGGCACCTTCCCCGGTGGAGTTGTGCAGGGGGTGTGTTTGGAACATTTTGTCACCAGCCGACTCCAAAATTCAGCGGTTCCCCATCTCAGCCCAGAAAGCAGGTAGAACAACTTTTGTGGTGTCTTTCAGATGCCTACCGGAGCAATGTAAAAACTACCAGGAGAACTCCTGTCTGGCACCTTCCCCGGTGGAGTTGTGCAGGGGGTGTGTTTGGAACATTTTGTCACCAGCCGAGTCCAAAATTCAGCGTTTCCCCATCTCAGCCCAGAAAGCAGGTAGAACAACTTTTGTGCTGCCTTTCAGCTGCCTACCAAGGTAGTGTAAAAACTACTAAGTGAATTCCTGTCTGGCACCTTCCCCGGTGGAGTTGTGCAGGGGGTGTGTTTGGAACATTTTGTCACCAGCCGACTCCAAAATTCAGTGGTTCCCCATCTCAGCCCAGAAATCAGATAGAACAACTTTTGTGGTGTCTTTCAGATGCCTACCGGAGCAATGTAAAAACTACCAGGAGAACTCCTGTCTGGCACCTTCCCCGGTGGAGTTGTGCAGGGGGTGTCTTTGGAACATTTTGTCACCGGCCGACTCCAAAATTCAGCGGTTCCCCATCTCAGCCCAGAAAGCAGGTAGAACAACTTTTGTGGTGTCTTTCAGATGCCTACCGGAGCAATGTAAAAACTACCAGGAGAACTCCTGTCTGGCACCTTCCCCGGTGGAGTTGTGCAGGGGGTGTGTTTGGAACATTTTGTCACCGGCCGACTCCAAAATTCAGCGGTTCCCCATCTCAGCCCAGAAAGCAGGTAGAACAACTTTTGTGGTGTCTTTTAGATGCCTACCAAGGTAGTGTAAAAACTACTAAGAGAACTCCTGTCTGGCACCTTCCCCGGTGGAGTTGTGCAGGGGGTGTGTTTGGAACATTTTGTCACCGGCCGACTCCAAAATTCAGCGGTTCCCCATCTCAGCCCAGAAAGCAGGTACAACAACTTTTGTGGTGTCTTTCAAATGCCTACCAAGGTAGTGTAAAAACTACCAGGAGAACTCCTGTCTGGCACCTTCCCCGGTGGAGTTGTGCAGGGGGTGTCTTTGGAACATTTTGTCACCGGCCGACTCCAAAATTCAGCGTTTCCCCATCTCAGCCCAGAAAGCAGGTAGAACAACTTTTGTGGTGTCTTTTAGATGCCTACCAAGGTAGTGTAAAAACTATCAAGAGAACTCCTGTCTGGCACCTTCCCCGGTGGAGTTGTGCATGGGGTGTCTTTGGAACATTTTGTCACCGGCCGAGTCCAAAATTCAGCGATTCCCCATCTCAGCCCAGAAAGCAGATAGCACAACTTTTGTGGTGTCTTTCAGATGCCTACCGGAGCAATGTAAAAACTACCAGGAGAACTCCTGTCTGGCACCTTCCCCGGTGGAGTTGTGCAGGGGGTGTGTTTGGAACATTTTGTCACCAGCCGAGTCCAAAATTCAGCGTTTCCCCATCTCAGCCCAGAAAGCAGGTAGAACAACTTTTGTGGTGTCTTTTAGATGCCTACCAAGGTAGTGTAAAAACTACCAAGAGAACTCCTGTCTGGCACCTTCCCCGGTGGAGTTGTGCATGGGGTGTTTTTGGAACATTTTGTCACCAGCCGACTCCAAAATTCAGCGGTTCCCCATCTCAGCCCAGAAAGCAGGTAGAACAACTTTTGTGGTGCCTTTCAGCTGCCTACCAAGGTAGCGTAAAAACTACTAAGAGAACTCCTGTCTGGCACCTTCCCCGGTGGAGTTGTGCAGGGGGTGTCTTTGGAACATTTTGTCACCGGCCGAGTCCAAAATTCAGCGATTCCCCATCTCAGCCCAGAAAGCAGGTAGAACAACTTTTGTGGTGTCCTTTTGATGCCTACCGGAGCAATGTAAAAACTACCAGGAGAACTCCTGTCTGGCACCTTCCCCGGTGGAGTTGTGCAGGGGGTGTGTTTGGAACATTTTGTCACCAGCCGACTCCAAAATTCAGCGTTTCCCCATCTCAGCCCAGAAAGCAGGTAGAACAACTTTTGTGGTGTCTTTTAGATGCCTACCAAGGTAGTGTAAAAACTATCAAGAGAACGCTTGTCTGGCACCTTCCCCGGTGGAGTTGTGCATGGGGTGTCTTTGGAACATTTTGTCACCAGCCGACTCCAAAATTCAGCGGTTCCCTATCTCAGCCCAGAAAGCAGATAGAACAACTTTTGTGGTGTCTTTCAGATGCCTACCAAGGTAGTGTAAAAACTACCAGGAGAACTCCTGTCTGGCACCTTCCCCGGTGGAGTTGTGCAGGGGGTGTGTTTGGAACATTTTGTCACCAGCCGACTCCAAAATTCAGCGGTTCCCCATCTCAGCCCAGAAAGCAGGTAGAACAACTTTTGTGGTGTCTTTCAGATGCCTACCAAGGTAGTGTAAAAACTACCAAGAGAACTCCTGTCTGGCACCTTCCCCGGTGGAGTTGTGCAGGGGGTGTGTTTGGAACATTTTGTCACCGGCCGACTCCAAAATTCAGCGGTTCCCCATCTCAGCCCAGAAAGCAGGTAGAACAACTTTTGTGGTGTCCTTTTGACGCCTACCGGAGCAATGTAAAAACTACCAGGAGATCTCCTGCCTGGCACCTTCCCCGGTGGAGTTGTGCAGGGGGTGTGTTTGGAACATTTTGTCACCAGCCGACTCCAAAATTCAGCGGTTCCCCATCTCAGCCCAGAAAGCAGGTGGAACAACTTTTGTGGTGTCTTTCAAATGCCTACCAAGGTAGTGTAAATACTACCAGGAGAACTCCTGTCTGGCACCTTCCCCGGTGGAGTTGTGCAGGGGGTGTGTTTGGAACATTTTGTCACCGGCCGACTCCAAAATTCAGCGGTTCCCCATCTCAGCCCAGAAAGCAGGTAGAACAACTTTTGTGGTGTCTTTCAGATGCCTACCGGAGCAATGTAAAAACTACCAGGAGAACTCCTGTCTGGCACCTTCCCCGGTGGAGTTGTGCAGGGGGTGTGTTTGGAACATTTTGTCACCGGCCGACTCCAAAATTCAGCAGTTCCCCATCTCAGCCCAGAAAGCAGATAGAACAACTTTTGTGGTGCCTTTCAGCTGCCTACCAAGGTAGTGTAAAAACTACTAAGAGAACTCCTGTCTGGCACCTTCCCCGGTGGAGTTGTGCATGGGGTGTCTTTGGAACATTTTGTCACCGGCCGAGTCCAAAATTCAGCGATTCCCCATCTCAGCCCAGAAAGCAGGTAGAACAACTTTTGTGGTGTCTTTCAGATGCCTACCGGAGCAATGTAAAAACTACCAGGAGAACTCCTGTCTGGCACCTTCCCCGGTGGAGTTGTGCATGGGGTGTGTTTGGAACATTTTGTCACCAGCCGACTCCAAAATTCAGCGTTTCCCCATCTCAGCCCAGAAAGCAGGTAGAACAACTTTTGTGGTGTCTTTTAGATGCCTACCAAGGTAGTGTAAAAACTACCAAGAGAACTCCTGTCTGGCACCTTCCCCGGTGGAGTTGTGCATGGGGTGTTTTTGGAACATTTTGTCACCAGCTGACTCCAAAATTCAGCGGTTCCCCATCTCAGCCCAGAAAGCAGGTAGAACAACTTTTGTGGTGCCTTTCAGCTGCCTACCAAGGTAGTGTAAAAACTACCAGGAGAACTCCTGTCTGGCACCTTCCCCGGTGGAGTTGTGCAGGGGGTGTGTTTGGAACATTTTGTCACAAGCCGACTCCAAAATTCAGCGGTTCCCCATCTCAGCCCAGAAAGCAGGTAGAACAACTTTTGTGGTGTCTTTCAGATGCCTACCAAGGTAGTGTAAAAACTACCAAGAGAACTCCTGTCTGGCACCTTCCCCGGTGGAGTTGTGCAGGGGGTGTGTTTGGAACATTTTGTCACCGGCCGACTCCAAAATTCAGCGGTTCCCCATCTCAGCCCAGAAAGCAGGTAGAACAACTTTTGTGGTGTCCTTTTGACGCCTACCGGAGCAATGTAAAAACTACCAGGAGAACTCCTGCCTGGCACCTTCCCCGGTGGAGTTGTGCAGGGGGTGTGTTTGGAACATTTTGTCACCAGCCGACTCCAAAATTCAGCGGTTCCCCATCTCAGCCCAGAAAGCAGGTGGAACAACTTTTGTGGTGTCTTTCAAATGCCTACCAAGGTAGTGTAAATACTACCAGGAGAACTCCTGCCTGGCACCTTCCCCGGTGGAGTTGTGCATGGGGTGTCTTTGGAACATTTTGTCACCGGCCGACTCCAAAATTCAGCGGTTCCCCATCTCAGCCCAGAAAGCAGGTAGAACAACTTTTGTGGTGTCTTTCAGATGCCTACCGGAGCAATGTAAAAACTACCAGGAGAACTCCTGTCTGGCACCTTCCCCGGTGGAGTTGTGCAGGGGGTGTGTTTGGAACATTTTGTCACCGGCCGAGTCCAAAATTCAGCGATTCCCCATCTCAGCCCAGAAAGCAGATAGAACAACTTTTGTGGTGCCTTTCAGCTGCCTACCAAGGTAGTGTAAAAACTACTAAGAGAACTCCTGTCTGGCACCTTCCCCGGTGGAGTTGTGCAGGGGGTGTGTTTGGAACATTTTGTCACCGGCCGAGTCCAAAATTCAGCGGTTCCCCATCTCAGCCCAGAAAGCAGGTAGAACAACTTTTGTGGTGTCTTTCAGATGCCTACCGGAGCAATGTAAAAACTACCAGGAGAACTCCTGTCTGGCACCTTCCCCGGTGGAGTTGTGCAGGGGGTGTGTTTGGAACATTTTGTCACCAGCCGACTCCAAAATTCAGCGTTTCCCCATCTCAGCCCAGAAAGCAGGTAGAACAACTTTTGTGGTGTCTTTTAGATGCCTACCAAGGTAGTGTAAAAACTATCAAGAGAACGCTTGTCTGGCACCTTCCCCGGTGGAGTTGTGCATGGGGTGTCTTTGGAACATTTTGTCACCGGCCGAGTCCAAAATTCAGCGATTCCCCATCTCAGCCCAGAAAGCAGGTAGAACAACTTTTGTGCTGCCTTTCAGATGCCTACCGGAGCAATGTAAAAACTACCAGGAGAACTCCTGTCTGGCACCTTCCCCGGTGCAGTTGTGCATGGGGTGTGTTTGGAACATTTTGTCACCAGCCGAGTCCAAAATTCAGCGGTTCCCCATCTCAGCCCAGAAAGCAGGTAGAACAACTTTTGTGGTGCCTTTCAAATGCCTACCAAGGTAGTGTAGAAACTACCAAGAGAACTCCTGTCTGGCACCTTCCCCGGTGGAGTTGTGCAGGGGGTGTGTTTGGAACATTTTGTCACCGGCCGACTCCAAAATTCAGCGTTTCCCCATCTCAGCCCAGAAAGCAGGTAGAACAACTTTTGTGGTGTCTTTTAGATGCCTACCAAGGTAGTGTAAAAACTACCAAGAGAACTCCTGTCTGGCACCTTCCCCGGTGGAGTTGTGCATGGGGTGTGTTTGGAACATTTTGTCACCAGCCGACTCCAAAATTCAGCGGTTCCCCATCTCAGCCCAGAAAGCAGGTAGAACAACTTTTGTGGTGCCTTTCAAATGCCTACCAAGGTAGTGTAAAAACTACCAGGAGAACTCCTGTCTGGCACCTTCCCCGGTGGAGTTGTGCATGGGGTGTGTTTGGAACATTTTGTCACCGGCCGACTCCAAAATTCAGCGTTTCCCCATCTCAGCCCAGAAAGCAGGTAGAACAACTTTTGTGGTGCCTTTCAGCTGCCTACCAAGGTAGCGTAAAAACTACCAGGAGAACTCCTGTCTGGCACCTTCCCCGGTGGAGTTGTGCAGGGGGTGTGTTTGGAACATTTTGTCACCGGCCGACTCCAAAATTCAGCGTTTCCCCATCTCAGCCCAGAAAGCAGGTAGAACAACTTTTGTGGTGTCTTTTAGATGCCTACCAAGGTAGTGTAAAAACTATCAAGAGAACTCCTGTCTGGCACCTTCCCCGGTGGAGTTGTGCATGGGGTGTCTTTGGAACATTTTGTCACCGGCCGAGTCCAAAATTCAGCGATTCCCCATCTCAGCCCAGAAAGCAGATAGCACAACTTTTGTGGTGTCTTTCAAATGCCTACCGGAGCAATGTAAAAACTACCAGAAGAACTCCTGTCTGGCACCTTCCCCGGTGGAGTTGTGCAGGGGGTGTGTTTGGAACATTTTGTCACCAGCCGACTCCAAAATTCAGCGTTTCCCCATCTCAGCCCAGAAAGCAGGTAGAACAACTTTTGTGGTGTCTTTTAGATGCCTACCAAGGTAGTGTAAAAACTACCAAGAGAACTCCTGTCTGGCACCTTCCCCGGTGGAGTTGTGCATGGGGTGTTTTTGGAACATTTTGTCACCAGCTGACTCCAAAATTCAGCGGTTCCCCATCTCAGCCCAGAAAGCAGGTAGAACAACTTTTGTGGTGCCTTTCAGCTGCCTACCAAGGTAGCGTAAAAACTACTAAGAGAACTCCTGTCTGGCACCTTCCCCGGTGGAGTTGTGCAGGGGGTGTCTTTGGAACATTTTGTCACCGGCCGAGTCCAAAATTCAGCGATTCCCCATCTCAGCCCAGAAAGCAGGTAGAACAACTTTTGTGGTGTCCTTTTGATGCCTACCGGAGCAATGTAAAAACTACCAGGAGAACTCCTGTCTGGCACCTTCCCCGGTGGAGTTGTGCAGGGGGTGTGTTTGGAACATTTTGTCACCAGCCGACTCCAAAATTCAGCGTTTCCCCATCTCAGCCCAGAAAGCAGGTAGAACAACTTTTGTGGTGTCTTTTAGATGCCTACCAAGGTAGTGTAAAAACTATCAAGAGAACGCTTGTCTGGCACCTTCCCCGGTGGAGTTGTGCATGGGGTGTCTTTGGAACATTTTGTCACCGGCCGACTCCAAAATTCAGCGGTTCCCTATCTCAGCCCAGAAAGCAGATAGAACAACTTTTGTGGTGTCTTTCAGATGCCTACCAAGGTAGTGTAAAAACTACCAGGAGAACTCCTGTCTGGCACCTTCCCCGGTGGAGTTGAGCAGGGGGTGTGTTTGGAACATTTTGTCACCAGCCGACTCCAAAATTCAGCGGTTCCCCATCTCAGCCCAGAAAGCAGGTAGAACAACTTTTGTGGTGTCTTTCAGATGCCTACCAAGGTAGTGTAAAAACTACCAAGAGAACTCCTGTCTGGCACCTTCCCCGGTGGAGTTGTGCAGGGGGTGTGTTTGGAACATTTTGTCACCGGCCGACTCCAAAATTCAGCGGTTCCCCATCTCAGCCCAGAAAGCAGGTAGAACAACTTTTGTGGTGTCCTTTTGACGCCTACCGGAGCAATGTAAAAACTACCAGGAGAACTTCTGCCTGGCACCTTCCCCGGTGGAGTTGTGCAGGGGGTGTGTTTGGAACATTTTGTCACCAGCCGACTCCAAAATTCAGCGGTTCCCCATCTCAGCCCAGAAAGCAGGTGGAACAACTTTTGTGGTGTCTTTCAAATGCCTACCAAGGTAGTGTAAATACTACCAGGAGAACTCCTGCCTGGCACCTTCCCCGGTGGAGTTGTGCATGGGGTGTGTTTGGAACATTTTGTCACCGGCCGACTCCAAAATTCAGCGGTTCCCCATCTCAGCCCAGAAAGCAGGTAGAACAACTTTTGTGGTGTCTTTCAGATGCCTACCGGAGCAATGTAAAAACTACCAGGAGAACTCCTGTCTGGCACCTTCCCCGGTGGAGTTGTGCAGGGGGTGTGTTTGGAACATTTTGTCACCGGCCGAGTCCAAAATTCAGCGATTCCCCATCTCAGCCCAGAAAGCAGGTAGAACAACTTTTGTGGTGCCTTTCAGCTGCCTACCAAGGTAGTGTAAAAACTACTAAGAGAACTCCTGTCTGGCACCTTCCCCGGTGGAGTTGTGCATTGGGTGTGTTTGGAACATTTTGTCACCGGCCGAGTCCAAAATTCAGCGGTTCCCCATCTCAGCCCAGAAAGCAGGTAGAACAACTTTTGTGGTGTCTTTCAGATGCCTACCGGAGCAATGTAAAAACTACCAGGAGAACTCCTGTCTGGCACCTTCCCCGGTGGAGTTGTGCAGGGGGTGTGTTTGGAACATTTTGTCACCAGCCGACTCCAAAATTCAGCGTTTCCCCATCTCAGCCCAGAAAGCAGGTAGAACAACTTTTGTGGTGTCTTTTAGATGCCTACCAAGGTAGTGTAAAAACTATCAAGAGAACGCTTGTCTGGCACCTTCCCCGGTGGAGTTGTGCATGGGGTGTCTTTGGAACATTTTGTCACCGGCCGAGTCCAAAATTCAGCGATTCCCCATCTCAGCCCAGAAAGCAGATAGAACAACTTTTGTGCTGCCTTTCAGATGCCTACCGGAGCAATGTAAAAACTAGCAGGAGAACTCCTGTCTGGCACCTTCCCCGGTGGAGTTGTGCATGGGGTGTGTTTGGAACATTTTGTCACCAGCCGAGTCCAAAATTCAGCGGTTCCCCATCTCAGCCCAGAAAGCAGGTAGAACAACTTTTGTGGTGCCTTTCAAATGCCTACCAAGGTAGTGTAGAAACTACCAAGAGAACTCCTGTCTGGCACCTTCCCCGGTGGAGTTGTGCAGGGGGTGTCTTTGGAACATTTTGTCACCGGCCGACTCCAAAATTCAGCGTTTCCCCATCTCAGCCCAGAAAGCAGGTAGAACAACTTTTGTGGTGTCTTTTAGATGCCTACCAAGGTAGTGTAAAAACTACCAAGAGAACTCCTGTCTGGCACCTTCCCCGGTGGAGTTGTGCATGGGGTGTGTTTGGAACATTTTGTCACCAGCCGACTCCAAAATTCAGCGGTTCCCCATCTCAGCCCAGAAAGCAGGTAGAACAACTTTTGTGGTGCCTTTCAGCTGCCTACCAAGGTAGCGTAAAAACTACTAAGAGAACTCCTGCCTGGCACCTTCCCCGGTGGAGTTGTGCATGGGGTGTCTTTGGAACATTTTGTCACCGGCCGAGTCCAAAATTCAGCGATTCCCCATCTCAGCCCAGAAAGCAGATAGAACAACTTTTGTGGTGTCTTTCAGATGCCTACCGGAGCAATGTAAAAACTACCAGGAGAACTCCTGTCTGGCACCTTCCCCGGTGGAGTTGTGCATGGGGTGTGTTTGGAACATTTTGTCACCAGCCGACTCCAAAATTCAGCGGTTCCCCATCTCAGCCCAGAAAGCAGGTGGAACAACTTTTGTGGTGTCTTTCAAATGCCTACCAAGGTAGTGTAAAAACTACCAGGAGAACTTCTGCTTGGCACCTTCCCCGGTGGAGTTGTGCATGGGGTGTGTTTGGAACATTTTGTCACCGGCCGACTCCAAAATTCAGCGGTTCCCCATCTCAGCCCAGAAAGCAGGTAGAACAACTTTTGTGGTGTCTTTCAGATGCCTACCGGAGCAATGTAAAAACTACCAGGAGAACTCCTGTCTGGCACCTTCCCCGGTGGAGTTGTGCAGGGGGTGTGTTTGGAACATTTTGTCACCAGCCGAGTCCAAAATTCAGCGTTTCCCCATCTCAGCCCAGAAAGCAGGTAGAACAACTTTTGTGCTGCCTTTCAGCTGCCTACCAAGGTAGTGTAAAAACTACTAAGAGAATTCCTGTCTGGCACCTTCCCCGGTGGAGTTGTGCAGGGGGTGTGTTTGGAACATTTTGTCACCAGCCGACTCCAAAATTCAGTGGTTCCCCATCTCAGCCCAGAAAGCAGGTAGAACAACTTTTGTGGTGCCTTTCAGCTGCCTACCAAGGTAGCGTAGAAACTACTAAGAGAACTCCTGTCTGGCACCTTCCCCGGTGGAGTTGTGCAGGGGGTGTCTTTGGAACATTTTGTCACCGGCCGACTCCAAAATTCAGCGGTTCCCCATCTCAGCCCAGAAAGCAGGTAGAACAACTTTTGTGGTGTCTTTCAGATGCCTACCGGAGCAATGTAAAAACTACCAGGAGAACTCCTGCCTGGCACCTTCCCCGGTGGAGTTGTGCATGGGGTGTGTTTGGAACATTTTGTCACCGGCCGAGTCCAAAATTAAGCGGTTCCCCATCTCAGCCCAGAAAGCAGGTAGAACAACTTTTGTGGTGTCTTTTAGATGCCTACCAAGGTAGTGTAAAAACTACTAAGAGAACTCCTGTCTGGCACCTTCCCCGGTGGAGTTGTGCAGGGGGTGTGTTTGGAACATTTTGTCACCGGCCGACTCCAAAATTCAGCGGTTCCCCATCTCAGCCCAGAAAGCAGGTAGAACAACTTTTGTGGTGTCTTTCAGATGCCTACCGGAGCAATGTAAAAACTACCAGGAGAACTCCTGTCTGGCACCTTCCCCGGTGGAGTTGTGCAGGGGGTGTGTTTGGAACATTTTGTCACCGGCCGAGTCCAAAATTCAGCGATTCCCCATCTCAGCCCAGAAAGCAGGTAGAACAACTTTTGTGGTGCCTTTCAGCTGCCTACCAAGGTAGTGTAAAAACTACTAAGAGAACTCCTGTCTGGCACCTTCCCCGGTGGAGTTGTGCATGGGGTGTGTTTGGAACATTTTGTCACCGGCCGAGTCCAAAATTCAGCGGTTCCCCATCTCAGCCCAGAAAGCAGGTAGAACAACTTTTGTGGTGTCTTTCAGATGCCTACCGGAGCAATGTAAAAACTACCAGGAGAACTCCTGTCTGGCACCTTCCCCGGTGGAGTTGTGCAGGGGGTGTGTTTGGAACATTTTGTCACCAGCCGACTCCAAAATTCAGCGTTTCCCCATCTCAGCCCAGAAAGCAGGTAGAACAACTTTTGTGGTGTCTTTTAGATGCCTACCAAGGTAGTGTAAAAACTATCAAGAGAACGCTTGTCTGGCACCTTCCCCGGTGGAGTTGTGCATGGGGTGTCTTTGGAACATTTTGTCACCGGCCGAGTCCAAAATTCAGCGATTCCCCATCTCAGCCCAGAAAGCAGATAGAACAACTTTTGTGCTGCCTTTCAGATGCCTACCGGAGCAATGTAAAAACTACCAGGAGAACTCCTGTCTGGCACCTTCCCCGGTGGAGTTGTGCATGGGGTGTGTTTGGAACATTTTGTCACCAGCCGAGTCCAAAATTCAGCGGTTCCCCATCTCAGCCCAGAAAGCAGGTAGAACAACTTTTGTGGTGCCTTTCAAATGCCTACCAAGGTAGTGTAGAAACTACCAAGAGAACTCCTGTCTGGCACCTTCCCCGGTGGAGTTGTGCAGGGGGTGTCTTTGGAACATTTTGTCACCGGCCGACTCCAAAATTCAGCGTTTCCCCATCTCAGCCCAGAAAGCAGGTAGAACAACTTTTGTGGTGCCTTTCAGCTGCCTACCAAGGTAGCGTAAAAACTACTAAGAGAACTCCTGCCTGGCACCTTCCCCGGTGGAGTTGTGCATGGGGTGTCTTTGGAACATTTTGTCACCGGCCGAGTCCAAAATTCAGCGATTCCCCATCTCAGCCCAGAAAGCAGATAGAACAACTTTTGTGGTGTCTTTCAGATGCCTACCGGAGCAATGTAAAAACTACCAGGAGAACTCCTGCCTGGCACCTTCCCCGGTGGAGTTGTGCATGGGGTGTGTTTGGAACATTTTGTCACCAGCCGACTCCAAAATTCAGCGGTTCCCCATCTCAGCCCAGAAAGCAGGTGGAACAACTTTTGTGGTGTCTTTCAAATGCCTACCAAGGTAGTGTAAAAACTACCAGGAGAACTTCTGCTTGGCACCTTCCCCGGTGGAGTTGTGCATGGGGTGTGTTTGGAACATTTTGTCACCGGCCGACTCCAAAATTCAGCGGTTCCCCATCTCAGCCCAGAAAGCAGGTAGAACAACTTTTGTGGTGTCTTTCAGATGCCTACCGGAGCAATGTAAAAACTACCAGGAGAACTCCTGTCTGGCACCTTCCCCGGTGGAGTTGTGCATGGGGTGTGTTTGGAACATTTTGTCACCAGCCGAGTCCAAAATTCAGCGGTTCCCCATCTCAGCCCAGAAAGCAGGTAGAACAACTTTTGTGGTGCCTTTCAAATGCCTACCAAGGTAGTGTAGAAACTACCAAGAGAACTCCTGTCTGGCACCTTCCCCGGTGGAGTTGTGCAGGGGGTGTCTTTGGAACATTTTGTCACCGGCCGACTCCAAAATTCAGCGTTTCCCCATCTCAGCCCAGAAAGCAGGTAGAACAACTTTTGTGGTGCCTTTCAGCTGCCTACCAAGGTAGCGTAAAAACTACTAAGAGAACTCCTGCCTGGCACCTTCCCCGGTGGAGTTGTGCATGGGGTGTCTTTGGAACATTTTGTCACCGGCCGAGTCCAAAATTCAGCGATTCCCCATCTCAGCCCAGAAAGCAGATAGAACAACTTTTGTGGTGTCTTTCAGATGCCTACCGGAGCAATGTAAAAACTACCAGGAGAACTCCTGCCTGGCACCTTCCCCGGTGGAGTTGTGCATGGGGTGTGTTTGGAACATTTTGTCACCAGCCGACTCCAAAATTCAGCGGTTCCCCATCTCAGCCCAGAAAGCAGGTGGAACAACTTTTGTGGTGTCTTTCAAATGCCTACCAAGGTAGTGTAAAAACTACCAGGAGAACTTCTGCTTGGCACCTTCCCCGGTGGAGTTGTGCATGGGGTGTGTTTGGAACATTTTGTCACCGGCCGACTCCAAAATTCAGCGGTTCCCCATCTCAGCCCAGAAAGCAGGTAGAACAACTTTTGTGGTGTCTTTCAGATGCCTACCGGAGCAATGTAAAAACTACCAGGAGAACTCCTGTCTGGCACCTTCCCCGGTGGAGTTGTGCAGGGGGTGTGTTTGGAACATTTTGTCACCAGCCGAGTCCAAAATTCAGCGTTTCCCCATCTCAGCCCAGAAAGCAGGTAGAACAACTTTTGTGCTGCCTTTCAGCTGCCTACCAAGGTAGTGTAAAAACTACTAAGAGAATTCCTGTCTGGCACCTTCCCCGGTGGAGTTGTGCAGGGGGTGTGTTTGGAACATTTTGTCACCAGCCGACTCCAAAATTCAGTGGTTCCCCATCTCAGCCCAGAAAGCAGGTAGAACAACTTTTGTGGTGCCTTTCAGCTGCCTACCAAGGTAGCGTAGAAACTACTAAGAGAACTCCTGTCTGGCACCTTCCCCGGTGGAGTTGTGCAGGGGGTGTCTTTGGAACATTTTGTCACCGGCCGACTCCAAAATTCAGCGGTTCCCCATCTCAGCCCAGAAAGCAGGTAGAACAACTTTTGTGGTGTCTTTCAGATGCCTACCGGAGCAATGTAAAAACTACCAGGAGAACTCCTGTCTGGCACCTTCCCCGGTGGAGTTGTGCATGGGGTGTGTTTGGAACATTTTGTCACCGGCCGAGTCCAAAATTAAGCGGTTCCCCATCTCAGCCCAGAAAGCAGGTAGAACAACTTTTGTGGTGTCTTTTAGATGCCTACCAAGGTAGTGTAAAAACTACTAAGAGAACTCCTGTCTGGCACCTTCCCCGGTGGAGTTGTGCAGGGGGTGTGTTTGGAACATTTTGTCACCGGCCGACTCCAAAATTCAGCGGTTCCCCATCTCAGCCCAGAAAGCAGGTAGAACAACTTTTGTGGTGTCTTTCAGATGCCTACCGGAGCAATGTAAAAACTACCAGGAGAACTCCTGTCTGGCACCTTCCCCGGTGGAGTTGTGCAGGGGGTGTGTTTGGAACATTTTGTCACCGGCCGAGTCCAAAATTCAGCGATTCCCCATCTCAGCCCAGAAAGCAGGTAGAACAACTTTTGTGGTGCCTTTCAGCTGCCTACCAAGGTAGTGTAAAAACTACTAAGAGAACTCCTGTCTGGCACCTTCCCCGGTGGAGTTGTGCATGGGGTGTGTTTGGAACATTTTGTCACCGGCCGAGTCCAAAATTCAGCGGTTCCCCATCTCAGCCCAGAAAGCAGGTAGAACAACTTTTGTGGTGTCTTTCAGATGCCTACCGGAGCAATGTAAAAACTACCAGGAGAACTCCTGTCTGGCACCTTCCCCGGTGGAGTTGTGCAGGGGGTGTGTTTGGAACATTTTGTCACCAGCCGACTCCAAAATTCAGCGTTTCCCCATCTCAGCCCAGAAAGCAGGTAGAACAACTTTTGTGGTGTCTTTTAGATGCCTACCAAGGTAGTGTAAAAACTATCAAGAGAACGCTTGTCTGGCACCTTCCCCGGTGGAGTTGTGCATGGGGTGTCTTTGGAACATTTTGTCACCGGCCGAGTCCAAAATTCAGCGATTCCCCATCTCAGCCCAGAAAGCAGATAGAACAACTTTTGTGCTGCCTTTCAGATGCCTACCGGAGCAATGTAAAAACTACCAGGAGAACTCCTGTCTGGCACCTTCCCCGGTGGAGTTGTGCATGGGGTGTGTTTGGAACATTTTGTCACCAGCCGAGTCCAAAATTCAGCGGTTCCCCATCTCAGCCCAGAAAGCAGGTAGAACAACTTTTGTGGTGCCTTTCAAATGCCTACCAAGGTAGTGTAGAAACTACCAAGAGAACTCCTGTCTGGCACCTTCCCCGGTGGAGTTGTGCAGGGGGTGTCTTTGGAACATTTTGTCACCGGCCGACTCCAAAATTCAGCGTTTCCCCATCTCAGCCCAGAAAGCAGGTAGAACAACTTTTGTGGTGTCTTTTAGATGCCTACCAAGGTAGTGTAAAAACTACCAAGAGAACTCCTGTCTGGCACCTTCCCCGGTGGAGTTGTGCATGGGGTGTGTTTGGAACATTTTGTCACCAGCCGACTCCAAAATTCAGCGGTTCCCCATCTCAGCCCAGAAAGCAGGTAGAACAACTTTTGTGGTGCCTTTCAGCTGCCTACCAAGGTAGCGTAAAAACTACTAAGAGAACTCCTGCCTGGCACCTTCCCCGGTGGAGTTGTGCATGGGGTGTCTTTGGAACATTTTGTCACCGGCCGAGTCCAAAATTCAGCGATTCCCCATCTCAGCCCAGAAAGCAGATAGAACAACTTTTGTGGTGTCTTTCAGATGCCTACCGGAGCAATGTAAAAACTACCAGGAGAACTCCTGCCTGGCACCTTCCCCGGTGGAGTTGTGCATGGGGTGTGTTTGGAACATTTTGTCACCAGCCGACTCCAAAATTCAGCGGTTCCCCATCTCAGCCCAGAAAGCAGGTGGAACAACTTTTGTGGTGTCTTTCAAATGCCTACCAAGGTAGTGTAAAAACTACCAGGAGAACTTCTGCTTGGCACCTTCCCCGGTGGAGTTGTGCATGGGGTGTGTTTGGAACATTTTGTCACCGGCCGACTCCAAAATTCAGCGGTTCCCCATCTCAGCCCAGAAAGCAGGTAGAACAACTTTTGTGGTGTCTTTCAGATGCCTACCGGAGCAATGTAAAAACTACCAGGAGAACTCCTGTCTGGCACCTTCCCCGGTGGAGTTGTGCAGGGGGTGTGTTTGGAACATTTTGTCACCAGCCGAGTCCAAAATTCAGCGTTTCCCCATCTCAGCCCAGAAAGCAGGTAGAACAACTTTTGTGCTGCCTTTCAGCTGCCTACCAAGGTAGTGTAAAAACTACTAAGAGAATTCCTGTCTGGAACCTTCCCCGGTGGAGTTGTGCAGGGGGTGTGTTTGGAACATTTTGTCACCAGCCGACTCCAAAATTCAGTGGTTCCCCATCTCAGCCCAGAAAGCAGGTAGAACAACTTTTGTGGTGCCTTTCAGCTGCCTACCAAGGTAGCGTAGAAACTACTAAGAGAACTCCTGTCTGGCACCTTCCCCGGTGGAGTTGTGCAGGGGGTGTCTTTGGAACATTTTGTCACCGGCCGACTCCAAAATTCAGCGGTTCCCCATCTCAGCCCAGAAAGCAGGTAGAACAACTTTTGTGGTGTCTTTCAGATGCCTACCGGAGCAATGTAAAAACTACCAGGAGAACTCCTGTCTGGCACCTTCCCCGGTGGAGTTGTGCATGGGGTGTGTTTGGAACATTTTGTCACCGGCCGAGTCCAAAATTAAGCGGTTCCCCATCTCAGCCCAGAAAGCAGGTAGAACAACTTTTGTGGTGTCTTTTAGATGCCTACCAAGGTAGTGTAAAAACTACTAAGAGAACTCCTGTCTGGCACCTTCCCCGGTGGAGTTGTGCAGGGGGTGTGTTTGGAACATTTTGTCACCGGCCGACTCCAAAATTCAGCGTTTCCCCATCTCAGCCCAGAAAGCAGGTAGAACAACTTTTGTGGTGTCTTTCAGATGCCTACCGGAGCAATGTAAAAACTACCAGGAGAACTCCTGTCTGGCACCTTCCCCGGTGGAGTTGTGCAGGGGGTGTGTTTGGAACATTTTGTCACCGGCCGACTCCAAAATTCAGCGGTTCCCCATCTCAGCCCAGAAAGCAGGTAGAACAACTTTTGTGGTGTCTTTTAGATGCCTACCAAGGTAGTGTAAAAACTATCAAGAGAACGCTTGTCTGGCACCTTCCCCGGTGGAGTTGTGCATGGGGTGTCTTTGGAACATTTTGTCACCGGCCGAGTCCAAAATTCAGCGATTCCCCATCTCAGCCCAGAAAGCAGATAGCACAACTTTTGTGGTGTCTTTCAGATGCCTACCGGAGCAATGTAAAAACTACCAGGAGAACTCCTGTCTGGCACCTTCCCCGGTGGAGTTGTGCATGGGGTGTGTTTGGAACATTTTGTCACCAGCCGACTCCAAAATTCAGCGTTTCCCCATCTCAGCCCAGAAAGCAGGTAGAACAACTTTTGTGGTGTCTTTTAGATGCCTACCAAGGTAGTGTAAAAACTACCAAGAGAACTCCTGTCTGGCACCTTCCCCGGTGGAGTTGTGCATGGGGTGTCTTTGGAACATTTTGTCACCAGCCGACTCCAAAATTCAGCGGTTCCCCATCTCAGCCCAGAAAGCAGGTAGAACAACTTTTGTGGTGCCTTTCAGCTGCCTACCAAGGTAGCGTAAAAACTACTAAGAGAACTCCTGTCTGGCACCTTCCCCGGTGGAGTTGTGCAGGGGGTGTCTTTGGAACATTTTGTCACCGGCCGAGTCCAAAATTCAGCGATTCCCCATCTCAGCCCAGAAAGCAGGTAGAACAACTTTTGTGGTGTCCTTTTGATGCCTACCGGAGCAATGTAAAAACTACCAGGAGAACTCCTGTCTGGCACCTTCCCCGGTGGAGTTGTGCAGGGGGTGTGTTTGGAACATTTTGTCACCAGCCGACTCCAAAATTCAGCGTTTCCCCATCTCAGCCCAGAAAGCAGGTAGAACAACTTTTGTGGTGTCTTTTAGATGCCTACCAAGGTAGTGTAAAAACTATCAAGAGAACGCTTGTCTGGCACCTTCCCCGGTGGAGTTGTGCATGGGGTGTCTTTGGAACATTTTGTCACCGGCCGACTCCAAAATTCAGCGGTTCCCCATCTCAGCCCAGAAAGCAGGTAGAACAACTTTTGTGGTGTCTTTTAGATGCCTACCAAGGTAGTGTAAAAACTACCAGGAGAACTCCTGTCTGGCACCTTCCCCGGTGGAGTTGTGCAGGGGGTGTGTTTGGAACATTTTGTCACCAGCCGACTCCAAAATTCATAGTTTCCCCATCTCAGCCCAGAAAGCAGGTAGAACAACTTTTGTGGTGTCTTTCAGATGCCTACCAAGGTAGTGTAAATACTACCAGGAGAACTCCTGTCTGGCACCTTCCCCGGTGGAGTTGTGCAGGGGGTGTGTTTGGAACATTTTGTCACCAGCCGACTCCAAAATTCAGCGGTTCCCCATCTCAGCCCAGGAAGCAGGTGGAACAACTTTTGTGGTGTCTTTCAAATGCCTACCAAGGTAGTGTAAATACTACCAGGAGAACTCCTGCCTGGCACCTTCCCCGGTGGAGTTGTGCATGGGGTGTCTTTGGAACATTTTGTCACCGGCCGACTCCAAAATTCAGCGTTTCCCCATCTCAGCCCAGAAAGCAGTTAGAACAACTTTTGTGCTGCCTTTCAGCTCCCTACCAAGGCAGTGTAAAATCTACCAAGAGAACTACTGTCTGGCACCTTCCCCGGTGGAGTTGTGCATGGGGTGTCTTTGGAACATTTTGTCACCAGCCGACTCCAAAATTCAGCGGTTCCCCATCTCAGCCCAGAAAGCAGGTAGAACAACTTTTGTGGTGCCTTTCAGCTGCCTACCAAGGTAGCGTAAAAACTACTAAGAGAACTCCTGTCTGGCACCTTCCCCGGTGGAGTTGTGCAGGGGGTGTCTTTGGAACATTTTGTCACCGGCCGAGTCCAAAATTCAGCGATTCCCCATCTCAGCCCAGAAAGCAGGTAGAACAACTTTTGTGGTGTCCTTTTGATGCCTACCGGAGCAATGTAAAAACTACCAGGAGAACTCCTGTCTGGCACCTTCCCCGGTGGAGTTGTGCAGGGGGTGTGTTTGGAACATTTTGTCACCAGCCGACTCCAAAATTCAGCGTTTCCCCATCTCAGCCCAGAAAGCAGGTAGAACAACTTTTGTGGTGTCTTTTAGATGCCTACCAAGGTAGTGTAAAAACTATCAAGAGAACGCTTGTCTGGCACCTTCCCCGGTGGAGTTGTGCATGGGGTGTCTTTGGAACATTTTGTCACCGGCCGACTCCAAAATTCAGCGGTTCCCCATCTCAGCCCAGAAAGCAGGTAGAACAACTTTTGTGGTGTCTTTTAGATGCCTACCAAGGTAGTGTAAAAACTATCAAGAGAACGCTTGTCTGGCACCTTCCCCGGTGGAGTTGTGCATGGGGTGTCTTTGGAACATTTTGTCACCGGCCGACTCCAAAATTCAGCGGTTCCCCATCTCAGCCCAGAAAGCAGGTAGAACAACTTTTGTGGTGTCTTTTAGATGCCTACCAAGGTAGTGTAAAAACTACCAGGAGAACTCCTGTCTGGCACCTTCCCCGGTGGAGTTGTGCAGGGGGTGTTTTTGGAACATTTTGTCACCAGCCGACTCCAAAATTCATAGTTTCCCCATCTCAGCCCAGAAAGCAGGTAGAACAACTTTTGTGGTGTCTTTCAGATGCCTACCAAGGTAGTGTAAAAACTACCAAGAGAACTCCTGTCTGGCACCTTCCCCGGTGGAGTTGTGCAGGGGGTGTGTTTGGAACATTTTGTCACCAGCCGACTCCAAAATTCAGCGGTTCCCCATCTCAGCCCAGGAAGCAGGTGGAACAACTTTTGTGGTGTCTTTCAAATGCCTACCAAGGTAGTGTAAATACTACCAGGAGAACTCCTGCCTGGCACCTTCCCCGGTGGAGTTGTGCATGGGGTGTCTTTGGAACATTTTGTCACCGGCCGACTCCAAAATTCAGCGTTTCCCCATCTCAGCCCAGAAAGCAGTTAGAACAACTTTTGTGCTGCCTTTCAGCTCCCTACCAAGGCAGTGTAAAATCTACCAAGAGAACTACTGTCTGGCACCTTCCCCGGTGGAGTTGTGCATGGGGTGTCTTTGGAACATTTTGTCACCAGCCGACTCCAAAATTCAGCGGTTCCCCATCTCAGCCCAGAAAGCAGGTAGAACAACTTTTGTGGTGCCTTTCAGCTGCCTACCAAGGTAGCGTAAAAACTACTAAGAGAACTCCTGTCTGGCACCTTCCCCGGTGGAGTTGTGCAGGGGGTGTCTTTGGAACATTTTGTCACCGGCCGAGTCCAAAATTCAGCGATTCCCCATCTCAGCCCAGAAAGCAGGTAGAACAACTTTTGTGGTGTCCTTTTGATGCCTACCGGAGCAATGTAAAAACTACCAGGAGAACTCCTGTCTGGCACCTTCCCCGGTGGAGTTGTGCAGGGGGTGTGTTTGGAACATTTTGTCACCAGCCGACTCCAAAATTCAGCGTTTCCCCATCTCAGCCCAGAAAGCAGGTAGAACAACTTTTGTGGTGTCTTTTAGATGCCTACCAAGGTAGTGTAAAAACTATCAAGAGAACGCTTGTCTGGCACCTTCCCCGGTGGAGTTGTGCATGGGGTGTCTTTGGAACATTTTGTCACCGGCCGAGTCCAAAATTCAGCGGTTCCCCATCTCAGCCCAGAAAGCAGGTAGAACAACTTTTGTGGTGTCTTTTAGATGCCTACCAAGGTAGTGTAAAAACTACCAGGAGAACTCCTGTCTGGCACCTTCCCCGGTGGAGTTGTGCAGGGGGTGTGTTTGGAACATTTTGTCACCAGCCGACTCCAAAATTCATAGTTTCCCCATCTCAGCCCAGAAAGCAGGTAGAACAACTTTTGTGGTGTCTTTCAAATGCCTACCAAGGTAGTGTAAATACTACCAGGAGAACTCCTGCCTGGCACCTTCCCCGGTGGAGTTGTGCATGGGGTGTCTTTGGAACATTTTGTCACCGGCCGACTCCAAAATTCAGCGGTTCCCCATCTCAGCCCAGAAAGCAGGTAGAACAACTTTTGTGGTGTCTTTCAGATGCCTACCGGAGCAATGTAAAAACTACCAGGAGAACTCCTGTCTGGCACCTTCCCCGGTGGAGTTGTGCAGGGGGTGTGTTTGGAACATTTTGTCACCGGCCGAGTCCAAAATTCAGCGATTCCCCATCTCAGCCCAGAAAGCAGATAGAACAACTTTTGTGGTGCCTTTCAGCTGCCTACCAAGGTAGTGTAAAAACTACTAAGAGAACTCCTGTCTGGCACCTTCCCCGGTGGAGTTGTGCATGGGGTGTGTTTGGAACATTTTGTCACCGGCCGAGTCCAAAATTCAGCGGTTCCCCATCTCAGCCCAGAAAGCAGGTAGAACAACTTTTGTGGTGTCTTTCAGATGCCTACCGGAGCAATGTAAAAACTACCAGGAGAACTCCTGTCTGGCACCTTCCCCGGTGGAGTTGTGCAGGGGGTGTGTTTGGAACATTTTGTCACCAGCCGACTCCAAAATTCAGCGTTTCCCCATCTCAGCCCAGAAAGCAGGTAGAACAACTTTTGTGGTGTCTTTTAGATGCCTACCAAGGTAGTGTAAAAACTATCAAGAGAACGCTTGTCTGGCACCTTCCCCGGTGGAGTTGTGCATGGGGTGTCTTTGGAACATTTTGTCACCGGCCGAGTCCAAAATTCAGCGGTTCCCCATCTCAGCCCAGAAAGCAGGTAGAACAACTCTTGTGGTGTCTTTCAGATGCCTACCGGAGCAATGTAAAAACTACCAGGAGAACTCCTGTCTGGCACCTTCCCCGGTGGAGTTGTGCAGGGGGTGTCTTTGGAACATTTTGTCACCAGCCGAGTCCAAAATTCAGCGTTTCCCCATCTCAGCCCAGAAAGCAGGTAGAACAACTTTTGTGGTGCCTTTCAGCTGCCTACCAAGGTAGCGTAAAAACTACTAAGAGAACTCCTGCCTGGCACCTTCCCCGGTGGAGTTGTGCATGGGGTGTCTTTGGAACATTTTGTCACCGGCCGAGTCCAAAATTCAGCGATTCCCCATCTCAGCCCAGAAAGCAGATAGAACAACTTTTGTGGTGTCTTTCAGATGCCTACCGGAGCAATGTAAAAACTACCAGGAGAACTCCTGCCTGGCACCTTCCCCGGTGGAGTTGTGCAGGGGGTGTGTTTGGAACATTTTGTCACCAGCCGACTCCAAAATTCAGCGGTTCCCCATCTCAGCCCAGAAAGCAGGTGGAACAACTTTTGTGGTGTCTTTCAAATGCCTACCAAGGTAGTGTAAAAACTACCAGGAGAACTTCTGCTTGGCACCTTCCCCGGTGGAGTTGTGCATGGGGTGTGTTTGGAACATTTTGTCACCGGCCGACTCCAAAATTCAGCGGTTCCCCATCTCAGCCCAGAAAGCAGGTAGAACAACTTTTGTGGTGTCTTTCAGATGCCTACCGGAGCAATGTAAAAACTACCAGGAGAACTCCTGTCTGGCACCTTCCCCGGTGGAGTTGTGCAGGGGGTGTGTTTGGAACATTTTGTCACCAGCCGAGTCCAAAATTCAGCGTTTCCCCATCTCAGCCCAGAAAGCAGGTAGAACAACTTTTGTGCTGCCTTTCAGCTGCCTACCAAGGTAGTGTAAAAACTACTAAGAGAATTCCTGTCTGGCACCTTCCCCGGTGGAGTTGTGCAGGGGGTGTGTTTGGAACATTTTGTCACCAGCCGACTCCAAAATTCAGTGGTTCCCCATCTCAGCCCAGAAAGCAGGTAGAACAACTTTTGTGGTGCCTTTCAGCTGCCTACCAAGGTAGCGTAGAAACTACTAAGAGAACTCCTGTCTGGCACCTTCCCCGGTGGAGTTGTGCAGGGGGTGTCTTTGGAACATTTTGTCACCGGCCGACTCCAAAATTCACGGTTCCCCATCTCAGCCCAGAAAGCAGGTAGAACAACTTTTGTGGTGTCTTTCAGATGCCTACCGGAGCAATGTAAAAACTACCAGGAGAACTCCTGTCTGGCACCTTCCCCGGTGGAGTTGTGCAGGGGGTGTGTTTGGAACATTTTGTCACCGGCCGACTCCAAAATTCAGCGGTTCCCCATCTCAGCCCAGAAAGCAGGTAGAACAACTTTTGTGGTGTCTTTTAGATGCCTACCAAGGTAGTGTAAAAACTACTAAGAGAACTCCTGTCTGGCACCTTCCCCGGTGGAGTTGTGCAGGGGGTGTGTTTGGAACATTTTGTCACCGGCCGACTCCAAAATTCAGCGTTTCCCCATCTCAGCCCAGAAAGCAGGTAGAACAACTTTTGTGGTGTCTTTCAGATGCCTACCGGAGCAATGTAAAAACTACCAGGAGAACTCCTGTCTGGCACCTTCCCCGGTGGAGTTGTGCAGGGGGTGTGTTTGGAACATTTTGTCACCGGGCGACTCCAAAATTCAGCGTTTCCCCATCTCAGCCCAGAAAGCAGGTAGAACAACTTTTGTGGTGTCTTTTAGATGCCTACCAAGGTAGTGTAAAAACTATCAAGAGAACGCTAGTCTGGCACCTTCCCCGGTGGAGTTGTGCATGGGGTGTCTTTGGAACATTTTGTCACCGGCCGAGTCCAAAATTCAGCGATTCCCCATCTCAGCCCAGAAAGCAGATAGCACAACTTTTGTGGTGTCTTTCAGATGCCTACCGGAGCAATGTAAAAACTACCAGGAGAACTCCTGTCTGGCACCTTCCCCGGTGGAGTTGTGCAGGGGGTGTGTTTGGAACATTTTGTCACCAGCCGACTCCAAAATTCAGCGTTTCCCCATCTCAGCCCAGAAAGCAGGTAGAACAACTTTTGTGGTGTCTTTTAGATGCCTACCAAGGTAGTGTAAAAACTATCAAGAGAACTCCTGTCTGGCACCTTCCCCGGTGGAGTTGTGCATGGGGTGTCTTTGGAACATTTTGTCACCAGCCGACTCCAAAATTCAGCGGTTCCCCATCTCAGCCCAGAAAGCAGGTAGAACAACTTTTGTGGTGCCTTTCAGCTGCCTACCAAGGTAGCGTAAAAACTACTAAGAGAACTCCTGTCTGGCACCTTCCCCGGTGGAGTTGTGCAGGGGGTGTCTTTGGAACATTTTGTCACCGGCCGACTCCAAAATTCAGCGATTCCCCATCTCAGCCCAGAAAGCAGGTAGAACAACTTTTGTGGTGTCCTTTTGATGCCTACCGGAGCAATGTAAAAACTACCAGGAGAACTCCTGTCTGGCACCTTCCCCGGTGGAGTTGTGCAGGGGGTGTGTTTGGAACATTTTGTCACCAGCCGACTCCAAAATTCAGCGTTTCCCCATCTCAGCCCAGAAAGCAGGTAGAACAACTTTTGTGGTGTCTTTTAGATGCCTACCAAGGTAGTGTAAAAACTATCAAGAGAACGCTTGTCTGGCACCTTCCCCGGTGGAGTTGTGCATGGGGTGTCTTTGGAACATTTTGTCACCGGCCGACTCCAAAATTCAGAGGTTCCCCATCTCAGCCCAGAAAGCAGGTAGAACAACTTTTGTGGTGTCTTTTAGATGCCTACCAAGGTAGTGTAAAAACTACCAGGAGAACTCCTGTCTGGCACCTTCCCCGGTGGAGTTGTGCATGGGGTGTGTTTGGAACATTTTGTCACCAGCCGACTCCAAAATTCATAGTTTCCCCATCTCAGCCCAGAAAGCAGGTAGAACAACTTTTGTGGTGTCTTTCAGATGCCTACCAAGGTAGTGTAAAAACTACCAAGAGAACTCCTGTCTGGCACCTTCCTCGGTGGAGTTGTGCAGGGGGTGTGTTTGGAACATTTTGTCACCAGCCGACTCCAAAATTCAGCGGTTCCCCATCTCAGCCCAGAAAGCAGGTGGAACAACTTTTGTGGTGTCTTTTAGATGCCTACCAAGGTAGTGTAAAAACTACCAAGAGAACTCCTGTCTGGCACCTTCCCCGGTGGAGTTGTGCATGGGGTGTGTTTGGAACATTTTGTCACCGGCCGACTCCAAAATTCAGCGGTTCCCCATCTCAGCCCAGAAAGCAGGTAGAACAACTTTTGTGGTGTCTTTCAGATGCCTACCGGAGCAATGTAAAAACTACCAGGAGAACTCCTGTCTGGCACCTTCCCCGGTGGAGTTGTGCAGGGGGTGTGTTTGGAACATTTTGTCACCGGCCGAGTCCAAAATTCAGCGATTCCCCATCTCAGCCCAGAAAGCAGGTAGAACAACTTTTGTGGTGCCTTTCAGCTGCCTACCAAGGTAGTGTAAAAACTACTAAGAGAACTCCTGTCTGGCACCTTCCCCGGTGGAGTTGTGCATGGGGTGTGTTTGGAACATTTTGTCACCGGCCGAGTCCAAAATTCAGCGGTTCCCCATCTCAGCCCAGAAAGCAGGTAGAACAACTTTTGTGGTGTCTTTCAGATGCCTACCGGAGCAATGTAAAAACTACCAGGAGAACTCCTGTCTGGCACCTTCCCCGGTGGAGTTGTGCAGGGGGTGTGTTTGGAACATTTTGTCACCAGCCGAGTCCAAAATTCAGCGTTTCCCCATCTCAGCCCAGAAAGCAGGTAGAACAACTTTTGTGGTGTCTTTTAGATGCCTACCAAGGTAGTGTAAAAACTATCAAGAGAACGCTTGTCTGGCACCTTCCCCGGTGGAGTTGTGCATGGGGTGTCTTTGGAACATTTTGTCACCGGCCGAGTCCAAAATTCAGCGATTCCCCATCTCAGCCCAGAAAGCAGATAGAACAACTTTTGTGGTGTCTTTCAGATGCCTACCGGAGCAATGTAAAAACTACCAGGAGAACTCCTGTCTGGCACCTTCCCCGGTGGAGTTGTGCAGGGGGTGTGTTTGGAACATTTTGTCACCGGCCGACTCCAAAATTCAGCGGTTCCCCATCTCAGCCCAGAAAGCAGGTAGAACAACTTTTGTGGTGTCTTTTAGATGCCTACCAAGGTAGTGTAAAAACTACTAAGAGAACTCCTGTCTGGCACCTTCCCCGGTGGAGTTGTGCAGGGGGTGTGTTTGGAACATTTTGTCACCGGCCGACTCCAAAATTCAGCGGTTCCCCATCTCAGCCCAGAAAGCAGGTAGAACAACTTTTGTGGTGTCTTTCAGATGCCTACCGGAGCAATGTAAAAACTACCAGGAGAACTCCTGTCTGGCACCTTCCCCGGTGGAGTTGTGCAGGGGGTGTGTTTGGAACATTTTGTCACCGGGCGACTCCAAAATTCAGCGGTTCCCCATCTCAGCCCAGAAAGCAGGTAGAACAACTTTTGTGGTGTCTTTTAGATGCCTACCAAGGTAGTGTAAAAACTATCAAGAGAACGCTTGTCTGGCACCTTCCCCGGTGGAGTTGTGCATGGGGTGTCTTTGGAACATTTTGTCACCGGCCGAGTCCAAAATTCAGCGATTCCCCATCTCAGCCCAGAAAGCAGGTAGAACAACTTTTGTGGTGTCCTTTTGATGCCTACCGGAGCAATGTAAAAACTACCAGGAGAACTCCTGTCTGGCACCTTCCCCGGTGGAGTTGTGCAGGGGGTGTGTTTGGAACATTTTGTCACCAGCCGACTCCAAAATTCAGCGTTTCCCCATCTCAGCCCAGAAAGCAGGTAGAACAACTTTTGTGGTGTCTTTTAGATGCCTACCAAGGTAGTGTAAAAACTATCAAGAGAACGCTTGTCTGGCACCTTCCCCGGTGGAGTTGTGCATGGGGTGTCTTTGGAACATTTTGTCACCGGCCGACTCCAAAATTCAGCGGTTCCCCATCTCAGCCCAGAAAGCAGGTAGAACAACTTTTGTGGTGTCTTTTAGATGCCTACCAAGGTAGTGTAAAAACTACCAGGAGAACTCCTGTCTGGCACCTTCCCCGGTGGAGTTGTGCAGGGGGTGTGTTTGGAACATTTTGTCACCAGCCGACTCCAAAATTCAGCGTTTCCCCATCTCAGCCCAGAAAGCAGGTAGAACAACTTTTGTGGTGTCTTTCAGATGCCTACCAAGGTAGTGTAAAAACTACCAAGAGAACTCCTGTCTGGCACCTTCCCCGGTGGAGTTGTGCAGGGGGTGTGTTTGGAACATTTTGTCACCAGCCGACTCCAAAATTCAGCGGTTCCCCATCTCAGCCCAGAAAGCAGGTGGAACAACTTTTGTGGTGTCTTTCAAATGCCTACCAAGGTAGTGTAAATACTACCAGGAGAACTCCTGCCTGGCACCTTCCCCGGTGGAGTTGTGCATGGGGTGTGTTTGGAACATTTTGTCACCGGCCGACTCCAAAATTCAGCGGTTCCCCATCTCAGCCCAGAAAGCAGGTAGAACAACTTTTGTGGTGTCTTTCAGATGCCTACCGGAGCAATGTAAAAACTACCAGGAGAACTCCTGTCTGGCACCTTCCCCGGTGGAGTTGTGCAGGGGGTGTGTTTGGAACATTTTGTCACCGGCCGAGTCCAAAATTCAGCGATTCCCCATCTCAGCCCAGAAAGCAGATAGAACAACTTTTGTGGTGCCTTTCAGCTGCCTACCAAGGTAGTGTAAAAACTACTAAGAGAACTCCTGTCTGGCACCTTCCCCGGTGGAGTTGTGCATGGGGTGTGTTTGGAACATTTTGTCACCGGCCGAGTCCAAAATTCAGCGGTTCCCCATCTCAGCCCAGAAAGCAGGTAGAACAACTTTTGTGGTGTCTTTCAGATGCCTACCGGAGCAATGTAAAAACTACCAGGAGAACTCCTGTCTGGCACCTTCCCCGGTGGAGTTGTGCAGGGGGTGTGTTTGGAACATTTTGTCACCAGCCGACTCCAAAATTCGGCGTTTCCCCATCTCAGCCCAGAAAGCAGGTAGAACAACTTTTGTGGTGTCTTTTAGATGCCTACCAAGGTAGTGTAAAAACTATCAAGAGAACGCTTGTCTGGCACCTTCCCCGGTGGAGTTGTGCATGGGGTGTCTTTGGAACATTTTGTCACCGGCCGAGTCCAAAATTCAGCGATTCCCCATCTCAGCCCAGAAAGCAGATAGAACAACTTTTGTGGTGTCTTTCAGATGCCTACCGGAGCAATGTAAAAACTACCAGGAGAACTCCTGTCTGGCACCTTCCCCGGTGCAGTTGTGCAGGGGGTGTGTTTGGAACATTTTGTCACCAGCCGAGTCCAAAATTCAGCGGTTCCCCATCTCAGCCCAGAAAGCAGGTAGAACAACTTTTGTGGTGCCTTTCAAATGCCTACCAAGGTAGTGTAGAAACTACCAAGAGAACTCCTGTCTGGCACCTTCCCCGGTGGAGTTGTGCATGGGGTGTGTTTGGAACATTTTGTCACCAGCCGACTCCAAAATTCAGCGGTTCCCCATCTCAGCCCAGAAAGCAGGTAGAACAACTTTTGTGGTGCCTTTCAAATGCCTACCAAGGTAGTGTAAAATCTACCAAGAGAACTCCTGTCTGGCACCTTCCCTGGTGGAGTTGTGCATGGGGTGTCTTTGGAACATTTTGTCACCAGCCGACTCCAAAATTCAGCGGTTCCCCATCTCAGCCCAGAAAGCAGGTAGAACAACTTTTGCGGTGCCTTTCAAATGCCTACCAAGGTAGTGTAAAAACTACCAGGAGAACTCCTGTCTGGCACCTTCCCCGGTGGAGTTGTGCAGGGGGTGTGTTTGGAACATTTTGTCACCGGCCGAGTCCAAAATTCAGCGATTCCCCATCTCAGCCCAGAAAGCAGGTAGAACAACTTTTGTGGTGCCTTTCAGCTGCCTACCAAGGTAGTGTAAAAACTACTAAGAGAACTCCTGTCTGGCACCTTCCCCGGTGGAGTTGTGCATGGGGTGTTTTTGGAACATTTTGTCACCAGCCGACTCCAAAATTCAGTGGTTCCCCATCTCAGCCCAGAAAGCAGGTAGAACAACTTTTGTGGTGCCTTTCAAATGCCTACCAAGGTAGTGTAAAATCTACCAAGAGAACTCCTGTCTGGCACCTTCCCTGGTGGAGTTGTGCATGGGGTGTCTTTGGAACATTTTGTCACCAGCCGACTCCAAAATTCAGCGGTTCCCCATCTCAGCCCAGAAAGCAGGTAGAACAACTTTTGTGGTGTCTTTCAGATGCCTACCGGAGCAATGTAAAAACTACCAGGAGAACTCCTGTCTGGCACCTTCCCCGGTGGAGTTGTGCAGGGGGTGTGTTTGGAACATTTTGTCACCGGCCGAGTCCAAAATTCAGCGATTCCCCATCTCAGCCCAGAAAGCAGGTAGAACAACTTTTGTGGTGCCTTTCAGCTGCCTACCAAGGTAGTGTAAAAACTACTAAGAGAACTCCTGTCTGGCACCTTCCCCGGTGGAGTTGTGCATGGGGTGTGTTTGGAACATTTTGTCACCGGCCGAGTCCAAAATTCAGCGGTTCCCCATCTCAGCCCAGAAAGCAGGTAGAACAACTTTTGTGGTGTCCTTTTGATGCCTACCGGAGCAATGTAAAAACTACCAGGAGAACTCCTGTCTGGCACCTTCCCCGGTGGAGTTGTGCATGGGGTGTGTTTGGAACATTTTGTCACCGGCCGACTCCAAAATTCAGCGGTTCCCCATCTCAGCCCAGAAAGCAGGTAGAACAACTTTTGTGGTGTCTTTTAGATGCCTACCAAGGTAGTGTAGAAACTACCAAGAGAACTCCTGTCTGGCACCTTCCCCGGTGGAGTTGTGCATGGGGTGTGTTTGGAACATTTTGTCACCAGCCGACTCCAAAATTCAGCGGTTCCCCATCTCAGCCCAGAAAGCAGGTAGAACAACTTTTGTGGTGCCTTTCAAATGCCTACCAAGGTAGTGTAAAATCTACCAAGAGAACTCCTGTCTGGCACCTTCCCTGGTGGAGTTGTGCATGGGGTGTCTTTGGAACATTTTGTCACCAGCCGACTCCAAAATTCAGCGGTTCCCCATCTCAGCCCAGAAAGCAGGTAGAACAACTTTTGTGGTGCCTTTCAAATGCCTACCAAGGTAGTGTAAAAACTACCAGGAGAACTCCTGTCTGGCACCTTCCCCGGTGGAGTTGTGCAGGGGGTGTGTTTGGAACATTTTGTCACCGGCCGAGTCCAAAATTCAGCGATTCCCCATCTCAGCCCAGAAAGCAGGTAGAACAACTTTTGTGGTGCCTTTCAGCTGCCTACCGGAGCAATGTAAAAACTACCAGGAGAACTCCTGTCTGGCACCTTCCCCGGTGGAGTTGTGCATGGGGTGTTTTTGGAACATTTTGTCACCAGCCGACTCCAAAATTCAGCGGTTCCCCATCTCAGCCCAGAAAGCAGGTAGAACAACTTTTGTGGTGCCTTTCAAATGCCTACCAAGGTAGTGTGAAAACTACCAAGAGAACTCATGTCTGGCACCTTCCCCGGTGGAGTTGTGCAGGCGGTGTGTTTGGAACATTTTGTCACCAGCCGACTCCAAAATTCAGCGGTTCCCCATCTCAGCCCAGAAAGCAGGTAGAACAACTTTTGTGGTGTCTTTCAAATGCCTACCAAGGTAGTGTAAAAACTATTAAGAGAACTCCTGCCTGGCACCTTCCCCGGTGGAGTTGTGCAGGGGGTGTGTTTGGAACATTTTGTCACCGGCCGAGTCCAAAATTCAGCGATTCCCCATCTCAGCCCAGAAAGCAGGTAGAACAACTTTTGTGGTGCCTTTCAGCTGCCTACCAAGGTAGTGTAAAATCTACCAAGATAACTCCTGTCTGGCACCTTCCCCGGTGGAGTTGTGCATGGGGTGTCTTTGGAACATTTTGTCACCAGCCGACTCCAAAATTCAGCGGTTCCCCATCTCAGCCCAGAAAGCAGGTAGAACAACTTTTGTGGTGTCTTTCAAATGCCTACCAAGGTAGTGTAAAAACTATTAAGAGAACTCCTGCCTGGCACCTTCCCCGGTGGAGTTGTGCAGGGGGTGTGTTTGGAACATTTTGTCACCAGCCGACTCCAAAATTCAGCGGTCCTCCATCTCAGCCCAGAAAGCAGGTAGAACAACTTTTGTGGTGTCTTTTAGATGCCTACCAAGGTAGTGTAAAAACTACCAAGAGAACTCCTGCCTGGCACCTTCCCCGGTGGAGTTGTGCAGGGGGTGTGTTTGGAACATTTTGTCACCAGCCGAGTCCAAAATTCAGCGTTTCCCCATCTCAGCCCAGAAAGCAGGTAGAACAACTTTTGTGGTGCCTTTCAGCTGCCTACCAAGGTAGCGTAAAAACTACTAAGAGAACTCCTGTCTGGCACCTTCCCCGGTGGAGTTGTGCAGGGGGTGTCTTTGGAACATTTTGTCACCGGCCGAGTCCAAAATTCAGCGATTCCCCATCTCAGCCCAGAAAGCAGATAGAACAACTTTTGTGGTGTCTTTCAGATGCCTACTGGAGCAATGTAAAAACTACCAGGAGAACTCCTGTCTGGCACCTTCCCCGGTGGAGTTGTGCAGGGGGTGTTTTTGGAAACTTTTTGTCACCAGCCGACTCCAAAATTCAGCGGTTCCCCATCTCAGCCCAGAAAGCAGGTAGAACAACTTTTGTGGTGCCTTTCAGCTGCCTACCAAGGTAGTGTAAAAACTACTAAGAGAACTCCTGTCTGGCACCTTCCCCGGTGGAGTTGTGCAGGGGGTGTGTTTGGAACATTTTGTCACCAGCCGACTCCAAAATTCAGCGGTTCCCCATCTCAGCCCAGAAAGCAGGTGGAACAACTTTTGTGGTGTCTTTCAAATGCCTACCAAGGTAGTGTAAAAACTACCAGGAGAACTCCTGCCTGGCACCTTCCCCGGTGGAGTTGTGCATGGGGTGTGTTTGGAACATTTTGTCACCGGCCGACTCCAAAATTCAGCGTTTCCCCATCTCAGCCCAGAAAGCAGGTAGAACAACTTTTGTGGTGTCTTTCAGATGCCTACCGGAGCAATGTAAAAACTACCAGGAGAACTCCTGCCTGGCACCTTCCCCGGTGGAGTTGTGCAGGGGGTGTGTTTGGAACATTTTGTCACCGGCCGACTCCAAAATTCAGCGATTCCCCATCTCAGCCCAGAAAGCAGGTAGAACAACTTTTGTGGTGTCTTTTAGATGCCTACCAAGGTAGTGTAAAAACTATCAAGAGAACGCTTGTCTGGCACCTTCCCCGGTGGAGTTGTGCATGGGGTGTCTTTGGAACATTTTGTCACCGGCCGAGTCCAAAATTCAGCGATTCCCCATCTCAGCCCAGAAAGCAGATAGAACAACTTTTGTGGTGTCTTTCAGATGCCTACCGGAGCAATGTAAAAACTACCAGGAGAACTCCTGTCTGGCACCTTCCCCGGTGGAGTTGTGCAGGGGGTGTTTTTGGAAACTTTTTGTCACCAGCCGACTCCAAAATTCAGCGTTTCCCCATCTCAGCCCAGAAAGCAGGTAGAACAACTTTTGTGGTGCCTTTCAGCTGCCTACCAAGGTAGTGTAAAAACTACTAAGAGAACTCCTGTCTGGCACCTTCCCCGGTGGAGTTGTGCAGGGGGTGTGTTTGGAACATTTTGTCACCAGCCGACTCCAAAATTCAGCGGTTCCCCATCTCAGCCCAGAAAGCAGGTGGAACAACTTTTGTGGTGTCTTTCAAATGCCTACCAAGGTAGTGTAAAAACTACCAGGAGAACTCCTGCCTGGCACCTTCCCCGGTGGAGTTGTGCATGGGGTGTGTTTGGAACATTTTGTCACCGGCCGACTCCAAAATTCAGCGTTTCCCCATCTCAGCCCAGAAAGCAGGTAGAACAACTTTTGTGGTGTCTTTCAGATGCCTACCGGAGCAATGTAAAAACTATCAAGAGAACGCTTGTCTGGCACCTTCCCCGGTGGAGTTGTGCAGGGGGTGTGTTTTGAACATTTTGTCACCGGCCGACTCCAAAATTCAGCGGTTCCCCATCTCAGCCCAGAAAGCAGGTAGAACAACTTTTGTGGTGTCTTTTAGATGCCTACCAAGGTAGTGTAAAAACTACCAAGAGAACGCTTGTCTGGCACCTTCCCCGGTGGAGTTGTGCATGGGGTGTCTTTGGAACATTTTGTCACCGGCCGAGTCCAAAATTCAGCGATTCCCCATCTCAGCCCAGAAAGCAGATAGAACAACTTTTGTGGTGTCCTTTTGATGCCTACCGGAGCAATGTAAAAACTACCAGGAGAACTCCTGTCTGGCACCTTCCCCGGTGGAGTTGTGCAGGGGGTGTGTTTGGAACATTTTGTCACCAGCCAAGTCCAAAATTCAGCGATTCCCCATCTCAGCCCAGAAAGCAGGTAGAACAACTTTTGTGGTGTCTTTTAGATGCCTACCAAGGTAGTGTAAAAACTATCAAGAGAACGCTTGTCTGGCACCTTCCCCGGTGGAGTTGTGCATGGGGTGTCTTTGGAACATTTTGTCACCGGCCGAGTCCAAAATTCAGCGTTTCCCCATCTCAGCCCAAAAAGCAGATAGAACAACTTTTGTGGTGTCTTTCAGATGCCTACCAAGGTAGTGTAAAAACTACCAGGAGAACTCCTGTCTGGCACCTTCCCCGGTGGAGTTGTGCAGGGGGTGTGTTTGGAACATTTTGTCACCAGCCGACTCCAAAATTCAGCGTTTCCCCATCTCAGCCCAGAAAGCAGGTAGAACAACTTTTGTGGTGTCTTTCAGATGCCTACCAAGGTAGTGTAAAAACTACCAAGAGAACTCCTGTCTGGCACCTTCCCCGGTGGAGTTGTGCAGGGGGTGTGTTTGGAACATTTTGTCACCGGCCGACTCCAAAATTCAGCGGTTCCCCATCTCAGCCCAGAAAGCAGGTAGAACAACTTTTGTGGTGTCCTTTTGATGCCTACCGGAGCAATGTAAAAACTACCAGGAGAACTCCTGCCTGGCACCTTCCCCGGTGGAGTTGTGCAGGGGGTGTGTTTGGAACATTTTGTCACCAGCCGACTCCAAAATTCAGCGGTTCCCCATCTCAGCCCAGAAAGCAGGTAGAACAACTTTTGTGGTGTCTTTCAGATGCCTACCGGAGCAATGTAAAAACTACCAGGAGAACTCCTGTCTGGCACCTTCCCCGGTGGAGTTGTGCAGGGGGTGTGTTTGGAACATTTTGTCACCGGCCGACTCCAAAATTCAGCGTTTCCCCATCTCAGCCCAGAAAGCAGGTAGAACAACTTTTGTGGTGTCTTTTAGATGCCTACCAAGGTAGTGTAAAAACTACCAAGAGAACTCCTGTCTGGCACCTTCCCCGGTGGAGTTGTGCAGGGGGTGTGTTTGGAACATTTTGTCACCGGCCGAGTCCAAAATTAAGCGATTCCCCATCTCAGCCCAGAAAGCAGGTAGAACAACTTTTGTGGTGCCTTTCAGCTGCCTACCAAGGTAGTGTAAAAACTACTAAGAGAACTCCTGCCTGGCACCTTCCCCGGTGGAGTTGTGCATGGGGTGTGTTTGGAACATTTTGTCACCGGCCGAGTCCAAAATTCAGCGGTTCCCCATCTCAGCCCAGAAAGCAGGTAGAACAACTTTTTTGGTGCCTTTCAAATGCCTACCAAGGTAGTGTAGAAACTACCAAGAGAACGCTTGTCTGGCACCTTCCCCGGTGGAGTTGTGCAGGGGGTGTGTTTGGAACATTTTGTCACCGGCCGAGTCCAAAATTCAGCGATTCCCCATCTCAGCCCAGAAAGCAGGTAGAACAACTTTTGTGGTGCCTTTCTGATGTCTACCAAGGTAGTGTAAAATCTACCAAGAGAACTCCTGTCTGGCACCTTCCCCGGTGGAGTTGTGCATGGGGTGTGTTTGGAACATTTTGTCACCAGCCGACTCCAAAATTCAGCGGTTCCCCATCTCAGCCCAGAAAGCAGGTACAACAACTTTTGTGGTGCCTTTCAAATGCCTACCAAGGTAGTGTAGAAACTACCAAGAGAACTCCTGTCTGGCACCTTCCCCGGTGGAGTTGTGCATGGGGTGTGTTTGGAACATTTTGTCACCGGCCGACTCCAAAATTCAGCGGTTCCCCATCTCAGCCCAGAAAGCAGGTAGAACAACTTTTGTGGTGTCTTTCAAATGCCTACAAAGGTAGTGTAAAAACTATTAAGAGAACTCCTGCCTGGCACCTTCCCCGGTGGAGTTGTGCAGGGGGTGTGTTTGGAACATTTTGTCACCAGCCGACTCCAAAATTCAGCGTTTCCCCATCTCAGCCCAGAAAGCAGGTAGAACAACTTTTGTGGTCTCTTTCAGATGCCTACCGGAGCAATGTAAAAACTACCAGGAGAACTCCTGTCTGGCACCTTCCCCGGTGGAGTTGTGCATGGGGTGTGTTTGGAACATTTTGTCACAAGCCGAGTCCAAAATTCAGCGTTTCCCCATCTCAGCCCAGAAAGCAGGTAGAACAACTTTTGTGGTGCCTTTCAGCTGCCCACCAAGGTAGCGTAAAAACTACTAAGAGAACTCCTGTCTGGCACCTTCCCCGGTGGAGTTGTGCAGGGGGTGTCTTTGGACCATTTTGTCACCGGCCGAGTCCAAAATTCAGCGATTCCCCATCTCAGCCCAGAAAGCAGATAGAACAACTTTTGTGGTGTCTTTCAGATGCCTACCGGAGCAATGTAAAAAATACCAGGAGAACTCCTGTCTGGCACCTTCCCCGGTGGAGTTGTGCAGGGGGTGTTTTTGGAAACTTTTTGTCACCAGCCGAGTCCAAAATTCAGCGGTTCCCCATCTCAGCCCAGAAAGCAGGTAGAACAACTTTTGTGGTGCCTTTCAGCTGCCTACCAAGGTAGTGTAAAAACTACCAAGAGAACTCCTGTCTGGCACCTTCCCCGGTGGAGTTGTGCAGGGGGTGTGTTTGGAACATTTTGTCACCAGCCGACTCCAAAATTCAGCGGTTCCCCATCTCAGCCCAGAAAGCAGGTGGAACAACTTTTGTGGTGCCTTTCAAATGCCTACCAAGGTAGTGTAGAAACTACCAAGAGAACTCCTGTCTGGCACCTTCCCCGGTGGAGTTGTGCATGGGGTGTGTTTGGAACATTTTGTCACCGGCCGACTCCAAAATTCAGCGGTTCCCCATCTCAGCCCAGAAAGCAGGTAGAAAAACTTTTGTGGTGTCTTTCAGATGCCTACCGGAGCAATGTAAAAACTACCAGGAGAACTCCTGTCTGGCACCTTCCCCGGTGGAGTTGTGCAGGGGGTGTGTTTGGAACATTTTGTCACCGGCCGACTCCAAAATTCAGCGGTTCCCCATCTCAGCCCAGAAAGCAGGTGGAACAACTTTTGTGGTGTCTTTCAAATGCCTACCAAGGTAGTGTAAAAACTACCAGGAGAACTCCTGTCTGGCACCTTCCCCGGTGGAGTTGTGCATGGGGTGTGTTTGGAACATTTTGTCACCGGCCGACTCCAAAATTCAGCGGTTCCCCATCTCAGCCCAGAAAGCAGGTAGAACAACTTTTTTGGTGCCTTTCAAATGCCTACCAAGGTAGTGTAGAAACTACCAAGAGAACGCTTGTCTGGCACCTTCCCCGGTGGAGTTGTGCAGGGGGTGTGTTTGGAACATTTTGTCACCGGCCGAGTCCAAAATTCAGCGATTCCCCATCTCAGCCCAGAAAGCAGGTAGAACAACTTTTGTGGTGCCTTTCTGATGTCTACCAAGGTAGTGTAAAATCTACCAAGAGAACTCCTGTCTGGCACCTTCCCCGGTGGAGTTGTGCATGGGGTGTTTTTGGAACATTTTGTCACCAGCCGACTCCAAAATTCAGCGATTCCCCATCTCAGCCCAGAAAGCAGGTAGAACAACTTTTGTGGTGTCTTTTAGATGCCTACCAAGGTAGTGTAAAAACTGTCAAGAGAACGCTTGTCTGGCACCTTCCCCGGTGGAGTTGTGCATGGGGTGTGTTTGGAACATTTTGTCACCAGCCGACTCCAAAATTCAGCGGTTCCCCATCTCAGCCCAGAAAGCAGGTACAACAACTTTTGTGGTGCCTTTCAAATGCCTACCAAGGTAGTGTAGAAACTACCAAGAGAACTCCTGTCTGGCACCTTCCCCGGTGGAGTTGTGCATGGGGTGTGTTTGGAACATTTTGTCACCGGCCGACTCCAAAATTCAGCGGTTCCCCATCTCAGCCCAGAAAGCAGGTAGAACAACTTTTGTGGTGTCTTTCAAATGCCTACAAAGGTAGTGTAAAAACTATTAAGAGAACTCCTGCCTGGCACCTTCCCCGGTGGAGTTGTGCAGGGGGTGTCTTTGGAACATTTTGTCACCAGCCGACTCCAAAATTCAGCGGTTCCCCATCTCAGCCCAGAAAGCAGGTAGAACAACTTTTGTGGTCTCTTTCAGATGCCTACCGGAGCAATGTAAAAACTACCAGGAGAACTCCTGTCTGGCACCTTCCCCGGTGGAGTTGTGCATGGGGTGTGTTTGGAACATTTTGTCACCAGCCGAGTCCAAAATTCAGCGTTTCCCCATCTCAGCCCAGAAAGCAGGTAGAACAACTTTTGTGGTGCCTTTCAGCTGCCCACCAAGGTAGCGTAAAAACTACTAAGAGAACTCCTGTCTGGCACCTTCCCCGGTGGAGTTGTGCAGGGGGTGTCTTTGGACCATTTTGTCACCGGCCGAGTCCAAAATTCAGCGATTCCCCATCTCAGCCCAGAAAGCAGATAGAACAACTTTTGTGGTGTCTTTCAGATGCCTACCGGAGCAATGTAAAAAATACCAGGAGAACTCCTGTCTGGCACCTTCCCCGGTGGAGTTGTGCAGGGGGTGTTTTTGGAAACTTTTTGTCACCAGCCGAGTCCAAAATTCAGCGGTTCCCCATCTCAGCCCAGAAAGCAGGTAGAACAACTTTTGTGGTGCCTTTCAGCTGCCTACCAAGGTAGTGTAAAAACTACCAAGAGAACTCCTGTCTGGCACCTTCCCCGGTGGAGTTGTGCAGGGGGTGTGTTTGGAACATTTTGTCACCAGCCGACTCCAAAATTCAGCGGTTCCCCATCTCAGCCCAGAAAGCAGGTGGAACAACTTTTGTGGTGCCTTTCAAATGCCTACCAAGGTAGTGTAGAAACTACCAAGAGAACTCCTGTCTGGCACCTTCCCCGGTGGAGTTGTGCATGGGGTGTGTTTGGAACATTTTGTCACCGGCCGACTCCAAAATTCAGCGGTTCCCCATCTCAGCCCAGAAAGCAGGTAGAAAAACTTTTGTGGTGTCTTTCAGATGCCTACCGGAGCAATGTAAAAACTACCAGGAGAACTCCTGTCTGGCACCTTCCCCGGTGGAGTTGTGCAGGGGGTGTGTTTGGAACATTTTGTCACCGGCCGACTCCAAAATTCAGCGGTTCCCCATCTCAGCCCAGAAAGCAGGTGGAACAACTTTTGTGGTGTCTTTCAAATGCCTACCAAGGTAGTGTAAAAACTACCAGGAGAACTCCTGTCTGGCACCTTCCCCGGTGGAGTTGTGCATGGGGTGTGTTTGGAACATTTTGTCACCGGCCGACTCCAAAATTCAGCGGTTCCCCATCTCAGCCCAGAAAGCAGGTAGAACAACTTTTGTGGTGTCTTTCAGATGCCTACCGGAGCAATGTAAAAACTACCAGGAGAACTCCTGTCTGGCACCTTCCGTGGTGGAGTTGTGCATGGGGTGTGTTTGGAACATTTTGTCACCGGCCGAGTCCAAAATTCAGCGATTCCCCATCTCAGCCCAGAAAGCAGGTAGAACAACTTTTGTGGTGCCTTTCAGCTGCCTACCAAGGTAGTGTAAAAACTACTAAGAGAACTCCTGCCTGGCACCTTCCCCGGTGGAGTTGTGCATGGGGTGTGTTTGGAACATTTTGTCACCGGCCGAGTCCAAAATTCAGCGGTTCCCCATCTCAGCCCAGAAAGCAGGTAGAACAACTTTTGTGGTGCCTTTCAAATGCCTACCAAGGTAGTGTAGAAACTACCAAGAGAACGCTTGTCTGGCACCTTCCCCGGTGGAGTTGTGCAGGGGGTGTGTTTGGAACATTTTGTCACCGGCCGAGTCCAAAATTCAGCGATTCCCCATCTCAGCCCAGAAAGCAGGTAGAACAACTTTTGTGGTGCCTTTCTGATGTCTACCAAGGTAGTGTAAAATCTACCAAGAGAACTCCTGTCTGGCACCTTCCCCGGTGGAGTTGTGCATGGGGTGTTTTTGGAACATTTTGTCACCAGCCGACTCCAAAATTCAGCGGTTCCCCATCTCAGCCCAGAAAGCAGGTAGAACAACTTTTGTGGTGTCTTTTAGATGCCTACCAAGGTAGTGTAAAAACTATCAAGAGAACGCTTGTCTGGCACCTTCCCCGGTGGAGTTGTGCATGGGGTGTGTTTGGAACATTTTGTCACCAGCCGACTCCAAAATTCAGCGGTTCCCCATCTCAGCCCAGAAAGCAGGTACAACAACTTTTGTGGTGCCTTTCAAATGCCTACCAATGTAGTGTAGAAACTACCAAGAGAACTCCTGTCTGGCACCTTCCCCGGTGGAGTTGTGCATGGGGTGTGTTTGGAACATTTTGTCACCGGCCGAGTCCAAAATTCAGCGGTTCCCCATCTCAGCCCAGAAAGCAGGTAGAACAACTTTTGTGGTGTCTTTCAAATGCCTACAAAGGTAGTGGAAAAACTATTAAGAGAACTCCTGCCTGGCACCTTCCCCGGTGGAGTTGTGCATGGGGTGTCTTTGGAACATTTTGTCACCAGCCGACTCCAAAATTCAGCGGTTCCCCATCTCAGCCCAGAAAGCAGGTAGAACAACTTTTGTGGTCTCTTTCAGATGCCTACCGGAGCAATGTAAAAACTACCAGGAGAACTCCTGTCTGGCACCTTCCCCGGTGGAGTTGTGCATGGGGTGTCTTTGAAACATTTTGTCACCGGCCGAGTCCAAAATTCAGCGGTTCCCCATCTCAGCCCAGAAAGCAGGTAGAACAACTTTTGTGGTGTCTTTCAGATGCCTACCGGAGCAATGTAAAAACTACCAGGAGAACTCCTGTCTGGCACCTTCCCCGGTGGAGTTGTGCAGGGGGTGTGTTTGGAACATTTTGTCACCGGCCGACTCCAAAATTCAGCGTTTCCCCATCTCAGCCCAGAAAGCAGGTAGAACAACTTTTGTGGTGTCTTTCAAATGCCTACCAAGGTAGTGTAAAAACTACCAGGAGAACTCCTGTCTGGCACCTTCCCCGGTGGAGTTGTGCATGGGGTGTGTTTGGAACATTTTGTCACCGGCCGACTCCAAAATTCAGCGGTTCCCCATCTCAGCCCAGAAAGCAGGTAGAACAACTTTTGTGGTGCCTTTCAGCTGCCTACCAAGGTAGTGTAAAAACTACCAGGAGAACTCCTGTCTGGCACCTTCCCCGGTGGAGTTGTGCATGGGGTGTGTTTGGAACATTTTGTCACCGGCCGAGTCCAAAATTCAGCGATTCCCCATCTCAGCCCAGAAAGCAGGTAGAACAACTTTTGTGCTGCCTTTCAGCTGCCTACCAATGTAGTGTAAAAACGACTAAGAGAATTCCTGTCTGGCACCTTCCCCGGTGGAGTTGTGCAGGGGGTGTGTTTGGAACATTTTGTCACCGGCCGACTCCAAAATTCAGCGATTCCCCATCTCAGCCCAGAAAGCAGGTAGAACAACTTTTGTGGTGTCTTTTAGATGCCTACCAAGGTAGTGTAAAAACTACCAAGAGAACTCCTGTCTGGCACCTTCCCCGGTGGAGTTGTGCAGGGGGTGTGTTTGGAACATTTTTTCACCGGCCGACTCCAAAATTCAGCGTTTCCCCATCTCAGCCCAGAAAGCAGGTAGAACAACTTTTGTGGTGTCTTTTAGATGCCTACCAAGGTAGTGTAAAAACTACCAAGAGAACTCCTGTCTGGCACCTTCCCCGGTGGAGTTGTGCAGGGGGTGTGTTTGGAACATTTTGTCACCAGCCGACTCCAAAATTCAGCGGTTCCCCATCTCAGCCCAGAAAGCAGGTAGAACAACTTTTGTGGTGTCTTTCAGATGCCTACCGGAGCAATGTAAAAACTACCAGGAGAACTCCTGTCTGGCACCTTCCCCGGTAGAGTTGTGCAGGGGGTGTGTTTGGAACATTTTGTCACCGGCCGAGTCCAAAATTCAGCGATTCCCCATCTCAGCCCAGAAAGCAGGTAGAACAACTTTTGTGGTGCCTTTCAGCTGCCTACCAAGGTAGCGTAAAAACTACTAAGAGAACTCCTGTCTGGCACCTTCCCCGGTCCAGTTGTGCATGGGGTGTGTTTGGAACATTTTGTCACCAGCCGAGTCCAAAATTCAGCGGTTCCCCATCTCAGCCCAGAAAGCAGGTAGAACAACTTTTGTGGTGCCTTTCTGATGTCTACCAAGGTAGTGTAACATCTACCAAGAGAACTCCTGTCTGGCACCTTCCCCGGTGGAGTTGTGCATGGGGTGTGTTTGGAACATTTTGTCACCAGCCGACTCCAAAATTCAGCGGTTCCCCATCTCAGCCCAGAAAGCAGGTAGAACAACTTTTGTGGTGTCTTTCAAATGCCTACCAAGGTAGTGTAAAAACTACCAGGAGAACTCCTGCCTGGCACCTTCCCCGGTGGAGTTGTGCAGGGGGTGTGTTTGGAACATTTTGTCACCAGCCGACTCCAAAATTCAGCGGTTCCCCATCTCAGCCCAGAAAGCAGGTAGAACAACTTTTGTGGTGTCTTTCAGATGCCTACTGGAGCAATGTAAAAACTACCAGGAGAACTCCTGTCTGTCACCTTCCCCGGTGGAGTTGTGCAGGGGGTGTGTTTGGAACATTTTGTCACCAGCCGAGTCCAAAATTCAGCGATTCCCCATCTCAGCCCAGAAAGCAGGTAGAACAACTTTTGTGGTGTCTTTTAGATGCCTACCGGACCAATGTAAAAACTACCAGGAGAACTCCTGTCTGGCACCTTCCCCGGTGGAGTTGTGCAGGGGGTGTGTTTGGAACATTTTGTCACCAGCCGACTCCAAAATTCAGCGGTTCCCCATCTCAGCCCAGAAAGCAGGTAGAACAACTTTTGTGGTGTCTTTCAGATGCCTACCGGAGCAATGTAAAAACTACCAGGAGAACTCCTGTCTGGCACCTTCCCCGGTGGAGTTGTGCAGGGGGTGTTTTTGGAAACTTTTTGTCACCAGCCGACTCCAAAATTCAGCGGTTCCCCATCTCAGCCCAGAAAGCAGGTAGAACAACTTTTGTGGTGCCTTTCAGCTGCCTACCAAGGTAGTGTAAATACTACTAAGAGAACTCCTGTCTGGCACCTTCCCCGGTGGAGTTGTGCAGGGGGTGTGTTTGGAACATTTTGTCACCAGCCGACTCCAAAATTCAGCAGTTCCCCATCTCAGCCCAGAAAGCAGATGGAACAACTTTTGTGGTGTCTTTCAAATGCCTACCAAGGTAGTGTAAAAACTACCAGGAGAACTCCTGCCTGGCACCTTCCCCGGTGGAGTTGTGCATGGGGTGTGTTTGGAACATTTTGTCACCGGCCGACTCCAAAATTCAGCGTTTCCCCATCTCAGCCCAGAAAGCAGGTAGAACAACTTTTGTGGTGTCTTTCAGATGCCTACCGGAGCAATGTAAAAACTACCAGGAGAACTCCTGTCTGGCACCTTCCCCGGTGGAGTTGTGCAGGGGGTGTGTTTGGAACATTTTGTCACCGGCCGACTCCAAAATTCAGCGTTTCCCCATCTCAGCCCAGAAAGCAGGTAGAACAACTTTTGTGGTGTCTTTTAGATGCCTACCAAGGTAGTGTAAAAACTACCAAGAGAACTCCTGTCTGGCACCTTCCCCGGTGGAGTTGTGCATGGGGTGTTTTTGGAACATTTTGTCACCAGCCGACTCCAAAATTCAGCGGTTCCCCATCTCAGCCCAGAAAGCAGGTGGAACAACTTTTGTGGTGCCTTTCAGCTGCCTACCAAGGTAGTGTAAAATCTACCAAGAGAACTCCTGTCTGGCACCTTCCCCGGTGGAGTTGTGCATGGGGTGTTTTTGGAACATTTTGTCACCAGCCGACTCCAAAATTCAGCGGTTCCCCATCTCAGCCCAGAAAGCAGGTAGAACAACTTTTGTGGTGTCTTTCAAATGCCTACCAAGGTAGTGTAAAAACTACCAGGAGAACTCCTGCCTGGCACCTTCCCCGGTGGAGTTGTGCAGGGGGTGTGTTTGGAACATTTTGTCACCAGCCGAGTCCAAAACTCAGCATTTCCCCATCTCAGCCCAGAAAGCAGGTAGAACAACTTTTGTGGTGTCTTTTAGATGCCTACCAAGGTAGTGTAAAAACTATCAAGAGAACGCTTGTCTGGCACCTTCCCCGGTGGAGTTGTGCATGGGGTGTCTTTGGAACATTTTGTCACCGGCCGAGTCCAAAATTCAGCGATTCCCCATCTCAGCCCAGAAAGCAGGTACAACAACTTTTGTGGTGTCTTTCAGATGCCTACCGGAGCAATGTAAAAACTACCAGGAGAACTCCTGTCTGGCACCTTCCCCGGTGGAGTTGTGCAGGGGGTGTGTTTGGAACATTTTGTCACCGGCCGAGTCCAAAATTCAGCGATTCCCCATCTCAGCCCAGAAAGCAGGTAGAACAACTTTTGTGCTGCCTTTCAGCTGCCTACCAAGGTAGTGTAAAAACTACTAAGAGAATTCCTGTCTGGCACCTTCCCCGGTGGAGTTGTGCATGGGGTGTGTTTGGAACATTTTGTCACCAGCCGACTCCAAAATTCAGCGGTTCCCCATCTCAGCCCAGAAAGCAGGTGGAACAACTTTTGTGGTGCCTTTCAGCTGCCTACCAAGGTAGTGTAAAAACTATCAAGAGAACTCCTGTCTGGCACCTTCCCCGGTGGAGTTGTGCATGGGGTGTGTTTGGAACATTTTGTCACCGGCCGACTCCAAAATTCAGGTTTCCCCATCTCAGCCCAGAAAGCAGGTAGAACAACTTTTGTGGTGTCTTTTAGATGCCTACCAAGGTAGTGTAAAAACTACCAAGAGAACTCCTGTCTGGCACCTTCCCCGGTGGAGTTGTGCATGGGGTGTGTTTGGAACATTTTGTCACCAGCCGACTCCAAAATTCAGCGGTTCCCCATCTCAGCCCAGAAAGCAGGTAGAACAACTTTTATGGTGCCTTTCAAATGCCTACCAAGGTAGTGTAGAAACTACCAAGAGAACTCCTGCCTGGCACCTTCCCCGGTGGAGTTGTGCAGGGGGTGTGTTTGGAACATTTTGTCACCGGCTGACTCCAAAATTCAGCGGTTCCCCATCTCAGCCCAGAAAGCAGGTAGAACAACTTTTGTGGTGTCTTTCAAATGCCTACCAAGGTAGTGTAAAAACTACCAGGAGAACTCCTGCCTGGCACCTTCCCCGGTGGAGTTGTGCATGGGGTGTGTTTGGAACATTTTGTCACCGGCCGACTCCAAAATTCAGCGGTTCCCCATCTCAGCCCAGAAAGCAGGTAGAACAACTTTTGTGGTGTCTTTCAGATGCCTACCGGAGCAATGTAAAAACTACCAGGAGAACTCCTGTCTGGCACCTTCCCCGGTGGAGTTGTGCATGGGGTGTGTTTGGAACATTTTGTCACCAGCCGACTCCAAAATTCAGCGGTTCCCCATCTCAGCCCAGAAAGCAGGTAGAACAACTTTTGTGGTGCCTTTCAGCTGCCTACCAAGGTAGCGTAAAAACTACTAAGAGAACTCCTCTCTGGCACCTTCCCCGGTGGAGTTGTGCAGGGGGTGTCTTTGGAACATTTTGTCACCGGCCGAGTCCAAAATTCAGCGATTCCCCATCTCAGCCCAGAAAGCAGGTAGAACAACTTTTGTGGTGCCTTTCAGCTGCCTACCGGAGCAATGTAAAAACTACCAGGAGAACTCCTGTCTGGCACCTTCCCCGGTGGAGTTGTGCAGGGGGTGTGTTTGGAACATTTTGTCACCGGCCGACTCCAAAATTCAGCGTTTCCCCATCTCAGCCCAGAAAGCAGGTAGAACAACTTTTGTGGTGTCTTTTAGATGCCTACCAAGGTAGTGTAAAAACTATCAAGAGAACTCCTGTCTGGCACCTTCCCCGGTGGAGTTGTGCATGGGGTGTCTTTGGAACATTTTGTCACCGGCCGAGTCCAAAATTCAGCGATTCCCCATCTCAGCCCAGAAAGCAGATAGCACAACTTTTGTGGTGTCTTTCAGATGCCTACCGGAGCAATGTAAAAACTACCAGGAGAACTCCTGTCTGGCACCTTCCCCGGTGGAGTTGTGCAGGGGGTGTGTTTGGAACATTTTGTCACCAGCCGAGTCCAAAATTCAGCGGTTCCCCATCTCAGCCCAGAAAGCAGGTAGAACAACTTTTGTGGTGTCTTTTAGATGCCTACCAAGGTAGTGTAAAAACTACCAAGAGAACTCCTGTCTGGCACCTTCCCCGGTGGAGTTGTGCATGGGGTGTTTTTGGAACATTTTGTCACCAGCCGACTCCAAAATTCAGCGGTTCCCCATCTCAGCCCAGAAAGCAGGTAGAACAACTTTTGTGGTGCCTTTCAGCTGCCTACCAAGGTAGCGTAAAAACTACTAAGAGAACTCCTGTCTGGCACCTTCCCCGGTGGAGTTGTGCAGGGGGTGTCTTTGGAACATTTTGTCACCGGCCGAGTCCAAAATTCAGCGATTCCCCATCTCAGCCCAGAAAGCAGGTAGAACAACTTTTGTGGTGTCCTTTTGATGCCTACCGGAGCAATGTAAAAACTACCAGGAGAACTCCTGTCTGGCACCTTCCCCGGTGGAGTTGTGCAGGGGGTGTGTTTGGAACATTTTGTCACCGGCCGACTCCAAAATTCAGCGTTTCCCCATCTCAGCCCAGAAAGCAGGTAGAACAACTTTTGTGGTGTCTTTTAGATGCCTACCAAGGTAGTGTAAAAACTACCAGGAGAACTCCTGTCTGGCACCTTCCCCGGTGGAGTTGTGCATGGGGTGTGTTTGGAACATTTTGTCACCAGCCGACTCCAAAATTCAGCGGTTCCCCATCTCAGCCCAGAAAGCAGGTAGAACAACTTTTGTGGTGCCTTTCAAATGCCTACCAAGGTAGTGTAAAAACTACCAGGAGAACTCCTGTCTGGCACCTTCCCCGGTGGAGTTGTGCATGGGGTGTGTTTGGAACATTTTGTCACCGGCCGAGTCCAAAATTCAGCGTTTCCCCATCTCAGCCCAGAAAGCAGGTAGAACAACTTTTGTGGTGCCTTTCAGCTGCCTACCAAGGTAGCGTAAAAACTACCAGGAGAACTCCTGTCTGGCACCTTCCCCGGTGGAGTTGTGCAGGGGGTGTGTTTGGAACATTTTGTCACCGGCCGACTCCAAAATTCAGCGTTTCCCCATCTCAGCCCAGAAAGCAGGTAGAACAACTTTTGTGGTGTCTTTTAGATGCCTACCAAGGTAGTGTAAAAACTATCAAGAGAACTCCTGTCTGGCACCTTCCCCGGTGGAGTTGTGCATGGGGTGTCTTTGGAACATTTTGTCACCGGCCGACTCCAAAATTCAGCGATTCCCCATCTCAGCCCAGAAAGCAGATAGCACAACTTTTGTGGTGTCTTTCAAATGCCTACCGGAGCAATGTAAAAACTACCAGAAGAACTCCTGTCTGGCACCTTCCCCGGTGGAGTTGTGCAGGGGGTGTGTTTGGAACATTTTGTCACCAGCCGACTCCAAAATTCAGCGTTTCCCCATCTCAGCCCAGAAAGCAGGTAGAACAACTTTTGTGGTGTCTTTTAGATGCCTACCAAGGTAGTGTAAAAACTACCAAGAGAACTCCTGCCTGGCACCTTCCCCGGTGGAGTTGTGCATGGGGTGTTTTTGGAACATTTTGTCACCAGCTGACTCCAAAATTCAGCGGTTCCCCATCTCAGCCCAGAAAGCAGGTAGAACAACTTTTGTGGTGCCTTTCAGCTGCCTACCAAGGTAGTGTAAAAACTACCAGGAGAACTCCTGTCTGGCACCTTCCCCGGTGGAGTTGTGCAGGGGGTGTGTTTGGAACATTTTGTCACCAGCCGACTCCAAAATTCAGCGGTTCCCCATCTCAGCCCAGAAAGCAGGTAGAACAACTTTTGTGGTGTCTTTCAGATGCCTACCAAGGTAGTGTAAAAACTACCAGGAGAACTCCTGTCTGGCACCTTCCCCGGTGGAGTTGTGCATGGGGTGTGTTTGGAACATTTTGTCACCGGCCGACTCCAAAATTCAGCGGTTCCCCATCTCAGCCCAGAAAGCAGGTAGAACAACTTTTGTGGTGTCCTTTTGACGCCTACCGGAGCAATGTAAAAACTACCAGGAGAACTCCTGCCTGGCACCTTCCCCGGTGGAGTTGTGCAGGGGGTGTGTTTGGAACATTTTGTCACCGGCCGAGTCCAAAATTCAGCGTTTCCCCATCTCAGCCCAGAAAGCAGGTAGAACAACTTTTGTGGTGTCTTTCAGATGCCTACCGGAGCAATGTAAAAACTACCAGGAGAACTCCTGTCTGGCACCTTCCCTGGTGGAGTTGTGCAGGGGGTGTGTTTGGAACATTTTGTCACCGGCCGAGTCCAAAATTCAGCGATTCCCCATCTCAGCCCAGAAAGCAGATAGAACAACTTTTGTGGTGCCTTTCAGCTGCCTACCAAGGTAGTGTAAAAACTACTAAGAGAACTCCTGTCTGGCACCTTCCCCGGTGGAGTTGTGCATGGGGTGTGTTTGGAACATTTTGTCACCGGCCGAGTCCAAAATTCAGCGGTTCCCCATCTCAGCCCAGAAAGCAGGTAGAACAACTTTTGTGGTGTCTTTCAGATGCCTACCGGAGCAATGTAAAAACTACCAGGAGAACTCCTGTCTGGCACCTTCCCCGGTGGAGTTGTGCAGGGGGTGTGTTTGGAACATTTTGTCACCAGCCGACTCCAAAATTCAGCGTTTCCCCATCTCAGCCCAGAAAGCAGGTAGAACAACTTTTGTGGTGTCTTTTAGATGCCTACCAAGGTAGTGTAAAAACTATCAAGAGAACGCTTGTCTGGCACCTTCCCCGGTGGAGTTGTGCATGGGGTGTCTTTGGAACATTTTGTCACCGGCCGAGTCCAAAATTCAGCGATTCCCCATCTCAGCCCAGAAAGCAGGTAGAACAACTTTTGTGCTGCCTTTCAGATGCCTACCGGAGCAATGTAAAAACTACCAGGAGAACTCCTGTCTGGCACCTTCCCCGGTGCAGTTGTGCATGGGGTGTGTTTGGAACATTTTGTCACCAGCCGAGTCCAAAATTCAGCGGTTCCCCATCTCAGCCCAGAAAGCAGGTAGAACAACTTTTGTGGTGCCTTTCAAATGCCTACCAAGGTAGTGTAGAAACTACCAAGAGAACTCCTGTCTGGCACCTTCCCCGGTGGAGTTGTGCAGGGGGTGTGTTTGGAACATTTTGTCACCGGCCGACTCCAAAATTCAGCGTTTCCCCATCTCAGCCCAGAAAGCAGGTAGAACAACTTTTGTGGTGTCTTTTAGATGCCTACCAAGGTAGTGTAAAAACTACCAAGAGAACTCCTGTCTGGCACCTTCCCCGGTGGAGTTGTGCATGGGGTGTGTTTGGAACATTTTGTCACCAGCCGACTCCAAAATTCAGCGGTTCCCCATCTCAGCCCAGAAAGCAGGTAGAACAACTTTTGTGGTGCCTTTCAAATGCCTACCAAGGTAGTGTAAAAACTACCAGGAGAACTCCTGTCTGGCACCTTCCCCGGTGGAGTTGTGCATGGGGTGTGTTTGGAACATTTTGTCACCGGCCGACTCCAAAATTCAGCGTTTCCCCATCTCAGCCCAGAAAGCAGGTAGAACAACTTTTGTGGTGCCTTTCAGCTGCCTACCAAGGTAGCGTAAAAACTACCAGGAGAACTCCTGTCTGGCACCTTCCCCGGTGGAGTTGTGCAGGGGGTGTGTTTGGAACATTTTGTCACCGGCCGACTCCAAAATTCAGCGTTTCCCCATCTCAGCCCAGAAAGCAGGTAGAACAACTTTTGTGGTGTCTTTTAGATGCCTACCAAGGTAGTGTAAAAACTATCAAGAGAACTCCTGTCTGGCACCTTCCCCGGTGGAGTTGTGCATGGGGTGTCTTTGGAACATTTTGTCACCGGCCGAGTCCAAAATTCAGCGATTCCCCATCTCAGCCCAGAAAGCAGATAGCACAACTTTTGTGGTGTCTTTCAAATGCCTACCGGAGCAATGTAAAAACTACCAGAAGAACTCCTGTCTGGCACCTTCCCCGGTGGAGTTGTGCAGGGGGTGTCTTTGGAACATTTTGTCACCAGCCGACTCCAAAATTCAGCGTTTCCCCATCTCAGCCCAGAAAGCAGGTAGAACAACTTTTGTGGTGTCTTTTAGATGCCTACCAAGGTAGTGTAAAAACTACCAAGAGAACTCCTGTCTGGCACCTTCCCCGGTGGAGTTGTGCAGGGGGTGTTTTTGGAACATTTTGTCACCAGCTGACTCCAAAATTCAGCGGTTCCCCATCTCAGCCCAGAAAGCAGGTAGAACAACTTTTGTGGTGCCTTTCAGCTGCCTACCAAGGTAGCGTAAAAACTACTAAGAGAACTCCTGTCTGGCACCTTCCCCGGTGGAGTTGTGCAGGGGGTGTCTTTGGAACATTTTGTCACCGGCCGAGTCCAAAATTCAGCGATTCCCCATCTCAGCCCAGAAAGCAGGTAGAACAACTTTTGTGGTGTCCTTTTGATGCCTACCGGAGCAATGTAAAAACTACCAGGAGAACTCCTGTCTGGCACCTTCCCCGGTGGAGTTGTGCAGGGGGTGTGTTTGGAACATTTTGTCACCAGCCGACTCCAAAATTCAGCGTTTCCCCATCTCAGCCCAGAAAGCAGGTAGAACAACTTTTGTGGTGTCTTTTAGATGCCTACCAAGGTAGTGTAAAAACTATCAAGAGAACGCTTGTCTGGCACCTTCCCCGGTGGAGTTGTGCATGGGGTGTCTTTGGAACATTTTGTCACCGGCCGACTCCAAAATTCAGCGGTTCCCTATCTCAGCCCAGAAAGCAGATAGAACAACTTTTGTGGTGTCTTTCAGATGCCTACCAAGGTAGTGTAAAAACTACCAGGAGAACTCCTGTCTGGCACCTTCCCCGGTGGAGTTGAGCAGGGGGTGTGTTTGGAACATTTTGTCACCAGCCGACTCCAAAATTCAGCGGTTCCCCATCTCAGCCCAGAAAGCAGGTAGAACAACTTTTGTGGTGTCTTTCAGATGCCTACCAAGGTAGTGTAAAAACTACCAAGAGAACTCCTGTCTGGCACCTTCCCCGGTGGAGTTGTGCAGGGGGTGTGTTTGGAACATTTTGTCACCGGCCGACTCCAAAATTCAGCGGTTCCCCATCTCAGCCCAGAAAGCAGGTAGAACAACTTTTGTGGTGTCCTTTTGACGCCTACCGGAGCAATGTAAAAACTACCAGGAGAACTTCTGCCTGGCACCTTCCCCGGTGGAGTTGTGCAGGGGGTGTGTTTGGAACATTTTGTCACCAGCCGACTCCAAAATTCAGCGGTTCCCCATCTCAGCCCAGAAAGCAGGTGGAACAACTTTTGTGGTGTCTTTCAAATGCCTACCAAGGTAGTGTAAATACTACCAGGAGAACTCCTGCCTGGCACCTTCCCCGGTGGAGTTGTGCATGGGGTGTGTTTGGAACATTTTGTCACCGGCCGACTCCAAAATTCAGCGGTTCCCCATCTCAGCCCAGAAAGCAGGTAGAACAACTTTTGTGGTGTCTTTCAGATGCCTACCGGAGCAATGTAAAAACTACCAGGAGAACTCCTGTCTGGCACCTTCCCCGGTGGAGTTGTGCAGGGGGTGTGTTTGGAACATTTTGTCACCAGCCGACTCCAAAATTCAGCGGTTCCCCATCTCAGCCCAGAAAGCAGATAGAACAACTTTTGTGGTGCCTTTCAGCTGCCTACCAAGGTAGTGTAAAAACTACTAAGAGAACTCCTGTCTGGCACCTTCCCCGGTGGAGTTGTGCATGGGGTGTGTTTGGAACATTTTGTCACCGGCCGAGTCCAAAATTCAGCGGTTCCCCATCTCAGCCCAGAAAGCAGGTAGAACAACTTTTGTGGTGTCTTTCAGATGCCTACCGGAGCAATGTAAAAACTACCAGGAGAACTCCTGTCTGGCACCTTCCCCGGTGGAGTTGTGCAGGGGGTGTGTTTGGAACATTTTGTCACCAGCCGACTCCAAAATTCAGCGTTTCCCCATCTCAGCCCAGAAAGCAGGTAGAACAACTTTTGTGGTGTCTTTTAGATGCCTACCAAGGTAGTGTAAAAACTATCAAGAGAACGCTTGTCTGGCACCTTCCCCGGTGGAGTTGTGCATGGGGTGTCTTTGGAACATTTTGTCACCGGCCGACTCCAAAATTCAGCGATTCCCCATCTCAGCCCAGAAAGCAGGTAGAACAACTTTTGTGCTGCCTTTCAGATGCCTACCGGAGCAATGTAAAAACTACCAGGAGAACTCCTGTCTGGCACCTTCCCCGGTGCAGTTGTGCATGGGGTGTGTTTGGAACATTTTGTCACCAGCCGAGTCCAAAATTCAGCGGTTCCCCATCTCAGCCCAGAAAGCAGGTAGAACAACTTTTGTGGTGCCTTTCAAATGCCTACCAAGGTAGTGTAGAAACTACCAAGAGAACTCCTGTCTGGCACCTTCCCCGGTGGAGTTGTGCAGGGGGTGTGTTTGGAACATTTTGTCACCGGCCGAGTCCAAAATTCAGCGTTTCCCCATCTCAGCCCAGAAAGCAGGTAGAACAACTTTTGTGGTGTCTTTTAGATGCCTACCAAGGTAGTGTAAAAACTACCAAGAGAACTCCTGTCTGGCACCTTCCCCGGTGGAGTTGTGCATGGGGTGTGTTTGGAACATTTTGTCACCAGCCGACTCCAAAATTCAGCGGTTCCCCATCTCAGCCCAGAAAGCAGGTAGAACAACTTTTGTGGTGCCTTTCAAATGCCTACCAAGGTAGTGTAAAAACTACCAGGAGAACTCCTGTCTGGCACCTTCCCCGGTGGAGTTGTGCATGGGGTGTGTTTGGAACATTTTGTCACCGGCCGACTCCAAAATTCAGCGTTTCCCCATCTCAGCCCAGAAAGCAGGTAGAACAACTTTTGTGGTGCCTTTCAGCTGCCTACCAAGGTAGCGTAAAAACTACTAAGAGAACTCCTGCCTGGCACCTTCCCCGGTGGAGTTGTGCATGGGGTGTCTTTGGAACATTTTGTCACCGGCCGAGTCCAAAATTCAGCGATTCCCCATCTCAGCCCAGAAAGCAGATAGAACAACTTTTGTGGTGTCTTTCAGATGCCTACCGGAGCAATGTAAAAACTACCAGGAGAACTCCTGCCTGGCACCTTCCCCGGTGGAGTTGTGCAGGGGGTGTGTTTGGAACATTTTGTCACCAGCCGACTCCAAAATTCAGCGGTTCCCCATCTCAGCCCAGAAAGCAGGTGGAACAACTTTTGTGGTGTCTTTCAAATGCCTACCAAGGTAGTGTAAAAACTACCAGGAGAACTTCTGCTTGGCACCTTCCCCGGTGGAGTTGTGCATGGGGTGTGTTTGGAACATTTTGTCACCGGCCGACTCCAAAATTCAGCGGTTCCCCATCTCAGCCCAGAAAGCAGGTAGAACAACTTTTGTGGTGTCTTTCAGATGCCTACCGGAGCAATGTAAAAACTACCAGGAGAACTCCTGTCTGGCACCTTCCCCGGTGGAGTTGTGCAGGGGGTGTGTTTGGAACATTTTGTCACCAGCCGAGTCCAAAATTCAGCGTTTCCCCATCTCAGCCCAGAAAGCAGGTAGAACAACTTTTGTGCTGCCTTTCAGCTGCCTACCAAGGTAGTGTAAAAACTACTAAGAGAATTCCTGTCTGGCACCTTCCCCGGTGGAGTTGTGCAGGGGGTGTGTTTGGAACATTTTGTCACCAGCCGACTCCAAAATTCAGCGATTCCCCATCTCAGCCCAGAAAGCAGGTAGAACAACTTTTGTGGTGCCTTTCAGCTGCCTACCAAGGTAGCGTAGAAACTACTAAGAGAACTCCTGTCTGGCACCTTCCCCGGTGGAGTTGTGCAGGGGGTGTCTTTGGAACATTTTGTCACCGGCCGACTCCAAAATTCAGCGGTTCCCCATCTCAGCCCAGAAAGCAGGTAGAACAACTTTTGTGGTGTCTTTCAGATGCCTACCGGAGCAATGTAAAAACTACCAGGAGAACTCCTGTCTGGCACCTTCCCCGGTGGAGTTGTGCATGGGGTGTGTTTGGAACATTTTGTCACCGGCCGAGTCCAAAATTAAGCGGTTCCCCATCTCAGCCCAGAAAGCAGGTAGAACAACTTTTGTGGTGTCTTTTAGATGCCTACCAAGGTAGTGTAAAAACTACTAAGAGAACTCCTGTCTGGCACCTTCCCCGGTGGAGTTGTGCAGGGGGTGTGTTTGGAACATTTTGTCACCGGCCGACTCCAAAATTCAGCGTTTCCCCATCTCAGCCCAGAAAGCAGGTAGAACAACTTTTGTGGTGTCTTTCAGATGCCTACCGGAGCAATGTGAAAACTACCAGGAGAACTCCTGTCTGGCACCTTCCCCGGTGGAGTTGTGCAGGGGGTGTGTTTGGAACATTTTGTCACCGGGCGACTCCAAAATTCAGCGGTTCCCCATCTCAGCCCAGAAAGCAGGTAGAACAACTTTTGTGGTGTCTTTTAGATGCCTACCAAGGTAGTGTAAAAACTATCAAGAGAACGCTTGTCTGGCACCTTCCCCGGTGGAGTTGTGCATGGGGTGTCTTTGGAACATTTTGTCACCGGCCGAGTCCAAAATTCAGCGATTCCCCATCTCAGCCCAGAAAGCAGATAGCACAACTTTTGTGGTGTCTTTCAAATGCCTACCGGAGCAATGTAAAAACTACCAGGAGAACTCCTGTCTGGCACCTTCCCCGGTGGAGTTGTGCATGGGGTGTGTTTGGAACATTTTGTCACCGGCCGACTCCAAAATTCAGCGTTTCCCCATCTCAGCCCAGAAAGCAGGTAGAACAACTTTTGTGGTGTCCTTTTGATGCCTACCGGAGCAATGTAAAAACTACCAGGAGAACTCCTGTCTGGCACCTTCCCCGGTGGAGTTGTGCAGGGGGTGTGTTTGGAACATTTTGTCACCAGCCGACTCCAAAATTCAGCGTTTCCCCATCTCAGCCCAGAAAGCAGGTAGAACAACTTTTGTGGTGTCTTTTAGATGCCTACCAAGGTAGTGTAAAAACTATCAAGAGAACGCTTGTCTGGCACCTTCCCCGGTGGAGTTGTGCATGGGGTGTCTTTGGAACATTTTGTCACCGGCCGACTCCAAAATTCAGCGGTTCCCCATCTCAGCCCAGAAAGCAGGTAGAACAACTTTTGTGGTGTCTTTTAGATGCCTACCAAGGTAGTGTAAAAACTACCAGGAGAACTCCTGTCTGGCACCTTCCCCGGTGGAGTTGTGCAGGGGGTGTGTTTGGAACATTTTGTCACCAGCCGACTCCAAAATTCATAGTTTCCCCATCTCAGCCCAGAAAGCAGGTAGAACAACTTTTGTGGTGTCTTTCAGATGCCTACCAAGGTAGTGTAAAAACTACCAAGAGAACTCCTGTCTGGCACCTTCCCCGGTGGAGTTGTGCAGGGGGTGTGTTTGGAACATTTTGTCACCAGCCGACTCCAAAATTCAGCGGTTCCCCATCTCAGCCCAGGAAGCAGGTGGAACAACTTTTGTGGTGTCTTTCAAATGCCTACCAAGGTAGTGTAAATACTACCAGGAGAACTCCTGCCTGGCACCTTCCCCGGTGGAGTTGTGCATGGGGTGTCTTTGGAACATTTTGTCACCGGCCGACTCCAAAATTCAGCGGTTCCCCATCTCAGCCCAGAAAGCAGGTAGAACAACTTTTGTGGTGTCTTTCAGATGCCTACCGGAGCAATGTAAAAACTACCAGGAGAACTCCTGTCTGGCACCTTCCCCGGTGGAGTTGTGCAGGGGGTGTGTTTGGAACATTTTGTCACCGGCCGAGTCCAAAATTCAGCGATTCCCCATCTCAGCCCAGAAAGCAGATAGAACAACTTTTGTGGTGCCTTTCAGCTGCCTACCAAGGTAGTGTAAAAACTACTAAGAGAACTCCTGTCTGGCACCTTCCCCGGTGGAGTTGTGCATGGGGTGTGTTTGGAACATTTTGTCACCGGCCGAGTCCAAAATTCAGCGGTTCCCCATCTCAGCCCAGAAAGCAGGTAGAACAACTTTTGTGGTGTCTTTCAGATGCCTACCGGAGCAATGTAAAAACTACCAGGAGAACTCCTGTCTGGCACCTTCCCCGGTGGAGTTGTGCAGGGGGTGTGTTTGGAACATTTTGTCACCAGCCGACTCCAAAATTCAGCGTTTCCCCATCTCAGCCCAGAAAGCAGGTACAACAACTTTTGTGGTGTCTTTTAGATGCCTACCAAGGTAGTGTAAAAAACTATCAAGAGAACGCTTGTCTGGCACCTTCCGTAGTGGAGTTGTGCATGGGGTGTCTTTGGAACATTTTGTCACCGGCCGAGTCCAAAATTCAGCGGTTCCCCATCTCAGCCCAGAAAGCAGGTAGAACAACTCTTGTGGTGTCTTTCAGATGCCTACCGGAGCAATGTAAAAACTACCAGGAGAACTCCTGTCTGGCACCTTCCCCGGTGGAGTTGTGCAGGGGGTGTCTTTGGAACATTTTGTCACCAGCCGAGTCCAAAATTCAGCGTTTCCCCATCTCAGCCCAGAAAGCAGGTAGAACAACTTTTGTGGTGCCTTTCAGCTGCCTACCAAGGTAGCGTAAAAACTACTAAGAGAACTCCTGCCTGGCACCTTCCCCGGTGGAGTTGTGCAGGGGGTGTCTTTGGAACATTTTGTCACCGGCCGAGTCCAAAATTCAGCGATTCCCCATCTCAGCCCAGAAAGCAGATAGAACAACTTTTGTGGTGTCTTTCAGATGCCTACCGGAGCAATGTAAAAACTACCAGGAGAACTCCTGCCTGGCACCTTCCCCGGTGGAGTTGTGCAGGGGGTGTGTTTGGAACATTTTGTCACCAGCCGACTCCAAAATTCAGCGGTTCCCCATCTCAGCCCAGAAAGCAGGTGGAACAACTTTTGTGGTGTCTTTCAAATGCCTACCAAGGTAGTGTAAAAACTACCAGGAGAACTTCTGCTTGGCACCTTCCCCGGTGGAGTTGTGCATGGGGTGTGTTTGGAACATTTTGTCACCGGCCGACTCCAAAATTCAGCGTTTCCCCATCTCAGCCCAGAAAGCAGGTAGAACAACTTTTGTGGTGTCTTTCAGATGCCTACCGGAGCAATGTAAAAACTACCAGGAGAACTCCTGTCTGGCACCTTCCCCGGTGGAGTTGTGCAGGGGGTGTGTTTGGAACATTTTGTCACCAGCCGAGTCCAAAATTCAGCGTTTCCCCATCTCAGCCCAGAAAGCAGGTAGAACAACTTTTGTGCTGCCTTTCAGCTGCCTACCAAGGTAGTGTAAAAACTACTAAGAGAATTCCTGTCTGGCACCTTCCCCGGTGGAGTTGTGCAGGGGGTGTGTTTGGAACATTTTGTCACCAGCCGACTCCAAAATTCAGTGGTTCCCCATCTCAGCCCAGAAAGCAGGTAGAACAACTTTTGTGGTGCCTTTCAGCTGCCTACCAAGGTAGCGTAGAAACTACTAAGAGAACTCCTGTCTGGCACCTTCCCCGGTGGAGTTGTGCATGGGGTGTGTTTGGAACATTTTGTCACCGGCCGAGTCCAAAATTCAGCGGTTCCCCATCTCAGCCCAGAAAGCAGGTAGAACAACTTTTGTGGTGTCTTTCAGATGCCTACCGGAGCAATGTAAAAACTACCAGGAGAACTCCTGTCTGGCACCTTCCCCGGTGGAGTTGTGCAGGGGGTGTGTTTGGAACATTTTGTCACCAGCCGACTCCAAAATTCAGCGTTTCCCCATCTCAGCCCAGAAAGCAGGTAGAACAACTTTTGTGGTGTCTTTTAGATGCCTACCAAGGTAGTGTAAAAACTATCAAGAGAACGCTTGTCTGGCACCTTCCCCGGTGGAGTTGTGCATGGGGTGTCTTTGGAACATTTTGTCACCGGCCGAGTCCAAAATTCAGCGGTTCCCCATCTCAGCCCAGAAAGCAGGTAGAACAACTCTTGTGGTGTCTTTCAGATGCCTACCGGAGCAATGTAAAAACTACCAGGAGAACTCCTGTCTGGCACCTTCCCCGGTGGAGTTGTGCAGGGGGTGTCTTTGGAACATTTTGTCACCAGCCGAGTCCAAAATTCAGCGTTTCCCCATCTCAGCCCAGAAAGCAGGTAGAACAACTTTTGTGGTGCCTTTCAGCTGCCTACCAAGGTAGCGTAAAAACTACTAAGAGAACTCCTGCCTGGCACCTTCCCCGGTGGAGTTGTGCATGGGGTGTCTTTGGAACATTTTGTCACCGGCCGAGTCCAAAATTCAGCGATTCCCCATCTCAGCCCAGAAAGCAGATAGAACAACTTTTGTGGTGTCTTTCAGATGCCTACCGGAGCAATGTAAAAACTACCAGGAGAACTCCTGCCTGGCACCTTCCCCGGTGGAGTTGTGCAGGGGGTGTGTTTGGAACATTTTGTCACCAGCCGACTCCAAAATTCAGCGGTTCCCCATCTCAGCCCAGAAAGCAGGTAGAACAACTTTTGTGGTGTCTTTCAAATGCCTACCAAGGTAGTGTAAAAACTACCAGGAGAACTTCTGCTTGGCACCTTCCCCGGTGGAGTTGTGCATGGGGTGTGTTTGGAACATTTTGTCACCGGCCGACTCCAAAATTCAGCGTTTCCCCATCTCAGCCCAGAAAGCAGGTAGAACAACTTTTGTGGTGTCTTTCAGATGCCTACCAGAGCAATGTAAAAACTACCAGGAGAACTCCTGTCTGGCACCTTCCCCGGTGGAGTTGTGCAGGGGGTGTGTTTGGAACATTTTGTCACCAGCCGAGTCCAAAATTCAGCGTTTCCCCATCTCAGCCCAGAAAGCAGGTAGAACAACTTTTGTGCTGCCTTTCAGCTGCCTACCAAGGTAGTGTAAAAACTACTAAGAGAATTCCTGTCTGGCACCTTCCCCGGTGGAGTTGTGCAGGGGGTGTGTTTGGAACATTTTGTCACCAGCCGACTCCAAAATTCAGTGGTTCCCCATCTCAGCCCAGAAAGCAGGTAGAACAACTTTTGTGGTGCCTTTCAGCTGCCTACCAAGGTAGCGTAGAAACTACTAAGAGAACTCCTGTCTGGCACCTTCCCCGGTGGAGTTGTGCAGGGGGTGTCTTTGGAACATTTTGTCACCGGCCGACTCCAAAATTCAGCGTTTCCCCATCTCAGCCCAGAAAGCAGGTAGAACAACTTTTGTGGTGTCTTTTAGATGCCTACCAAGGTAGTGTAAAAACTACCAAGAGAACTCCTGTCTGGCACCTTCCCCGGTGGAGTTGTGCATGGGGTGTCTTTGGAACATTTTGTCACCAGCCGACTCCAAAATTCAGCGGTTCCCCATCTCAGCCCAGAAAGCAGGTAGAACAACTTTTGTGGTGCCTTTCAGCTGCCTACCAAGGTAGCGTAAAAACTACTAAGAGAACTCCTGTCTGGCACCTTCCCCGGTGGAGTTGTGCAGGGGGTGTCTTTGGAACATTTTGTCACCGGCCGAGTCCAAAATTCAGCGATTCCCCATCTCAGCCCAGAAAGCAGGTAGAACAACTTTTGTGGTGTCCTTTTGATGCCTACCGGAGCAATGTAAAAACTACCAGGAGAACTCCTGTCTGGCACCTTCCCCGGTGGAGTTGTGCATGGGGTGTGTTTGGAACATTTTGTCACCAGCCGACTCCAAAATTCAGCGTTTCCCCATCTCAGCCCAGAAAGCAGGTAGAACAACTTTTGTGGTGTCTTTTAGATGCCTACCAAGGTAGTGTAAAAACTATCAAGAGAACGCTTGTCTGGCACCTTCCCCGGTGGAGTTGTGCATGGGGTGTCTTTGGAACATTTTGTCACCGGCCGACTCCAAAATTCAGCGGTTCCCCATCTCAGCCCAGAAAGCAGGTAGAACAACTTTTGTGGTGTCTTTTAGATGCCTACCAAGGTAGTGTAAAAACTACCAGGAGAACTCCTGTCTGGCACCTTCCCCGGTGGAGTTGTGCAGGGGGTGTGTTTGGAACATTTTGTCACCAGCCGACTCCAAAATTCATAGTTTCCCCATCTCAGCCCAGAAAGCAGGTAGAACAACTTTTGTGGTGTCTTTCAGATGCCTACCAAGGTAGTGTAAAAACTACCAAGAGAACTCCTGTCTGGCACCTTCCCCGGTGGAGTTGTGCAGGGGGTGTGTTTGGAACATTTTGTCACCAGCCGACTCCAAAATTCAGCGGTTCCCCATCTCAGCCCAGAAAGCAGGTGGAACAACTTTTGTGGTGTCTTTCAAATGCCTACCAAGGTAGTGTAAATACTACCAGGAGAACTCCTGCCTGGCACCTTCCCCGGTGGAGTTGTGCATGGGGTGTGTTTGGAACATTTTGTCACCGGCCGACTCCAAAATTCAGCGGTTCCCCATCTCAGCCCAGAAAGCAGGTAGAACAACTTTTGTGGTGTCTTTCAGATGCCTACCGGAGCAATGTAAAAACTACCAGGAGAACTCCTGTCTGGCACCTTCCCCGGTGGAGTTGTGCAGGGGGTGTGTTTGGAACATTTTGTCACCGGCCGAGTCCAAAATTCAGCGATTCCCCATCTCAGCCCAGAAAGCAGATAGAACAACTTTTGTGGTGCCTTTCAGCTGCCTACCAAGGTAGTGTAAAAACTACTAAGAGAACTCCTGTCTGGCACCTTCCCCGGTGGAGTTGTGCAGGGGGTGTGTTTGGAACATTTTGTCACCGGCCGAGTCCAAAATTCAGCGGTTCCCCATCTCAGCCCAGAAAGCAGGTAGAACAACTTTTGTGGTGTCTTTCAGATGCCTACCGGAGCAATGTAAAAACTACCAGGAGAACTCCTGTCTGGCACCTTCCCCGGTGGAGTTGTGCAGGGGGTGTGTTTGGAACATTTTGTCACCGGCCGAGTCCAAAATTCAGCGTTTCCCCATCTCAGCCCAGAAAGCAGGTAGAACAACTTTTGTGGTGTCTTTTAGATGCCTACCAAGGTAGTGTAAAAACTACTAAGAGAACTCCTGTCTGGCACCTTCCCCGGTGGAGTTGTGCAGGGGGTGTGTTTGGAACATTTTGTCACCGGCCGACTCCAAAATTCAGCGGTTCCCCATCTCAGCCCAGAAAGCAGGTAGAACAACTTTTGTGGTGTCTTTCAGATGCCTACCGGAGCAATGTAAAAACTACCAGGAGAACTCCTGTCTGGCACCTTCCCCGGTGGAGTTGTGCAGGGGGTGTGTTTGGAACATTTTGTCACCGGGCGACTCCAAAATTCAGCGGTTCCCCATCTCAGCCCAGAAAGCAGGTAGAACAACTTTTGTGGTGTCTTTTAGATGCCTACCAAGGTAGTGTAAAAACTATCAAGAGAACGCTTGTCTGGCACCTTCCCCGGTGGAGTTGTGCATGGGGTGTCTTTGGAACATTTTGTCACCGGCCGAGTCCAAAATTCAGCGATTCCCCATCTCAGCCCAGAAAGCAGATAGCACAACTTTTGTGGTGTCTTTCAGATGCCTACCGGAGCAATGTAAAAACTACCAGGAGAACTCCTGTCTGGCACCTTCCCCGGTGGAGTTGTGCATGGGGTGTGTTTGGAACATTTTGTCACCAGCCGACTCCAAAATTCAGCGTTTCCCCATCTCAGCCCAGAAAGCAGGTAGAACAACTTTTGTGGTGTCTTTTAGATGCCTACCAAGGTAGTGTAAAAACTACCAAGAGAACTCCTGCCTGGCACCTTCCCCGGTGGAGTTGTGCAGGGGGTGTCTTTGGAACATTTTGTCACCGGCCGAGTCCAAAATTCAGCGATTCCCCATCTCAGCCCAGAAAGCAGGTAGAACAACTTTTGTGGTGTCCTTTTGATGCCTACCGGAGCAATGTAAAAACTACCAGGAGAACTCCTGTCTGGCACCTTCCCCGGTGGAGTTGTGCAGGGGGTGTGTTTGGAACATTTTGTCACCAGCCGACTCCAAAATTCAGCGTTTCCCCATCTCAGCCCAGAAAGCAGGTAGAACAACTTTTGTGGTGTCTTTTAGATGCCTACCAAGGTAGTGTAAAAACTATCAAGAGAACGCTTGTCTGGCACCTTCCCCGGTGGAGTTGTGCATGGGGTGTCTTTGGAACATTTTGTCACCGGCCGACTCCAAAATTCAGCGGTTCCCCATCTCAGCCCAGAAAGCAGGTAGAACAACTTTTGTGGTGTCTTTTAGATGCCTACCAAGGTAGTGTAAAAACTACCAGGAGAACTCCTGTCTGGCACCTTCCCCGGTGGAGTTGTGCAGGGGGTGTGTTTGGAACATTTTGTCACCAGCCGACTCCAAAATTCAGCGTTTCCCCATCTCAGCCCAGAAAGCAGGTAGAACAACTTTTGTGGTGTCTTTCAGATGCCTACCAAGGTAGTGTAAAAACTACCAAGAGAACTCCTGTCTGGCACCTTCCCCGGTGGAGTTGTGCAGGGGGTGTGTTTGGAACATTTTGTCACCAGCCGACTCCAAAATTCAGCGGTTCCCCATCTCAGCCCAGAAAGCAGGTGGAACAACTTTTGTGGTGTCTTTCAAATGCCTACCAAGGTAGTGTAAATACTACCAGGAGAACTCCTGCCTGGCACCTTCCCCGGTGGAGTTGTGCAGGGGGTGTGTTTGGAACATTTTGTCACCGGCCGACTCCAAAATTCAGCGGTTCCCCATCTCAGCCCAGAAAGCAGGTAGAACAACTTTTGTGGTGTCTTTCAGATGCCTACCGGAGCAATGTAAAAACTACCAGGAGAACTCCTGTCTGGCACCTTCCCCGGTGGAGTTGTGCAGGGGGTGTGTTTGGAACATTTTGTCACCGGCCGAGTCCAAAATTCAGCGATTCCCCATCTCAGCCCAGAAAGCAGATAGAACAACTTTTGTGGTGCCTTTCAGCTGCCTACCAAGGTAGTGTAAAAACTATCAAGAGAACGCTTGTCTGGCACCTTCCCCGGTGGAGTTGTGCATGGGGTGTGTTTGGAACATTTTGTCACCGGCCGAGTCCAAAATTCAGCGGTTCCCCATCTCAGCCCAGAAAGCAGGTAGAACAACTTTTGTGGTGTCTTTCAGATGCCTACCGGAGCAATGTAAAAACTACCAGGAGAACTCCTGTCTGGCACCTTCCCCGGTGGAGTTGTGCAGGGGGTGTGTTTGGAACATTTTGTCACCAGCCAACTCCAAAATTCAGCGTTTCCCCATCTCAGCCCAGAAAGCAGGTAGAACAACTTTTGTGGTGTCTTTTAGATGCCTACCGGAGCAATGTAAAAACTACCAGGAGAACTCCTGTCTGGCACCTTCCCCGGTGGAGTTGTGCATGGGGTGTCTTTGGAACATTTTGTCACCGGCCGAGTCCAAAATTCAGCGATTCCCCATCTCAGCCCAGAAAGCAGATAGAACAACTTTTGTGGTGTCTTTCAGATGCCTACCGGAGCAATGTAAAAACTACCAGGAGAACTCCTGTCTGGCACCTTCCCCGGTGCAGTTGTGCAGGGGGTGTGTTTGGAACATTTTGTCACCAGCCGAGTCCAAAATTCAGCGGTTCCCCATCCTAGCCCAGAAAGCAGGTAGAACAACTTTTGTGGTGCCTTTCAAATGCCTACCAAGGTAGTGTAGAAACTACCAAGAGAACTCCTGTCTGGCACCTTCCCCGGTGGAGTTGTGCATGGGGTGTGTTTGGAACATTTTGTCACCAGCCGACTCCAAAATTCAGCGGTTCCCCATCTCAGCCCAGAAAGCAGGTAGAACAACTTTTGTGGTGCCTTTCAAATGCCTACCAAGGTAGTGTAAAATCTACCAAGAGAACTCCTGTCTGGCACCTTCCCTGGTGGAGTTGTGCATGGGGTGTCTTTGGAACATTTTGTCACCAGCCGACTCCAAAATTCAGCGGTTCCCCATCTCAGCCCAGAAAGCAGGTAGAACAACTTTTGTGGTGCCTTTCAAATGCCTACCAAGGTAGTGTAAAAACTACCAGGAGAACTCCTGTCTGGCACCTTCCCCGGTGGAGTTGTGCATGGGGTGTTTTTGGAACATTTTGTCACCAGCCGACTCCAAAATTCAGTGGTTCCCCATCTCAGCCCAGAAAGCAGGTAGAACAACTTTTGTGGTGCCTTTCAAATGCCTACCAAGGTAGTGTAAAATCTACCAAGAGAACTCCTGTCTGGCACCTTCCCCGGTGGAGTTGTGCAGGGGGTGTCTTTGGAACATTTTGTCACCAGCCGACTCCAAAATTCAGCGGTTCCCCATCTCAGCCCAGAAAGCAGGTAGAACAACTTTTGTGGTGTCTTTCAGATGCCTACCGGAGCAATGTAAAAACTACCAGGAGAACTCCTGTCTGGCACCTTCCCCGGTGGAGTTGTGCAGGGGGTGTGTTTGGAACATTTTGTCACCGGCCGAGTCCAAAATTCAGCGATTCCCCATCTCAGCCCAGAAAGCAGATAGAACAACTTTTGTGGTGCCTTTCAGCTGCCTACCAAGGTAGTGTAAAAACTACTAAGAGAACTCCTGTCTGGCACCTTCCCCGGTGGAGTTGTGCATGGGGTGTGTTTGGAACATTTTGTCACCGGCCGAGTCCAAAATTCAGCGGTTCCCCATCTCAGCCCAGAAAGCAGGTAGAACAACTTTTGTGGTGTCTTTCAGATGCCTACCGGAGCAATGTAAAAACTACCAGGAGAACTCCTGTCTGGCACCTTCCCCGGTGGAGTTGTGCAGGGGGTGTGTTTGGAACATTTTGTCACCAGCCGACTCCAAAATTCAGCGTTTCCCCATCTCAGCCCAGAAAGCAGGTAGAACAACTTTTGTGGTGTCTTTTAGATGCCTACCAAGGTAGTGTAAAAACTATCAAGAGAACGCTTGTCTGGCACCTTCCCCGGTGGAGTTGTGCATGGGGTGTCTTTGGAACATTTTGTCACCGGCCGAGTCCAAAATTCAGCGATTCCCCATCTCAGCCCAGAAAGCAGATAGAACAACTTTTGTGGTGTCTTTCAGATGCCTACCGGAGCAATGTAAAAACTACCAGGAGAACTCCTGTCTGGCACCTTCCCCGGTGCAGTTGTGCATGGGGTGTGTTTGGAACATTTTGTCACCAGCCGAGTCCAAAATTCAGCGGTTCCCCATCTCAGCCCAGAAAGCAGGTAGAACAACTTTTGTGGTGCCTTTCAAATGCCTACCAAGGTAGTGTAGAAACTACCAAGAGAACTCCTGTCTGGCACCTTCCCCGGTGGAGTTGTGCATGGGGTGTGTTTGGAACATTTTGTCACCGGCCGACTCCAAAATTCAGCGGTTCCCCATCTCAGCCCAGAAAGCAGGTAGAACAACTTTTGTGGTGTCTTTTAGATGCCTACCAAGGTAGTGTAGAAACTACCAAGAGAACTCCTGTCTGGCACCTTCCCCGGTGGAGTTGTGCATGGGGTGTGTTTGGAACATTTTGTCACCAGCCGACTCCAAAATTCAGCGGTTCCCCATCTCAGCCCAGAAAGCAGGTAGAACAACTTTTGTGGTGCCTTTCAAATGCCTACCAAGGTAGTGTAAAATCTACCAAGAGAACTCCTGTCTGGCACCTTCCCTGGTGGAGTTGTGCATGGGGTGTCTTTGGAACATTTTGTCACCAGCCGACTCCAAAATTCAGCGGTTCCCCATCTCAGCCCAGAAAGCAGGTAGAACAACTTTTGTGGTGCCTTTCAAATGCCTACCAAGGTAGTGTAAAAACTACCAGGAGAACTCCTGTCTGGCACCTTCCCCGGTGGAGTTGTGCAGGGGGTGTGTTTGGAACATTTTGTCACCGGCCGAGTCCAAAATTCAGCGATTCCCCATCTCAGCCCAGAAAGCAGGTAGAACAACTTTTGTGGTGCCTTTCAGCTGCCTACCGGAGCAATGTAAAAACTACCAGGAGAACTCCTGTCTGGCACCTTCCCCGGTGGAGTTGTGCAGGCGGTGTGTTTGGAACATTTTGTCACCAGCCGACTCCAAAATTCAGCGTTTCCCCATCTCAGCCCAGAAAGCAGGTAGAACAACTTTTGTGGTGTCTTTCAAATGCCTACCAAGGTAGTGTAAAAACTATTAAGAGAACTCCTGCCTGGCACCTTCCCCGGTGGAGTTGTGCAGGGGGTGTGTTTGGAACATTTTGTCACCGGCCGAGTCCAAAATTCAGCGATTCCCCATCTCAGCCCAGAAAGCAGGTAGAACAACTTTTGTGGTGCCTTTCAGCTGCCTACCAAGGTAGTGTAAAATCTACCAAGAGAACTCCTGTCTGGCACCTTCCCCGGTGGAGTTGTGCATGGGGTGTCTTTGGAACATTTTGTCACCAGCCGACTCCAAAATTCAGCGGTTCCCCATCTCAGCCCAGAAAGCAGGTAGAACAACTTTTGTGGTGTCTTTCAAATGCCTACCAAGGTAGTGTAAAAACTATTAAGAGAACTCCTGCCTGGCACCTTCCCCGGTGGAGTTGTGCAGGGGGTGTGTTTGGAACATTTTGTCACCAGCCGACTCCAAAATTCAGCGGTCCTCCATCTCAGCCCAGAAAGCAGGTAGAACAACTTTTGTGGTGTCTTTTAGATGCCTACCAAGGTAGTGTAAAAACTACCAAGAGAACTCCTGCCTGGCACCTTCCCCGGTGGAGTTGTGCAGGGGGTGTGTTTGGAACATTTTGTCACCAGCCGAGTCCAAAATTCAGCGTTTCCCCATCTCAGCCCAGAAAGCAGGTAGAACAACTTTTGTGCTGCCTTTCAGCTGCCTACCAAGGTAGCGTAAAAACTACTAAGAGAACTCCTGTCTGGCACCTTCCCCGGTGGAGTTGTGCAGGGGGTGTCTTTGGAACATTTTGTCACCGGCCGAGTCCAAAATTCAGCGATTCCCCATCTCAGCCCAGAAAGCAGATAGAACAACTTTTGTGGTGTCTTTCAGATGCCTACCGGAGCTATGTAAAAACTACCAAGAGAACTCCTGTCTGGCACCTTCCCCGGTGGAGTTGTGCAGGGGGTGTTTTTGGAAACTTTTTGTCACCAGCCGACTCCAAAATTCAGCGGTTCCCCATCTCAGCCCAGAAAGCAGGTAGAACAACTTTTGTGGTGCCTTTCAGCTGCCTACCAAGGTAGTGTAAAAACTACTAAGAGAACTCCTGTCTGGCACCTTCCCCGGTGGAGTTGTGCAGGGGGTGTGTTTGGAACATTTTGTCACCAGCCGACTCCAAAATTCAGCGGTTCCCCATCTCAGCCCAGAAAGCAGGTGGAACAACTTTTGTGGTGTCTTTCAAATGCCTACCAAGGTAGTGTAAAAACTACCAGGAGAACTCCTGCCTGGCACCTTCCCCGGTGGAGTTGTGCATGGGGTGTGTTTGGAACATTTTGTCACCGGCCGACTCCAAAATTCAGCGTTTCCCCATCTCAGCCCAGAAAGCAGGTAGAACAACTTTTGTGGTGTCTTTCAGATGCCTACCGGAGCAATGTAAAAACTACCAGGAGAACTCCTGTCTGGCACCTTCCGTGGTGGAGTTGTGCAGGGGGTGTGTTTTGAACATTTTGTCACCGGCCGAGTCCAAAATTCAGCGATTCCCCATCTCAGCCCAGAAAGCAGGTAGAACAACTTTTGTGGTGTCTTTTAGATGCCTACCAAGGTAGTGTAAAAACTATCAAGAGAACGCTTGTCTGGCACCTTCCCCGGTGGAGTTGTGCATGGGGTGTCTTTGGAACATTTTGTCACCGGCCGAGTCCAAAATTCAGCGATTCCCCATCTCAGCCCAGAAAGCAGATAGAACAACTTTTGTGGTGTCTTTCAGATGCCTACCGGAGCAATGTAAAAACTACCAGGAGAACTCCTGTCTGGCACCTTCCCCGGTGGAGTTGTGCAGGGGGTGTTTTTGGAAACTTTTTGTCACCAGCCGACTCCAAAATTCAGCGTTTCCCCATCTCAGCCCAGAAAGCAGGTAGAACAACTTTTGTGGTGCCTTTCAGCTGCCTACCAAGGTAGTGTAAAAACTACTAAGAGAACTCCTGTCTGGCACCTTCCCCGGTGGAGTTGTGCAGGGGGTGTGTTTGGAACATTTTGTCACCAGCCGACTCCAAAATTCAGCGGTTCCCCATCTCAGCCCAGAAAGCAGGTGGAACAACTTTTGTGGTGTCTTTCAAATGCCTACCAAGGTAGTGTAAAAACTACCAGGAGAACTCCTGTTTGGCACCTTCCCCGGTGGAGTTGTGCAGGGGGTGTGTTTGGAACATTTTGTCACCGGCCGACTCCAAAATTCAGCGGTTCCCCATCTCAGCCCAGAAAGCAGGTAGAACAACTTTTGTGGTGTCTTTCAGATGCCTACCGGAGCAATGTAAAAACTACCAGGAGAACTCCTGTCTGGCACCTTCCCCGGTGGAGTTGTGCAGGGGGTGTGTTTGGAACATTTTGTCACCGGCCGACTCCAAAATTCAGCGGTTCCCCATCTCAGCCCAGAAAGCAGGTAGAACAACTTTTGTGGTGTCTTTTAGATGCCTACCAAGGTAGTGTAAAAACTACCAAGAGAACTCCTGTCTGGCACCTTCCCCGGTGGAGTTGTGCATGGGGTGTGTTTGGAACATTTTGTCACCGGCCGACTCCAAAATTCAGCGTTTCCCCATCTCAGCCCAGAAAGCAGGTAGAACAACTTTTGTGGTGTCTTTCAGATGCCTACCGGAGCAATGTAAAAACTATCAAGAGAACGCTTGTCTGGCACCTTCCCCGGTGGAGTTGTGCAGGGGGTGTGTTTTGAACATTTTGTCACCGGCCGAGTCCAAAATTCAGCGGTTCCCCATCTCAGCCCAGAAAGCAGGTAGAACAACTTTTGTGGTGTCTTTTAGATGCCTACCAAGGTAGTGTAAAAACTATCAAGAGAACGCTTGTCTGGCACCTTCCCCGGTGGAGTTGTGCATGGGGTGTCTTTGGAACATTTTGTCACCGGCCGAGTCCAAAATTCAGCGATTCCCCATCTCAGCCCAGAAAGCAGATAGAACAACTTTTGTGGTGTCCTTTTGATGCCTACCGGAGCAATGTAAAAACTACCAGGAGAACTCCTGTCTGGCACCTTCCCCGGTGGAGTTGTGCAGGGGGTGTGTTTGGAACATTTTGTCACCAGCCAAGTCCAAAATTCAGCGTTTCCCCATCTCAGCCCAGAAAGCAGGTAGAACAACTTTTGTGGTGTCTTTTAGATGCCTACCAAGGTAGTGTAAAAACTACTAAGAGAACTCCTGTCTGGCACCTTCCCCGGTGGAGTTGTGCATGGGGTGTCTTTGGAACATTTTGTCACCGGCCGAGTCCAAAATTCAGCGTTTCCCCATCTCAGCCCAAAAAGCAGATAGAACAACTTTTGTGGTGTCTTTCAGATGCCTACCAAGGTAGTGTAAAAACTACCAGGAGAACTCCTGTCTGGCACCTTCCCCGGTGGAGTTGTGCAGGGGGTGTGTTTGGAACATTTTGTCACCAGCCGACTCCAAAATTCAGCGTTTCCCCATCTCAGCCCAGAAAGCAGGTAGAACAACTTTTGTGGTGTCTTTCAGATGCCTACCAAGGTAGTGTAAAAACTACCAAGAGAACTCCTGTCTGGCACCTTCCCCGGTGGAGTTGTGCAGGGGGTGTGTTTGGAACATTTTGTCACCGGCCGACTCCAAAATTCAGCGGTTCCCCATCTCAGCCCAGAAAGCAGGTAGAACAACTTTTGTGGTGTCCTTTTGATGCCTACCAGAGCAATGTAAAAACTACCAGGAGAACTCCTGCCTGGCACCTTCCCCGGTGGAGTTGTGCAGGGGGTGTGTTTGGAACATTTTGTCACCAGCCGACTCCAAAATTCAGCGGTTCCCCATCTCAGCCCAGAAAGCAGGTAGAACAACTTTTGTGGTGTCTTTCAGATGCCTACCGGAGCAATGTAAAAACTACCAGGAGAACTCCTGTCTGGCACCTTCCCCGGTGGAGTTGTGCAGGGGGTGTGTTTGGAACATTTTGTCACCGGCCGACTCCAAAATTCAGCGGTTCCCCATCTCAGCCCAGAAAGCAGGTAGAACAACTTTTGTGGTGTCTTTCAGATGCCTACCGGAGCAATGTAAAAACTACCAGGAGAACTCCTGTCTGGCACCTTCCCCGGTGGAGTTGTGCATGGGGTGTGTTTGGAACATTTTGTCACCGGCCGAGTCCAAAATTCAGCGATTCCCCATCTCAGCCCAGAAAGCAGGTAGAACAACTTTTGTGGTGCCTTTCAGCTGCCTACCAAGGTAGTGTAAAAACTACTAAGAGAACTCCTGCCTGGCACCTTCCCCGGTGGAGTTGTGCATGGGGTGTGTTTGGAACATTTTGTCACCGGCCGAGTCCAAAATTCAGCGGTTCCCCATCTCAGCCCAGAAAGCAGGTAGAACAACTTTTTTGGTGCCTTTCAAATGCCTACCAAGGTAGTGTAGAAACTACCAAGAGAACGCTTGTCTGGCACCTTCCCCGGTGGAGTTGTGCAGGGGGTGTGTTTGGAACATTTTGTCACCGGCCGAGTCCAAAATTCAGCGATTCCCCATCTCAGCCCAGAAAGCAGGTAGAACAACTTTTGTGGTGCCTTTCTGATGTCTACCAAGGTAGTGTAAAATCTACCAAGAGAACTCCTGTCTGGCACCTTCCCCGGTGGAGTTGTGCATGGGGTGTTTTTGGAACATTTTGTCACCAGCCGACTCCAAAATTCAGCGATTCCCCATCTCAGCCCAGAAAGCAGGTAGAACAACTTTTGTGGTGTCTTTTAGATGCCTACCAAGGTAGTGTAAAAACTGTCAAGAGAACGCTTGTCTGGCACCTTCCCCGGTGGAGTTGTGCATGGGGTGTGTTTGGAACATTTTGTCACCAGCCGACTCCAAAATTCAGCGGTTCCCCATCTCAGCCCAGAAAGCAGGTGGAACAACTTTTGTGGTGTCTTTCAAATGCCTACCAAGGTAGTGTAAAAACTACCAGGAGAACTCCTGCCTGGCACCTTCCCCGGTGGAGTTGTGCATGGGGTGTGTTTGGAACATTTTGTCACCGGCCGACTCCAAAATTCAGCGTTTCCCCATCTCAGCCCAGAAAGCAGGTAGAACAACTTTTGTGGTGTCTTTCAGATGCCTACCGGAGCAATGTAAAAACTACCAGGAGAACTCCTGTCTGGCACCTTCCGTGGTGGAGTTGTGCAGGGGGTGTGTTTTGAACATTTTGTCACCGGCCGAGTCCAAAATTCAGCGATTCCCCATCTCAGCCCAGAAAGCAGGTAGAACAACTTTTGTGGTGTCTTTTAGATGCCTACCAAGGTAGTGTAAAAACTATCAAGAGAACGCTTGTCTGGCACCTTCCCCGGTGGAGTTGTGCATGGGGTGTCTTTGGAACATTTTGTCACCGGCCGAGTCCAAAATTCAGCGATTCCCCATCTCAGCCCAGAAAGCAGATAGAACAACTTTTGTGGTGTCTTTCAGATGCCTACCGGAGCAATGTAAAAACTACCAGGAGAACTCCTGTCTGGCACCTTCCCCGGTGGAGTTGTGCAGGGGGTGTTTTTGGAAACTTTTTGTCACCAGCCGACTCCAAAATTCAGCGTTTCCCCATCTCAGCCCAGAAAGCAGGTAGAACAACTTTTGTGGTGCCTTTCAGCTGCCTACCAAGGTAGTGTAAAAACTACTAAGAGAACTCCTGTCTGGCACCTTCCCCGGTGGAGTTGTGCAGGGGGTGTGTTTGGAACATTTTGTCACCAGCCGACTCCAAAATTCAGCGGTTCCCCATCTCAGCCCAGAAAGCAGGTGGAACAACTTTTGTGGTGTCTTTCAAATGCCTACCAAGGTAGTGTAAAAACTACCAGGAGAACTCCTGTTTGGCACCTTCCCCGGTGGAGTTGTGCAGGGGGTGTGTTTGGAACATTTTGTCACCGGCCGACTCCAAAATTCAGCGGTTCCCCATCTCAGCCCAGAAAGCAGGTAGAACAACTTTTGTGGTGTCTTTCAGATGCCTACCGGAGCAATGTAAAAACTACCAGGAGAACTCCTGTCTGGCACCTTCCCCGGTGGAGTTGTGCAGGGGGTGTGTTTGGAACATTTTGTCACCGGCCGACTCCAAAATTCAGCGGTTCCCCATCTCAGCCCAGAAAGCAGGTAGAACAACTTTTGTGGTGTCTTTTAGATGCCTACCAAGGTAGTGTAAAAACTACCAAGAGAACTCCTGTCTGGCACCTTCCCCGGTGGAGTTGTGCATGGGGTGTGTTTGGAACATTTTGTCACCGGCCGACTCCAAAATTCAGCGTTTCCCCATCTCAGCCCAGAAAGCAGGTAGAACAACTTTTGTGGTGTCTTTCAGATGCCTACCGGAGCAATGTAAAAACTATCAAGAGAACGCTTGTCTGGCACCTTCCCCGGTGGAGTTGTGCAGGGGGTGTGTTTTGAACATTTTGTCACCGGCCGAGTCCAAAATTCAGCGGTTCCCCATCTCAGCCCAGAAAGCAGGTAGAACAACTTTTGTGGTGTCTTTTAGATGCCTACCAAGGTAGTGTAAAAACTATCAAGAGAACGCTTGTCTGGCACCTTCCCCGGTGGAGTTGTGCATGGGGTGTCTTTGGAACATTTTGTCACCGGCCGAGTCCAAAATTCAGCGATTCCCCATCTCAGCCCAGAAAGCAGATAGAACAACTTTTGTGGTGTCCTTTTGATGCCTACCGGAGCAATGTAAAAACTACCAGGAGAACTCCTGTCTGGCACCTTCCCCGGTGGAGTTGTGCAGGGGGTGTGTTTGGAACATTTTGTCACCAGCCAAGTCCAAAATTCAGCGTTTCCCCATCTCAGCCCAGAAAGCAGGTAGAACAACTTTTGTGGTTTCTTTTAGATGCCTACCAAGGTAGTGTAAAAACTACTAAGAGAACTCCTGTCTGGCACCTTCCCCGGTGGAGTTGTGCATGGGGTGTCTTTGGAACATTTTGTCACCGGCCGAGTCCAAAATTCAGCGTTTCCCCATCTCAGCCCAAAAAGCAGATAGAACAACTTTTGTGGTGTCTTTCAGATGCCTACCAAGGTAGTGTAAAAACTACCAGGAGAACTCCTGTCTGGCACCTTCCCCGGTGGAGTTGTGCAGGGGGTGTGTTTGGAACATTTTGTCACCAGCCGACTCCAAAATTCAGCGTTTCCCCATCTCAGCCCAGAAAGCAGGTAGAACAACTTTTGTGGTGTCTTTCAGATGCCTACCAAGGTAGTGTAAAAACTACCAAGAGAACTCCTGTCTGGCACCTTCCCCGGTGGAGTTGTGCAGGGGGTGTGTTTGGAACATTTTGTCACCGGCCGACTCCAAAATTCAGCGGTTCCCCATCTCAGCCCAGAAAGCAGGTAGAACAACTTTTGTGGTGTCCTTTTGATGCCTACCAGAGCAATGTAAAAACTACCAGGAGAACTCCTGCCTGGCACCTTCCCCGGTGGAGTTGTGCAGGGGGTGTGTTTGGAACATTTTGTCACCAGCCGACTCCAAAATTCAGCGGTTCCCCATCTCAGCCCAGAAAGCAGGTAGAACAACTTTTGTGGTGTCTTTCAGATGCCTACCGGAGCAATGTAAAAACTACCAGGAGAACTCCTGTCTGGCACCTTCCCCGGTGGAGTTGTGCAGGGGGTGTGTTTGGAACATTTTGTCACCGGCCGACTCCAAAATTCAGCGGTTCCCCATCTCAGCCCAGAAAGCAGGTAGAACAACTTTTGTGGTGTCTTTCAGATGCCTACCGGAGCAATGTAAAAACTACCAGGAGAACTCCTGTCTGGCACCTTCCCCGGTGGAGTTGTGCATGGGGTGTGTTTGGAACATTTTGTCACCGGCCGAGTCCAAAATTAAGCGATTCCCCATCTCAGCCCAGAAAGCAGGTAGAACAACTTTTGTGGTGCCTTTCAGCTGCCTACCAAGGTAGTGTAAAAACTACTAAGAGAACTCCTGCCTGGCACCTTCCCCGGTGGAGTTGTGCATGGGGTGTGTTTGGAACATTTTGTCACCGGCCGAGTCCAAAATTCAGCGGTTCCCCATCTCAGCCCAGAAAGCAGGTAGAACAACTTTTTTGGTGCCTTTCAAATGCCTACCAAGGTAGTGTAGAAACTACCAAGAGAACGCTTGTCTGGCACCTTCCCCGGTGGAGTTGTGCAGGGGGTGTGTTTGGAACATTTTGTCACCGGCCGAGTCCAAAATTCAGCGATTCCCCATCTCAGCCCAGAAAGCAGGTAGAACAACTTTTGTGGTGCCTTTCTGATGTCTACCAAGGTAGTGTAAAATCTACCAAGAGAACTCCTGTCTGGCACCTTCCCCGGTGGAGTTGTGCATGGGGTGTTTTTGGAACATTTTGTCACCAGCCGACTCCAAAATTCAGCGATTCCCCATCTCAGCCCAGAAAGCAGGTAGAACAACTTTTGTGGTGTCTTTTAGATGCCTACCAAGGTAGTGTAAAAACTGTCAAGAGAACGCTTGTCTGGCACCTTCCCCGGTGGAGTTGTGCATGGGGTGTGTTTGGAACATTTTGTCACCAGCCGACTCCAAAATTCAGCGGTTCCCCATCTCAGCCCAGAAAGCAGGTACAACAACTTTTGTGGTGCCTTTCAAATGCCTACCAAGGTAGTGTAGAAACTACCAAGAGAACTCCTGTCTGGCACCTTCCCCGGTGGAGTTGTGCATGGGGTGTCTTTGGAACATTTTGTCACCGGCCGACTCCAAAATTCAGCGGTTCCCCATCTCAGCCCAGAAAGCAGGTAGAACAACTTTTGTGGTGTCTTTCAAATGCCTACAAAGGTAGTGTAAAAACTATTAAGAGAACTCCTGCCTGGCACCTTCCCCGGTGGAGTTGTGCATGGGGTGTCTTTGGAACATTTTGTCACCAGCCGACTCCAAAATTCAGCGGTTCCCCATCTCAGCCCAGAAAGCAGGTAGAACAACTTTTGTGGTCTCTTTCAGATGCCTACCGGAGCAATGTAAAAACTACCAGGAGAACTCCTGTCTGGCACCTTCCCCGGTGGAGTTGTGCATGGGGTGTGTTTGGAACATTTTGTCACCAGCCGAGTCCAAAATTCAGCGTTTCCCCATCTCAGCCCAGAAAGCAGGTAGAACAACTTTTGTGGTGCCTTTCAGATGCCCACCCAGGTAGCGTAAAAACTACTAAGAGAACTCCTGTCTGGCACCTTCCCCGGTGGAGTTGTGCAGGGGGTGTCTTTGGAACATTTTGTCACCGGCCGAGTCCAAAATTCAGCGATTCCCCATCTCAGCCCAGAAAGCAGATAGAACAACTTTTGTGGTGTCTTTCAGATGCCTACCGGAGCAATGTAAAAAATACCAGGAGAACTCCTGTCTGGCACCTTCCCCGGTGGAGTTGTGCAGGGGGTGTTTTTGGAAACTTTTTGTCACCAGCCGAGTCCAAAATTCAGCGGTTCCCCATCTCAGCCCAGAAAGCAGGTAGAACAACTTTTGTGGTGCCTTTCAGCTGCCTACCAAGGTAGTGTAAAAACTACCATGAGAACTCCTGTCTGGCACCTTCCCCGGTGGAGTTGTGCAGGGGGTGTGTTTGGAACATTTTGTCACCAGCCGACTCCAAAATTCAGCGGTTCCCCATCTCAGCCCAGAAAGCAGGTGGAACAACTTTTGTGGTGCCTTTCAAATGCCTACCAAGGTAGTGTAGAAACTACCAAGAGAACTCCTGTCTGGCACCTTCCCCGGTGGAGTTGTGCATGGGGTGTGTTTGGAACATTTTGTCACCGGCCGACTCCAAAATTCAGCGGTTCCCCATCTCAGCCCAGAAAGCAGGTAGAAAAACTTTTGTGGTGTCTTTCAGATGCCTACCGGAGCAATGTAAAAACTACCAGGAGAACTCCTGTCTGGCACCTTCCCCGGTGGAGTTGTGCAGGGGGTGTGTTTGGAACATTTTGTCACCGGCCGACTCCAAAATTCAGCGGTTCCCCATCTCAGCCCAGAAAGCAGGTGGAACAACTTTTGTGGTGTCTTTCAAATGCCTACCAAGGTAGTGTAAAAACTACCAGGAGAACTCCTGTCTGGCACCTTCCCCGGTGGAGTTGTGCATGGGGTGTGTTTGGAACATTTTGTCACCGGCCGACTCCAAAATTCAGCGGTTCCCCATCTCAGCCCAGAAAGCAGGTAGAACAACTTTTGTGGTGTCTTTCAGATGCCTACCGGAGCAATGTAAAAACTACCAGGAGAACTCCTGTCTGGCACCTTCCCCGGTGGAGTTGTGCAGGGGGTGTGTTTGGAACATTTTGTCACCGGCCGAGTCCAAAATTCAGCGATTCCCCATCTCAGCCCAGAAAGCAGGTAGAACAACTTTTGTGGTGCCTTTCAGCTGCCTACCAAGGTAGTGTAAAAACTACTAAGAGAACTCCTGCCTGGCACCTTCCCCGGTGGAGTTGTGCATGGGGTGTGTTTGGAACATTTTGTCACCGGCCGAGTCCAAAATTCAGCGGTTCCCCATCTCAGCCCAGAAAGCAGGTAGAACAACTTTTGTGGTGCCTTTCAAATGCCTACCAAGGTAGTGTAAAAACTACCAAGAGAACGCTTGTCTGGCACCTTCCCCGGTGGAGTTGTGCAGGGGGTGTGTTTGGAACATTTTGTCACCGGCCGAGTCCAAAATTCAGCGGTTCCCCATCTCAGCCCAGAAAGCAGGTAGAACAACTTTTGTGGTGCCTTTCTGATGTCTACCAAGGTAGTGTAAAATCTACCAAGAGAACTCCTGTCTGGCACCTTCCCCGGTGGAGTTGTGCATGGGGTGTTTTTGGAACATTTTGTCACCAGCCGACTCCAAAATTCAGCGGTTCCCCATCTCAGCCCAGAAAGCAGGTAGAACAACTTTTGTGGTGTCTTTTAGATGCCTACCAAGGTAGTGTAAAAACTACCAAGAGAACTCCTGTCTGGCACCTTCCCCGGTGGAGTTGTGCATGGGGTGTGTTTGGAACATTTTGTCACCAGCCGACTCCAAAATTCAGCGGTTCCCCATCTCAGCCCAGAAAGCAGGTACAACAACTTTTGTGGTGCCTTTCAAATGCCTACCAAGGTAGTGTAGAAACTACCAAGAGAACTCCTGTCTGGCACCTTCCCCGGTGGAGTTGTGCATGGGGTGTGTTTGGAACATTTTGTCACCGGCCGAGTCCAAAATTCAGCGGTTCCCCATCTCAGCCCAGAAAGCAGGTAGAACAACTTTTGTGGTGTCTTTCAAATGCCTACAAAGGTAGTGGAAAAACTATTAAGAGAACTCCTGCCTGGCACCTTCCCCGGTGGAGTTGTGCATGGGGTGTGTTTGGAACATTTTGTCACCAGCCGACTCCAAAATTCAGCTGTTCCCCATCTCAGCCCAGAAAGCAGGTAGAACAACTTTTGTGGTCTCTTTCAGATGCCTACCGGAGCAATGTAAAAACTACCAGGAGAACTCCTGTCTGGCACCTTCCCCGGTGGAGTTGTGCATGGGGTGTCTTTGAAACATTTTGTCACCGGCCGAGTCCAAAATTCAGCGGTTCCCCATCTCAGCCCAGAAAGCAGGTAGAACAACTTTTGTGGTGTCTTTCAGATGCCTACCGGAGCAATGTAAAAACTACCAGGAGAACTCCTGTCTGGCACCTTCCCCGGTGGAGTTGTGCAGGGGGTGTGTTTGGAACATTTTGTCACCGGCCGACTCCAAAATTCAGCGTTTCCCCATCTCAGCCCAGAAAGCAGGTAGAACAACTTTTGTGGTGTCTTTCAAATGCCTACCAAGGTAGTGTAAAAACTACCAGGAGAACTCCTGTCTGGCACCTTCCCCGGTGGAGTTGTGCATGGGGTGTGTTTGGAACATTTTGTCACCGGCCGACTCCAAAATTCAGCGGTTCCCCATCTCAGCCCAGAAAGCAGGTAGAACAACTTTTGTGGTGCCTTTCAGCTGCCTACCAAGGTAGTGTAAAAACTACCAGGAGAACTCCTGTCTGGCACCTTCCCCGGTGGAGTTGTGCATGGGGTGTGTTTGGAACATTTTGTCACCGGCCGAGTCCAAAATTCAGCGATTCCCCATCTCAGCCCAGAAAGCAGGTAGAACAACTTTTGTGCTGCCTTTCAGCTGCCTACCAATGTAGTGTAAAAACTACTAAGAGAATTCCTGTCTGGCACCTTCCCCGGTGGAGTTGTGCAGGGGGTGTGTTTGGAACATTTTGTCACCGGCCGACTCCAAAATTCAGCGATTCCCCATCTCAGCCCAGAAAGCAGGTAGAACAACTTTTGTGGTGTCTTTTAGATGCCTACCAAGGTAGTGTAAAAACTACCAAGAGAACTCCTGTCTGGCACCTTCCCCGGTGGAGTTGTGCAGGGGGTGTGTTTGGAACATTTTTTCACCGGCCGACTCCAAAATTCAGCGTTTCCCCATCTCAGCCCAGAAAGCAGGTAGAACAACTTTTGTGGTGTCTTTTAGATGCCTACCAAGGTAGTGTAAAAACTACCAAGAGAACTCCTGTCTGGCACCTTCCCCGGTGGAGTTGTGCAGGGGGTGTGTTTGGAACATTTTGTCACCAGCCGACTCCAAAATTCAGCGGTTCCCCATCTCAGCCCAGAAAGCAGGTAGAACAACTTTTGTGGTGTCTTTCAGATGCCTACCGGAGCAATGTAAAAACTACCAGGAGAACTCCTGTCTGGCACCTTCCCCGGTGGAGTTGTGCAGGGGGTGTGTTTGGAACATTTTGTCACCGGCCGAGTCCAAAATTCAGCGATTCCCCATCTCAGCCCAGAAAGCAGGTAGAACAACTTTTGTGGTGCCTTTCAGCTGCCTACCAAGGTAGTGTAAAAACTACTAAGAGAACTCCTGTCTGGCACCTTCCCCGGTCCAGTTGTGCATGGGGTGTGTTTGGAACATTTTGTCACCAGCCGAGTCCAAAATTCAGCGGTTCCCCATCTCAGCCCAGAAAGCAGGTAGAACAACTTTTGTGGTGCCTTTCTGATGTCTACCAAGGTAGTGTAACATCTACCAAGAGAACTCCTGTCTGGCACCTTCCCCGGTGGAGTTGTGCATGGGGTGTGTTTGGAACATTTTGTCACCAGCCGACTCCAAAATTCAGCGTTTCCCCATCTCAGCCCAGAAAGCAGGTAGAACAACTTTTGTGGTGTCTTTCAAATGCCTACCAAGGTAGTGTAAAAACTACCAGGAGAACTCCTGCCTGGCACCTTCCCCGGTGGAGTTGTGCAGGGGGTGTGTTTGGAACATTTTGTCACCAGCCGACTCCAAAATTCAGCGGTTCCCCATCTCAGCCCAGAAAGCAGGTAGAACAACTTTTGTGGTGTCTTTCAGATGCCTACTGGAGCAATGTAAAAACTACCAGGAGAACTCCTGTCTGTCACCTTCCCCGGTGGAGTTGTGCAGGGGGTGTGTTTGGAACATTTTGTCACCAGCCGAGTCCAAAATTCAGCGATTCCCCATCTCAGCCCAGAAAGCAGGTAGAACAACTTTTGTGGTGTCTTTCAGATGCCTACCGGACCAATGTAAAAACTACCAGGAGAACTCCTGTCTGGCACCTTCCCCGGTGGAGTTGTGCAGGGGGTGTGTTTGGAACATTTTGTCACCAGCCGACTCCAAAATTCAGCGGTTCCCCATCTCAGCCCAGAAAGCAGGTAGAACAACTTTTGTGGTGCCTTTCAGCTGCCTACCAAGGTAGTGTAAATACTACTAAGAGAACTCCTGTCTGGCACCTTCCCCGGTGGAGTTGTGCATGGGGTGTGTTTGGAACATTTTGTCACCAGCCGACTCCAAAATTCAGCAGTTCCCCATCTCAGCCCAGAAAGCAGATGGAACAACTTTTGTGGTGTCTTTCAAATGCCTACCAAGGTAGTGTAAAAACTACCAGGAGAACTCCTGCCTGGCACCTTCCCCGGTGGAGTTGTGCATGGGGTGTGTTTGGAACATTTTGTCACCGGCCGACTCCAAAATTCAGCGTTTCCCCATCTCAGCCCAGAAAGCAGGTAGAACAACTTTTGTGGTGTCTTTCAGATGCCTACCGGAGCAATGTAAAAACTACCAGGAGAACTCCTGTCTGGCACCTTCCCCGGTGGAGTTGTGCAGGGGGTGTGTTTGGAACATTTTGTCACCGGCCGACTCCAAAATTCAGCGTTTCCCCATCTCAGCCCAGAAAGCAGGTAGAACAACTTTTGTGGTGTCTTTTAGATGCGTACCAAGGTAGTGTAAAAACTACCAAGAGAACTCCTTTCTGGCACCTTCCGTGGTGGAGTTGTGCATGGGGTGTGTTTGGAACATTTTGTCACCGGCCGACTCCAAAATTCAGCGTTTCCCCATCTCAGCCCAGAAAGCAGGTAGAACAACTTTTGTGGTGTCTTTCAGATGCCTACCGGAGCAATGTAAAAACTACCAGGAGAACTCCTGTCTGGCACCTTCCCCGGTGGAGTTGTGCAGGGGGTGTGTTTTGAACATTTTGTCACCGGCCGAGTCCAAAATTCAGCGATTCCCCATCTCAGCCCAGAAAGCAGGTAGAACAACTTTTGTGGTGCCTTTCAGCTGCCTACCAAGGTAGTGTAAAAACTACCAAGAGAACTCCTGTCTGGCACCTTCCCCGGTGGAGTTGTGCAGGGGGTGTGTTTGGAACATTTTGTCACCAGCCGACTCCAAAATTCAGCGTTTCCCCATCTCAGCCCAGAAAGCAGGTAGAACAACTTTTGTGGTGTCTTTTAGATGCCTACCAAAATAGTGTAAAAACTATCAAGAGAACGCTTGTCTGGCACCTTCCCCGGTGGAGTTGTGCATGGGGTGTCTTTGGAACATTTTGTCACCGGCCGAGTCCAAAATTCAGCGATTCCCCATCTCAGCCCAGAAAGCAGGTACAACAACTTTTGTGGTGTCTTTCAGATGCCTACCGGAGCAATGTAAAAACTACCAGGAGAACTCCTGTCTGGCACCTTCCCCGGTGGAGTTGTGCAGGGGGTGTGTTTGGAACATTTTGTCACCGGCCGAGTCCAAAATTCAGCGATTCCCCATCTCAGCCCAGAAAGCAGGTAGAACAACTTTTGTGGTGCCTTTCTGATGTCTACCAAGGTAGTGTAAAATCTACCAAGAGAACTCCTGTCTGGCACCTTCCCCGGTGGAGTTGTGCATGGGGTGTTTTTGGAACATTTTGTCACCAGCCGACTCCAAAATTCAGCGGTTCCCCATCTCAGCCCAGAAAGCAGGTAGAACAACTTTTGTGGTGTCTTTTAGATGCCTACCAAGGTAGTGTAAAAACTACCAAGAGAACTCCTGTCTGGCACCTTCCCCGGTGGAGTTGTGCATGGGGTGTGTTTGGAACATTTTGTCACCAGCCGACTCCAAAATTCAGCGGTTCCCCATCTCAGCCCAGAAAGCAGGTACAACAACTTTTGTGGTGCCTTTCAAATGCCTACCAAGGTAGTGTAGAAACTACCAAGAGAACTCCTGTCTGGCACCTTCCCCGGTGGAGTTGTGCATGGGGTGTGTTTGGAACATTTTGTCACCGGCCGAGTCCAAAATTCAGCGGTTCCCCATCTCAGCCCAGAAAGCAGGTAGAACAACTTTTTTGGTGCCTTTCAGCTGCCTACCAAGGTAGTGTAAAAACTACTAAGAGAACTCCTGTCTGGCACCTTCCCCGGTGGAGTTGTGCATGGGGTGTCTTTGGAACATTTTGTCACCAGCCGACTCCAAAATTCAGCGGTTCCCCATCTCAGCCCAGAAAGCAGGTAGAACAACTTTTGTGGTCTCTTTCAGATGCCTACCGGAGCAATGTAAAAACTACCAGGAGAACTCCTGTCTGGCACCTTCCCCGGTGGAGTTGTGCAGGGGGTATGTTTGGAACATTTTGTCACCGGCCGACTCCAAAATTCAGCGTTTCCCCATCTCAGCCCAGAAAGCAGGTAGAACAACTTTTGTGGTGTCTTTCAAATGCCTACCAAGGTAGTGTAAAAACTACCAGGAGAACTCCTGTCTGGCACCTTCCCCGGTGGAGTTGTGCATGGGGTGTGTTTGGAACATTTTGTCACCGGCCGACTCCAAAATTCAGCGGTTCCCCATCTCAGCCCAGAAAGCAGGTAGAACAACTTTTGTGGTGCCTTTCAGCTGCCTACCAAGGTAGTGTAAAAACTACCAGGAGAACTCCTGTCTGGCACCTTCCCCGGTGGAGTTGTGCATGGGGTGTGTTTGGAACATTTTGTCACCGGCCGAGTCCAAAATTCAGCGATTCCCCATCTCAGCCCAGAAAGCAGGTAGAACAACTTTTGTGCTGCCTTTCAGCTGCCTACCAATGTAGTGTAAAAACTACTAAGAGAATTCCTGTCTGGCACCTTCCCCGGTGGAGTTGTGCAGGGGGTGTGTTTGGAACATTTTGTCACCGGCCGACTCCAAAATTCAGCGATTCCCCATCTCAGCCCAGAAAGCAGGTAGAACAACTTTTGTGGTGTCTTTTAGATGCCTACCAAGGTAGTGTAAAAACTACCAAGAGAACTCCTGTCTGGCACCTTCCCCGGTGGAGTTGTGCAGGGGGTGTGTTTGGAACATTTTTTCACCGGCCGACTCCAAAATTCAGCGTTTCCCCATCTCAGCCCAGAAAGCAGGTAGAACAACTTTTGTGGTGTCTTTTAGATGCCTACCAAGGTAGTGTAAAAACTACCAAGAGAACTCCTGTCTGGCACCTTCCCCGGTGGAGTTGTGCAGGGGGTGTGTTTGGAACATTTTGTCACCAGCCGACTCCAAAATTCAGCGGTTCCCCATCTCAGCCCAGAAAGCAGGTAGAACAACTTTTGTGGTGTCTTTCAGATGCCTACCGGAGCAATGTAAAAACTACCAGGAGAACTCCTGTCTGGCACCTTCCCCGGTGGAGTTGTGCAGGGGGTGTGTTTGGAACATTTTGTCACCGGCCGAGTCCAAAATTCAGCGATTCCCCATCTCAGCCCAGAAAGCAGGTAGAACAACTTTTGTGGTGCCTTTCAGCTGCCTACCAAGGTAGTGTAAAAACTACTAAGAGAACTCCTGTCTGGCACCTTCCCCGGTGGAGTTGTGCATGGGGTGTGTTTGGAACATTTTGTCACCAGCCGAGTCCAAAATTCAGCGGTTCCCCATCTCAGCCCAGAAAGCAGGTAGAACAACTTTTGTGGTGCCTTTCTGATGTCTACCAAGGTAGTGTAACATCTACCAAGAGAACTCCTGTCTGGCACCTTCCCCTGTGGAGTTGTGCATGGGGTGTGTTTGGAACATTTTGTCACCAGCCGACTCCAAAATTCAGCGTTTCCCCATCTCAGCCCAGAAAGCAGGTAGAACAACTTTTGTGGTGTCTTTCAAATGCCTACCAAGGTAGTGTAAAAACTACCAGGAGAACTCCTGCCTGGCACCTTCCCCGGTGGAGTTGTGCAGGGGGTGTGTTTGGAACATTTTGTCACCAGCCGACTCCAAAATTCAGCGGTTCCCCATCTCAGCCCAGAAAGCAGGTAGAACAACTTTTGTGGTGTCTTTCAGATGCCTACTGGAGCAATGTAAAAACTACCAGGAGAACTCCTGTCTGTCACCTTCCCCGGTGGAGTTGTGCAGGGGGTGTGTTTGGAACATTTTGTCACCAGCCGAGTCCAAAATTCAGCGATTCCCCATCTCAGCCCAGAAAGCAGGTAGAACAACTTTTGTGGTGTCTTTCAGATGCCTACCGGACCAATGTAAAAACTACCAGGAGAACTCCTGTCTGGCACCTTCCCCGGTGGAGTTGTGCAGGGGGTGTGTTTGGAACATTTTGTCACCAGCCGACTCCAAAATTCAGCGGTTCCCCATCTCAGCCCAGAAAGCAGGTAGAACAACTTTTGTGGTGTCTTTCAGATGCCTACCGGAGCAATGTAAAAACTACCAGGAGAACTCCTGTCTGGCACCTTCCCCGGTGGAGTTGTGCAGGGGGTGTTTTTGGAAACTTTTTGTCACCAGCCGACTCCAAAATTCAGCGGTTCCCCATCTCAGCCCAGAAAGCAGGTAGAACAACTTTTGTGGTGCCTTTCAGCTGCCTACCAAGGTAGTGTAAATACTACTAAGAGAACTCCTGTCTGGCACCTTCCCCGGTGGAGTTGTGCATGGGGTGTGTTTGGAACATTTTGTCACCAGCCGACTCCAAAATTCAGCAGTTCCCCATCTCAGCCCAGAAAGCAGATGGAACAACTTTTGTGGTGTCTTTCAAATGCCTACCAAGGTAGTGTAAAAACTACCAGGAGAACTCCTGCCTGGCACCTTCCCCGGTGGAGTTGTGCATGGGGTGTGTTTGGAACATTTTGTCACCGGCCGACTCCAAAATTCAGCGTTTCCCCATCTCAGCCCAGAAAGCAGGTAGAACAACTTTTGTGGTGTCTTTCAGATGCCTACCGGAGCAATGTAAAAACTACCAGGAGAACTCCTGTCTGGCACCTTCCCCGGTGGAGTTGTGCAGGGGGTGTGTTTGGAACATTTTGTCACCGGCCGACTCCAAAATTCAGCGTTTCCCCATCTCAGCCCAGAAAGCAGGTAGAACAACTTTTGTGGTGTCTTTTAGAAGCTTACCAAGGTAGTGTAAAAACTACCAGGAGAACTCCTGTCTGGCACCTTCCCCGGTGGAGTTGTGCAGGGGGTGTGTTTGGAACATTTTGTCACCAGCCGACTCCAAAATTCAGCGTTTCCCCATCTCAGCCCAGAAAGCAGGTAGAACAACTTTTGTGGTGTCTTTTAGATGCCTACCAAGGTAGTGTAAAAACTATCAAGAGAACGCTTGTCTGGCACCTTCCCCGGTGGAGTTGTGCATGGGGTGTCTTTGGAACATTTTGTCACCGGCCGAGTCCAAAATTCAGCGATTCCCCATCTCAGCCCAGAAAGCAGGTACAACAACTTTTGTGGTGTCTTTCAGATGCCTACCGGAGCAATGTAAAAACTACCAGGAGAACTCCTGTCTGGCACCTTCCCCGGTGGAGTTGTGCAGGGGGTGTGTTTGGAACATTTTGTCACCGGCCGAGTCCAAAATTCAGCGATTCCCCATCTCAGCCCAGAAAGCAGGTAGAACAACTTTTGTGCTGCCTTTCAGCTGCCTACCAAGGTAGTGTAAAAACTACTAAGAGAATTCCTGTCTGGCACCTTCCCCGGTGGAGTTGTGCATGGGGTGTGTTTGGAACATTTTGTCACCAGCCGACTCCAAAATTCAGCGGTTCCCCATCTCAGCCCAGAAAGCAGGTGGAACAACTTTTGTGGTGCCTTTCAGCTGCCTACCAAGGTAGTGTAAAAACTATCAAGAGAACTCCTGTCTGGCACCTTCCCCGGTGGAGTTGTGCATGGGGTGTGTTTGGAACATTTTGTCACCGGCCGACTCCAAAATTCAGGTTTCCCCATCTCAGCCCAGAAAGCAGGTAGAACAACTTTTGTGGTGTCTTTTAGATGCCTACCAAGGTAGTGTAAAAACTACCAAGAGAACTCCTGTCTGGCACCTTCCCCGGTGGAGTTGTGCATGGGGTGTGTTTGGAACATTTTGTCACCAGCCGACTCCAAAATTCAGCGGTTCCCCATCTCAGCCCAGAAAGCAGGTAGAACAACTTTTGTGGTGCCTTTCAAATGCCTACCAAGGTAGTGTAGAAACTACCAAGAGAACTCCTGCCTGGCACCTTCCCCGGTGGAGTTGTGCAGGGGGTGTGTTTGGAACATTTTGTCACCGGCCGACTCCAAAATTCAGCGGTTCCCCATCTCAGCCCAGAAAGCAGGTAGAACAGCTTTTGTGGTGTCTTTCAAATGCCTACCAAGGTAGTGTAAAAACTACCAGGAGAACTCCTGCCTGGCACCTTCCCCGGTGGAGTTGTGCATGGGGTGTGTTTGGAACATTTTGTCACCGGCCGACTCCAAAATTCAGCGGTTCCCCATCTCAGCCCAGAAAGCAGGTAGAACAACTTTTGTGGTGTCTTTCAGATGCCTACCGGAGCAATGTAAAAACTACCAGGAGAACTCCTGTCTGGCACCTTCCCCGGTGGAGTTGTGCAGGGGGTGTCTTTGGAACATTTTGTCACCAGCCGACTCCAAAATTCAGCGGTTCCCCATCTCAGCCCAGAAAGCAGGTAGAACAACTTTTGTGGTGCCTTTCAGCTGCCTACCAAGGTAGCGTAAAAACTACTAAGAGAACTCCTCTCTGGCACCTTCCCCGGTGGAGTTGTGCAGGGGGTGTCTTTGGAACATTTTGTCACCGGCCGAGTCCAAAATTCAGCGATTCCCCATCTCAGCCCAGAAAGCAGGTAGAACAACTTTTGTGGTGCCTTTCAGCTGCCTACCAAGGTAGTGTAAAAACTACTAAGAGAACTCCTGTCTGGCACCTTCCCCGGTCCAGTTGTGCATGGGGTGTGTTTGGAACATTTTGTCACCAGCCGAGTCCAAAATTCAGCGGTTCCCCATCTCAGCCCAGAAAGCAGGTAGAACAACTTTTGTGGTGCCTTTCTGATGTCTACCAAGGTAGTGTAACATCTACCAAGAGAACTCCTGTCTGGCACCTTCCCCGGTGGAGTTGTGCATGGGGTGTGTTTGGAACATTTTGTCACCGGCCGACTCCAAAATTCAGCGGTTCCCCATCTCAGCCCAGAAAGCAGGTAGAACAACTTTTGTGGTGTCTTTCAAATGCCTACCAAGGTAGTGTAAAAACTACCAGGAGAACTCCTGCCTGGCACCTTCCCCGGTGGAGTTGTGCAGGGGGTGTGTTTGGAACATTTTGTCACCAGCCGACTCCAAAATTCAGCGGTTCCCCATCTCAGCCCAGAAAGCAGGTAGAACAACTTTTGTGGTGTCTTTCAGATGCCTACTGGAGCAATGTAAAAACTACCAGGAGAACTCCTGTCTGTCACCTTCCCCGGTGGAGTTGTGCAGGGGGTGTGTTTGGAACATTTTGTCACCAGCCGAGTCCAAAATTCAGCGTTTCCCCATCTCAGCCCAGAAAGCAGGTAGAACAACTTTTGTGGTGTCTTTCAGATGCCTACCAAGGTAGTGTAAAAACTACCAGGAGAACTCCTGTCTGGCACCTTCCCCGGTGGAGTTGTGCAGGGGGTGTGTTTGGAACATTTTGTCACCAGCCGACTCCAAAATTCAGCGGTTCCCCATCTCAGCCCAGAAAGCAGGTAGAACAACTTTTGTGGTGTCTTTCAGATGCCTACCGGAGCAATGTAAAAACTACCAGGAGAACTCCTGTCTGGCACCTTCCCCGGTGGAGTTGTGCAGGGGGTGTTTTTGGAAACTTTTTGTCACCAGCCGACTCCAAAATTCAGCGGTTCCCCATCTCAGCCCAGAAAGCAGGTAGAACAACTTTTGTGGTGCCTTTCAGCTGCCTACCAAGGTAGTGTAAATACTACTAAGAGAACTCCTGTCTGGCACCTTCCCCGGTGGAGTTGTGCATGGGGTGTGTTTGGAACATTTTGTCACCAGCCGACTCCAAAATTCAGCGGTTCCCCATCTCAGCCCAGAAAGCAGATGGAACAACTTTTGTGGTGTCTTTCAAATGCCTACCAAGGTAGTGTAAAAACTACCAGGAGAACTCCTGCCTGGCACCTTCCCCGGTGGAGTTGTGCATGGGGTGTGTTTGGAACATTTTGTCACCGGCCGACTCCAAAATTCAGCGGTTCCCCATCTCAGCCCAGAAAGCAGGTAGAACAACTTTTGTGGTGTCTTTCAGATGCCTACCGGAGCAATGTAAAAACTACCAGGAGAACTCCTGTCTGGCACCTTCCCCGGTGGAGTTGTGCAGGGGGTGTGTTTGGAACATTTTGTCACCGGCCGACTCCAAAATTCAGCGTTTCCCCATCTCAGCCCAGAAAGCAGGTAGAACAACTTTTGTGGTGTCTTTTAGATGCCTACCAAGGTAGTGTAAAAACTACCAAGAGAACTCCTGTCTGGCACCTTCCCCGGTGGAGTTGTGCAGGGGGTGTGTTTGGAACATTTTGTCACCGGCCGACTCCAAAATTCAGCGTTTCCCCATCTCAGCCCAGAAAGCAGGTAGAACAACTTTTGTGGTGTCTTTCAGATGCCTACCGGAGCAATGTAAAAACTACCAGGAGAACTCCTGTCTGGCACCTTCCCCGGTGGAGTTGTGCAGGGGGTGTGTTTGGAACATTTTGTCACCAGCCGACTCCAAAATTCAGCGTTTCCCCATCTCAGCCCAGAAAGCAGGTAGAACAACTTTTGTGGTGTCTTTTAGATGCCTACCAAGGTAGTGTAAAAACTATCAAGAGAACGCTTGTCTGGCACCTTCCCCGGTGGAGTTGTGCATGGGGTGTCTTTGGAACATTTTGTCACCGGCCGAGTCCAAAATTCAGCGATTCCCCATCTCAGCCCAGAAAGCAGGTACAACAACTTTTGTGGTGTCTTTCAGATGCCTACCGGAGCAATGTAAAAACTACCAGGAGAACTCCTGTCTGGCACCTTCCCCGGTGGAGTTGTGCAGGGGGTGTGTTTGGAACATTTTGTCACCGGCCGAGTCCAAAATTCAGCGATTCCCCATCTCAGCCCAGAAAGCAGGTAGAACAACTTTTGTGCTGCCTTTCAGCTGCCTACCAAGGTAGTGTAAAAACTACTAAGAGAATTCCTGTCTGGCACCTTCCCCGGTGGAGTTGTGCATGGGGTGTGTTTGGAACATTTTGTCACCAGCCGACTCCAAAATTCAGCGGTTCCCCATCTCAGCCCAGAAAGCAGGTAGAACAACTTTTGTGGTGCCTTTCAAATGCCTACCAAGGTAGTGTAGAAACTACCAAGAGAACTCCTGTCTGGCACCTTCCCCGGTGGAGTTGTGCAGGGGGTGTGTTTGGAACATTTTGTCACCGGCTGACTCCAAAATTCAGCGGTTCCCCATCTCAGCCCAGAAAGCAGGTAGAACAACTTTTGTGGTGTCTTTCAAATGCCTACCAAGGTAGTGTAAAAACTACCAGGAGAACTCCTGCCTGGCACCTTCCCCGGTGGAGTTGTGCATGGGGTGTGTTTGGAACATTTTGTCACCGGCCGACTCCAAAATTCAGCGGTTCCCCATCTCAGCCCAGAAAGCAGGTAGAACAACTTTTGTGGTGTCTTTCAGATGCCTACCGGAGCAATGTAAAAACTACCAGGAGAACTCCTGTCTGGCACCTTCCCCGGTGGAGTTGTGCATGGGGTGTGTTTGGAACATTTTGTCACCAGCCGACTCCAAAATTCAGCGGTTCCCCATCTCAGCCCAGAAAGCAGGTAGAACAACTTTTGTGGTGCCTTTCAGCTGCCTACCAAGGTAGCGTAAAAACTACTAAGAGAACTCCTGTCTGGCACCTTCCCCGGTGGAGTTGTGCAGGGGGTGTCTTTGGAACATTTTGTCACCGGCCGAGTCCAAACTTCAGCGATTCCCCATCTCAGCCCAGAAAGCAGATAGAACAACTTTTGTGGTGTCTTTCAGATGCCTACCGGAGCAATGTAAAAACTACCAGGAGAACTCCTGCCTGGCACCTTCCCCGGTGGAGTTGTGCAGGGGGTGTGTTTGGAACATTTTGTCACCAGCCGACTCCAAAATTCAGCGTTTCCCCATCTCAGCCCAGAAAGCAGGTGGAACAACTTTTGTGGTGTCTTTCAAATGCCTACCAAGGTAGTGTAAAAACTACCAAGAGAACTCCTGCCTGGCACCTTCCCCGGTGGAGTTGTGCATGGGGTGTGTTTGGAACATTTTGTCACCGGCCGACTCAAAAATTCAGCGGTTCCCCATCTCAGCCCAGAAAGCAGGTAGAACAACTTTTGTGGTGTCTTTCAGATGCCTACCGGAGCAATGTAAAAACTACCAGGAGAACTCCTGTCTGGCACCTTCCCCGGTGGAGTTGTGCAGGGGGTGTGTTTGGAACATTTTGTCACCGGCCGACTCCAAAATTCAGCGGTTCCCCATCTCAGCCCAGAAAGCAGGTAGAACAACTTTTGTGGTGTCTTTCAAATGCCTACCAAGGTAGTGTAAAAACTACCAAGAGAACTCCTGTCTGGCACCTTCCCCGGTGGAGTTGTGCAGGGGGTGTTTTTGGAACATTTTGTCACCGGCCGACTCCAAAATTCAGCGATTCCCCATCTCAGCCCAGAAAGCAGGTAGAACAACTTTTGTGGTGCCTTTCTGATGTCTACCAAGGTAGTGTAAAATCTACCAAGAGAACTCCTGTCTGGCACCTTCCCCGGTGGAGTTGTGCATGGGGTGTTTTTGGAACATTTTGTCACCAGCCGACTCCAAAATTCAGCGATTCCCCATCTCAGCCCAGAAAGCAGGTAGAACAACTTTTGTGGTGTCTTTTAGATGCCTACCAAGGTAGTGTAAAAACTATCAAGAGAACGCTTGTCTGGCACCTTCCCCGGTGGAGTTGTGCATGGGGTGTGTTTGGAACATTTTGTCACCAGCCGACTCCAAAATTCAGCGGTTCCCCATCTCAGCCCAGAAAGCAGGTACAACAACTTTTGTGGTGCCTTTCAAATGCCTACCAAGGTAGTGTAGAAACTACCAAGAGAACTCCTGTCTGGCACCTTCCCCGGTGGAGTTGTGCATGGGGTGTGTTTGGAACATTTTGTCACCGGCCGAGTCCAAAATTCAGCGGTTCCCCATCTCAGCCCAGAAAGCAGGTGGAACAACTTTTGTGGTGTCTTTCAAATGCCTACAAAGGTAGTGTAAAAACTATTAAGAGAACTCCTGCCTGGCACCTTCCCCGGTGGAGTTGTGCATGGGGTGTGTTTGGAACATTTTGTCACCGGCCGACTCCAAAATTCAGCGGTTCCCCATCTCAGCCCAGAAAGCAGGTAGAACAACTTTTGTGGTGTCTTTCAAATGCCTACCAAGGTAGTGTAAAAACTACCAGGAGAACTCCTGCCTGGCACCTTCCCCGGTGGAGTTGTGCATGGGGTGTGTTTGGAACATTTTGTCACCGGCCGACTCCAAAATTCAGCGGTTCCCCATCTCAGCCCAGAAAGCAGGTAGAACAACTTTTGTGGTGCCTTTCAGCTGCCTACCAAGGTAGCATAAAAACTAGTAAGAGAACTCCTGTCTGGCACCTTCCCCGGTGGAGTTGTGCAGGGGGTGTGTTTTGAACATTTTGTCACCGGCCGAGTCCAAAATTCAGCGATTCCCCATCTCAGCCCAGAAAGCAGATAGAACAACTTTTGTGGTGTCTTTCAGATGCCTACCGGAGCAATGTAAAAACTAACAGGAGAACTCCTGCCTGGCACCTTCCCCGGTGGAGTTGTGCAGGGGGTGTGTTTGGAACATTTTGTCACCAGCCGACTCCAAAATTCAGCGGTTCCCCATCTCAGCCCAGAAAGCAGGTAGAACAACTTTTGTGGTGCCTTTCAAATGCCTACCAAGGTAGTGTAGAAACTACCAAGAGAACTCCTGTCTGGCACCTTCCCCGGTGGAGTTGTGCATGGGGTGTGTTTGGAACATTTTGTCACCGGCCGACTCCAAAATTCAGCGTTTCCCCATCTCAGCCCAGAAAGCAGGTAGAACAACTTTTGTGGTGTCCTTTTGATGCCTACCGGAGCAATGTAAAAACTACCAGGAGAACTCCTGTCTGGCACCTTCCCCGGTGGAGTTGTGCAGGGGGTGTGTTTGGAACATTTTGTCACCAGCCGACTCCAAAATTCAGCGTTTCCCCATCTCAGCCCAGAAAGCAGGTAGAACAACTTTTGTGGTGTCTTTCAAATGCCTACCAAGGTAGTGTAAAAACTACCAGGAGAACTCCTGCCTGGCACCTTCCCCGGTGGAGTTGTGCATGGGGTGTGTTTGGAACATTTTGTCACCGGCCGACTCCAAAATTCAGCGTTTCCCCATCTCAGTCCAGAAAGCAGGTAGAACAACTTTTGTGCTGCCTTTCAGCTGCCTACCAAGGTAGTGTAAAAACTACTAAGAGAATTCCTGTCTGGCACCTTCCCCGGTGGAGTTGTGCAGGGGGTGTGTTTGGAACATTTTGTCACCGGCCGACTCCAAAATTCAGCGTTTCCCCATCTCAGCCCAGAAAGCAGGTAGAACAACTTTTGTGGTGTCTTTTAGATGCCTACCAAGGTAGTGTAAAAACTATCAAGAGAACTCCTGTCTGGCACCTTCCCCGGTGGAGTTGTGCAGGGGGTGTGTTTGGAACATTTTGTCACCGGCCGACTCCAAAATTCAGCGTTTCCCCATCTCAGCCCAGAAAGCAGGTACAACAACTTTTGTGGTGTCCTTTTGATGCCTACCGGAGCAATGTAAAAACTACCAGGAGAACTCCTGTCTGGCACCTTCCCCGGTGGAGTTGTGCATGGGGTGTGTTTGGAACATTTTGTCACCAGCCGACTCCAAAATTCAACGGTTCCCCATCTCAGCCCAGAAAGCAGGTAGAACAACTTTTGTGGTGTCTTTCAGATGCCTACCGGAGCAATGTAAAAACTACCAGGAGAACTCCTGTCTGGCACCTTCCCCGGTGGAGTTGTGCAGGGGGTGTCTTTGGAACATTTTGTCACCGGCCGAGTCCAAAATTCAGCGATTCCCCATCTCAGCCCAGAAAGCAGATAGAACAACTTTTGTGGTGCCTTTCAGCTGCCTACCAAGGTAGTGTAAAAACTACTAAGAGAACTCCTGTCTGGCACCTTCCGTGGTGGAGTTGTGCAGGGGGTGTCTTTGGAACATTTTGTCACCGGCCGAGTCCAAAATTCAGCGTTTCCCCATCTCAGCCCAGAAAGCAGGTAGAACAACTTTTGTGGTGTCTTTTAGATGCCTACCAAGGTAGTGTAAAAACTACCAGGAGAACTCCTGTCTGGCACCTTCCCCGGTGGAGTTGTGCATGGGGTGTGTTTGGAACATTTTGTCACCGGCCGAGTCCAAAATTCAGCGGTTCCCCATCTCAGCCCAGAAAGCAGGAAGAACAACTTTTGTGGTGTCTTTTTGATGCCTACCAAGGTAGTGTAAAATCTACCAACAGAACTCCTGTCTGGCACCTTCCCCGGTGGAGTTGTGCATGGGGTGTGTTTGGAACATTTTGTCACCAGCCGAGTCCAAAATTCAGCGGTTCCCCATCTCAGCCCAGAAAGCAGGTAGAACAACTTTTGTGGTGTCTTTTAGATGCCTACCAAGGTAGTGTAAAAACTATCAAGAGAACGCTTGTCTGGCACCTTCCCCGGTGGAGTTGTGCATGGGGTGTCTTTGGAACATTTTGTCACCGGCCGACTCCAAAATTCAGCGGTTCCCCATCTCAGCCCAGAAAGCAGGTAGAACAACTTTTGTGGTGTCTTTCAAATGCCTACCAAGGTAGTGTAAAAACTACCAGGAGAACTCCTGCCTGGCACCTTCCCCGGTGGAGTTGTGCATGGGGTGTGTTTGGAACATTTTGTCACCGGCCGACTCCAAAATTCAGCGTTTCCCCATCTCAGCCCAGAAAGCAGGTAGAACAACTTTTGTGGTGTCTTTCAGATGCCTACCGGAGCAATGTAAAAACTACCAGGAGAACTCCTGTCTGGCACCTTCCCCGGTGGAGTTGTGCATGGGGTGTGTTTGGAACATTTTGTCACCAGCCGACTCCAAAATTCAGCGGTTCCCCATCTCAGCCCAGAAAGCAGGTAGAACAACTTTTGTGGTGCCTTTCAGCTGCCTACCAAGGTAGCGTAAAAACTACTAAGAGAACTCCTGTCTGGCACCTTCCCCGGTGGAGTTGTGCAGGGGGTGTCTTTGGAACATTTTGTCACCGGCCGAGTCCAAAATTCAGCGATTCCCCATCTCAGCCCAGAAAGCAGATAGAACAACTTTTGTGGTGTCTTTCAGATGCCTACCGGAGCAATGTAAAAACTACCAGGAGAACTCCTGTCTGGCACCTTCCCCGGTGGAGTTGTGCAGGGGGTGTGTTTGGAACATTTTGTCACCGGCCGAGTCCAAAATTCAGCGATTCCCCATCTCAGCCCAGAAAGCAGATAGAACAACTTTTGTGGTGCCTTTCAGATGCCTACCAAGGTAGTGTAAAAACTACTAAGAGAACTCCTGTCTGGCACCTTCCGTGGTGGAGTTGTGCAGGGGGTGTCTTTGGAACATTTTGTCACCGGCCGACTCCAAAATTCAGCGGTTCCCCATCTCAGCCCAGAAAGCAGGTGGAACAACTTTTGTGGTGCCTTTCAGCTGCCTACCAAGGTAGTGTAAAAACTACCAGGAGAACTCCTGCCTGGCACCTTCCCCGGTGGAGTTGTGCATGGGGTGTGTTTGGAACATTTTGTCACCGGCCGAGTCCAAAATTCAGCGGTTCCCCATCTCAGCCCAGAAAGCAGGTAGAACAACTTTTGTGGTGTCTTTCAAATGCCTACCAAGGTATTGTAAAAACTACCAGGAGAACTCCTGTCTGGCACCTTCCCCGGTGGAGTTGTGCAGGGGGTGTGTTTGGAACATTTTGTCACCAGCCGACTCCAAAATTCAGCGTTTCCCCATCTCAGCCCAGAAAGCAGGTAGAACAACTTTTGTGGTGTCTTTTAGATGCCTACCAAGGTAGTGTAAAAACTACCAGGAGAACTCCTGTCTGGCACCTTCCCCGGTGGAGTTGTGCAGGGGGTGTGTTTGGAACATTTTGTCACCGGCCGACTCCAAAATTCAGCGTTTCCCCATCTCAGCCCAGAAAGCAGGTAGAACAACTTTTGTGGTGTCTTTCAGATGCCTACCGGAGCAATGTAAAAACTACCAGGAGAACTCCTGTCTGGCACCTTCCCCGGTGGAGTTGTGCAGGGGGTGTGTTTGGAACATTTTGTCACCAGCCGAGTCCAAAATTCAGCGGTTCCCCATCTCAGCCCAGAAAGCAGGTAGAACAACTTTTTTGGTGTCTTTTAGATGCCTACCAAGGTAGTGTAAAAACTATCAAGAGAACGCTTGTCTGGCACCTTCCCCGGTGGAGTTGTGCATGGGGTGTGTTTGGAACATTTTGTCACCGGCCGACTCCAAAATTCAGCGGTTCCCCATCTCAGCCCAGAAAGCAGGTAGAACAACTTTTGTGGTGTCTTTCAGATGCCTACCGGAGCAATGTAAAAACTACCAGGAGAACTCCTGTCTGGCACCTTCCCCGGTGGAGTTGTGCATGGGGTGTGTTTGGAACATTTTGTCACCAGCCGACTCCAAAATTCAGCGGTTCCCCATCTCAGCCCAGAAAGCAGGTAGAACAACTTTTGTGGTGCCTTTCAGCTGCCTACCAAGGTAGCGTAAAAACTACTAAGAGAACTCCTGTCTGGCACCTTCCCCGGTGGAGTTGTGCAGGGGGTGTCTTTGGAACATTTTGTCACCAGCCGAGTCCAAACTTCAGCGATTCCCCATCTCAGCCCAGAAAGCAGATAGAACAACTTTTGTGGTGTCTTTCAGATGCCTACCGGAGCAATGTAAAAACTACCAGGAGAACTCCTGTCTGGCACCTTCCCCGGTGGAGTTGTGCAGGGGGTGTTTTTGGAAACTTTTTGTCACCAGCCGAGTCCAAAATTCAGCGGTTCCCCATCTCAGCCCAGAAAGCAGGTAGAACAACTTTTGTGGTGTCTTTCAGATGCCTACCGGAGCAATGTAAAAACTACCAGGAGAACTCCTGTCTGGCACCTTCCCCGGTGGAGTTGTGCAGGGGGTGTCTTTGGAACATTTTGTCACCGGCCGAGTCCAAAATTCAGCGTTTCCCCATCTCAGCCCAGAAAGCAGGTAGAACAACTTTTGTGGTGTCTTTTAGATGCCTACCAAGGTAGTGTAAAAACTACCAAGAGAACTCCTGTCTGGCACCTTCCCCGGTGGAGTTGTGCATGGGGTGTGTTTGGAACATTTTCTCACCGGCCGACTCCAAAATTCAGCGGTTCCCCATCTCAGCCCAGAAAGCAGGTAGAACAACTTTTGTGGTGCCTTTCAAATGCCTACCAAGGTAGTGTAGAAACTACCAAGAGAACTCCTGTCTGGCACCTTCCCCGGTGGAGTTGTGCATGGGGTGTGTTTGGAACATTTTGTCACCGGCCGACTCCAAAATTCAGCGTTTCCCCATCTCAGCCCAGAAAGCAGGTAGAATAATTTTTGTGGTGCCTTTCAGCTGCCTACCAAGGTAGCGTAAAAACTACTAAGAGAACTCCTGTCTGGCACCTTCCCCGGTGGAGTTGTGCAGGGGGTGTGTTTGGAACATTTTGTCACCGGCCGAGTCCAAAATTCAGCGATTCCCCATCTCAGCCCAGAAAGCAGATAGAACAACTTTTGTGGTGTCTTTCAGATGCCTACCGGAGCAATGTAAAAACTACCAGGAGAACTCCTGTCTGGCACCTTCCCCGGTGGAGTTGTGCAGGGGGTGTGTTTGGAACATTTTGTCACCAGCCGACTCCAAAATTCAGCGGTTCCCCATCTCAGCCCAGAAAGCAGGTAGAACAACTTTTGTGGTGCCTTTCAAATGCCTACCAAGGTAGTGTAGAAACTACCAAGAGAACTCCTGTCTGGCACCTTCCCCGGTGGAGTTGTGCATGGGGTGTGTTTGGAACATTTTGTCACCGGCCGACTCCAAAATTCAGCGGTTCCCCATCTCAGCCCAGAAAGCAGGTAGAACAACTTTTGTGGTGTCCTTTTGATGCCTACCGGAGCAATGTAAAAACTACCAGGAGAACTCCTGTCTGGCACCTTCCCCGGTGGAGTTGTGCATGGGGTGTGTTTGGAACATTTTGTCACCGGCCGAGTCCAAAAGTCAGCGGTTCCCCATCTCAGCCCAGAAAGCAGGTAGAACAACTTTTGTGGTGTCTTTCAAATGCCTACCAAGGTAGTGTAAAAACTACCAGGAGAACTCCTGCCTGGCACCTTCCCCGGTGGAGTTGTGCATGGGGTGTGTTTGGAACATTTTGTCACCGGCCGACTCCAAAATTCAGCGTTTCCCCATCTCAGCCCAGAAAGCAGGTAGAACAACTTTTGTGCTGCCTTTCAGCTGCCTACCAAGGTAGTGTAAAAACTACTAAGAGAATTCCTGTCTGGCACCTTCCCCGGTGGAGTTGTGCAGGGGGTGTGTTTGGAACATTTTGTCACCGGCCGACTCCAAAATTCAGCGTTTCCCCATCTCAGCCCAGAAAGCAGGAAGAGCAACTTTTGTGGTGTCTTTTAGATGCCTACCAAGGTAGTGTAAAAACTATCAAGAGAACTCCTGTCTGGCACCTTCCCCGGTGGAGTTGTGCAGGGGGTGTGTTTGGAACATTTTGTCACCGGCCGACTCCAAAATTCAGCGTTTCCCCATCTCAGCCCAGAAAGCAGGTAGAACAACTTTTGTGGTGTCCTTTTGATGCCTACCGGAGCAATGTAAAAACTACCAGGAGAACTCCTGTCTGGCACCTTCCCCGGTGGAGTTGTGCAGGGGGTGTGTTTGGAACATTTTGTCACCAGCCGACTCCAAAATTCAACGGTTCCCCATCTCAGCCCAGAAAGCAGGTAGAACAACTTTTGTGGTGTCTTTCAGATGCCTACCGGAGCAATGTAAAAACTACCAGGAGAACTCCTGTCTGGCACCTTCCCCGGTGGAGTTGTGCAGGGGGTGTGTTTGGAACATTTTGTCACCGGCCGAGTCCAAAATTCAGCGATTCCCCATCTCAGCCCAGAAAGCAGATAGAACAACTTTTGTGGTGTCTTTCAGATGCCTACCAAGGTAGTGTAAAAACTACCAAGAGAACTCCTGTCTGGCACCTTCCCCGGTGGAGTTGTGCAGGGGGTGTGTTTGGAACATTTTGTCACCAGCTGACTCCAAAATTCAGCGGTTCCCCATCTCAGCCCAGAAAGCAGGTGGAACAACTTTTGTGGTGTCTTTCAAATGCCTACCAAGGTAGTGTAAATACTACCAGGAGAACTCCTGCCTGGCACCTTCCCCGGTGGAGTTGTGCATGGGGTGTGTTTGGAACATTTTGTCACCGGCCGACTCCAAAATTCAGCGGTTCCCCATCTCAGCCCAGAAAGCAGGTAGAACAACTTTTGTGGTGTCTTTCAGATGCCTACCGGAGCAATGTAAAAACTACCAGGAGAACTCCTGTCTGGCACCTTCCCCGGTGGAGTTGTGCAGGGGGTGTGTTTGGAACATTTTGTCACCGGCCGAGTCCAAAATTCAGCGATTCCCCATCTCAGCCCAGAAAGCAGATAGAACAACTTTTGTGGTGCCTTTCAGCTGCCTACCAAGGTAGTGTAAAAACTACTAAGAGAACTCCTGTCTGGCACCTTCCCCGGTGGAGTTGTGCATGGGGTGTGTTTGGAACATTTTGTCACCAGCCGAGTCCAAAATTCAGCGGTTCCCCATCTCAGCCCAGAAAGCAGGTAGAACAACTTTTGTGGTGTCTTTTAGATGCCTACCAAGGTAGTGTAAAAACTATCAAGAGAACGCTTGTCTGGCACCTTCCCCGGTGGAGTTGTGCATGGGGTGTCTTTGAAACATTTTGTCACCGGCCGAGTCCAAAATTCAGCGGTTCCCCATCTCAGCCCAGAAAGCAGGTAGAACAACTTTTGTGGTGTCTTTCAGATGCCTACCGGAGCAATGTAAAAACTACCAGGAGAACTCCTGTCTGGCACCTTCCCCGGTGGAGTTGTGCATGGGGTGTGTTTGGAACATTTTGTCACCAGCCGACTCCAAAATTCAGCGGTTCCCCATCTCAGCCCAGAAAGCAGGTAGAACAACTTTTGTGGTGCCTTTCAGCTGCCTACCAAGGTAGCGTAAAAACTACTAAGAGAACTCCTGTCTGGCACCTTCCCCGGTGGAGTTGTGCATGGGGTGTGTTTGGAACATTTTGTCACCGGCCGACTCCAAAATTCAGCGGTTCCCCATCTCAGCCCAGAAAGCAGGTAGAACAACTTTTGTGGTGTCTTTCAGATGCCTACTGGAGCAATGTAAAAACTACCAGGAGAACTCCTGTCTGTCACCTTCCCCGGTGGAGTTGTGCAGGGGGTGTGTTTGGAACATTTTGTCACCGGCCGACTCCAAAATTCAGCGGTTCCCCATCTCAGCCCAGAAAGCAGGTAGAACAACTTTTGTGCTGCCTTTCAGCTGCCTACCAAGGCAGTGTAAAAACTACTAAGAGAATTCCTGTCTGGCACCTTCCCCGGTGGAGTTGTGCATGGGGTGTCTTTGGAACATTTTGTCACCAGCCGACTCCAAAATTCAGCGTTTCCCCATCTCAGCCCAGAAAGCAGGTAGAACAACTTTTGTGGTGTCTTTCAGATGCCTACCAAGGTAGTGTAAAAACTACCAAGAGAACTCCTGTCTGGCACCTTCCCCGGTGGAGTTGTGCAGGGGGTGTGTTTGGAACATTTTGTCACCGGCCGACTCCAAAATTCAGCGTTTCCCCATCTCAGCCCAGAAAGCAGGTAGAACAACTTTTGTGGTGTCTTTTAGATGCCTACCAAGGTAGTGTAAAAACTACCAAGAGAACTCCTTTCTGGCACCTTCCCCGGTGGAGTTGTGCAGGGGGTGTCTTTGGAACATTTTGTCACCGGCCGACTCCAAAATTCAGCGGTTCCCCATCTCAGCCCAGAAAGCAGGTAGAACAACTTTTGTGGTGTCTTTCAGATGCCTACCGGAGCAATGTAAAAACTACCAGGAGAACTCCTGTCTGGCACCTTCCCCGGTGGAGTTGTGCAGGGGGTGTGTTTGGAACATTTTGTCACCGGCCGAGTCCAAAATTCAGCGATTCCCCATCTCAGCCCAGAAAGCAGGTAGAACAACTTTTGTGGTGCCTTTCAGCTGCCTACCAAGGTAGTGTAAAAACTACTAAGAGAACTCCTGTCTGGCACCTTCCCCGGTCCAGTTGTGCATGGGGTGTGTTTGGAACATTTTGTCACCAGCCGAGTCCAAAATTCAGCGGTTCCCCATCTCAGCCCAGAAAGCAGGTAGAACAACTTTTGTGGTGTCTTTCAGATGTCTACCAAGGTAGTGTAAAATCTACCAAGAGAACTCCTGTCTGGCACCTTCCCCGGTGGAGTTGTGCATGGGGTGTGTTTGGAACATTTTGTCACCAGCCGACTCCAAAATTCAGCGGTTCCCCATCTCAGCCCAGAAAGCAGGTAGAACAACTTTTGTGGTGTCTTTCAAATGCCTACCAAGGTAGTGTAAAAACTACCAGGAGAACTCCTGCCTGGCACCTTCCCCGGTGGAGTTGTGCAGGGGGTGTGTTTGGAACATTTTGTCACCGGCCGACTCCAAAATTCAGCGGTTCCCCATCTCAGCCCAGAAAGCAGGTAGAACAACTTTTGTGGTGTCTTTCAGATGCCTACTGGAGCAATGTAAAAACTACCAGGAGAACTCCTGTCTGGCACCTTCCCCGGTGGAGTTGTGCAGGGGGTGTGTTTGGAACATTTTGTCACCAGCCGAGTCCAAAATTCAGCGATTCCCCATCTCAGCCCAGAAAGCAGGTAGAACAACTTTTGTGGTGTCTTTCAGATGCCTACCGGACCAATGTAAAAACTACCAGGAGAACTCCTATCTGGCACCTTCCCCGGTGGAGTTGTGCAGGGGGTGTGTTTGGAACATTTTGTCACCAGCCGACTCCAAAATTCAGCGGTTCCCCATCTCAGCCCAGAAAGCAGGTAGAACAACTTTTGTGGTGTCTTTCAGATGCCTACCGGAGCAATGTAAAAACTACCAGGAGAACTCCTGTCTGGCACCTTCCCCGGTGGAGTTGTGCAGGGGGTGTTTTTGGAAACTTTTTGTCACCAGCCGACTCCAAAATTCAGCGGTTCCCCATCTCAGCCCAGAAAGCAGGTAGAACAACTTTTGTGGTGCCTTTCAGCTGCCTACCAAGGTAGTGTAAAAACTACTAAGAGAACTCCTGTCTGGCACCTTCCCCGGTGGAGTTGTGCATGGGGTGTGTTTGGAACATTTTGTCACCAGCCGACTCCAAAATTCAGCGGTTCCCCATCTCAGCCCAGAAAGCAGATGGAACAACTTTTGTGGTGTCTTTCAAATGCCTACCAAGGTAGTGTAAAAACTACCAGGAGAACTCCTGCCTGGCACCTTCCCCGGTGGAGTTGTGCATGGGGTGTGTTTGGAACATTTTGTCACCGGCCGACTCCAAAATTCAGCGTTTCCCCATCTCAGCCCAGAAAGCAGGTAGAACAACTTTTGTGGTGTCTTTCAGATGCCTACCGGAGCAATGTAAAAACTACCAGGAGAACTCCTGTCTGGCACCTTCCCCGGTGGAGTTGTGCAGGGGGTGTGTTTGGAACATTTTGTCACCGGCCGACTCCAAAATTCAGCGATTCCCCATCTCAGCCCAGAAAGCAGGTAGAACAACTTTTGTGGTGTCTTTTAGATGCCTACCAAGGTAGTGTAAAAACTACCAAGAGAACTCCTGTCTGGCACCTTCCCCGGTGGAGTTGTGCAGGGGGTGTCTTTGGAACATTTTGTCACCGGCCGAGTCCAAAATTCAGCGTTTCCCCATCTCAGCCCAGAAAGCAGGTAGAACAACTTTTGTGGTGTCTTTCAGATGCCTACCGGAGCAATGTAAAAACTACCAGGAGAACTCCTGTCTGGCACCTTCCCCGGTGGAGTTGTGCAGGGGGTGTGTTTGGAACATTTTGTCACCGGCCGACTCCAAAATTCAGCGTTTCCCCATCTCAGCCCAGAAAGCAGGTAGAACAACTTTTGTGGTGTCTTTTAGATGCCTACCAAGGTAGTGTAAAAACTACCAAGAGAACTCCTGTCTGGCACCTTCCCCGGTGGAGTTGTGCAGGGGGTGTGTTTGGAACATTTTGTCACCGGCCGAGTCCAAAATTCAGCGTTTCCCCATCTCAGCCCAGAAAGCAGGTAGAACAACTTTTGTGGTGTCTTTCAGATGCCTACCGGAGCAATGTAAAAACTACCAGGAGAACTCCTGTCTGGCACCTTCCCCGGTGGAGTTGTGCAGGGGGTGTTTTTGGAACATTTTGTCACCAGCCGACTCCAAAATTCAGCGTTTCCCCATCTCAGCCCAGAAAGCAGGTAGAACAACTTTTGTGGTGTCTTTCAGATGCCTACCGGAGCAATGTAAAAACTACCAGGAGAACTCCTGTCTGGCACCTTCCCCGGTGGAGTTGTGCAGGGGGTGTGTTTGGAACATTTTGTCACCAGCCGACTCCAAAATTCAGCGGTTCCCCATCTCAGCCCAGAAAGCAGGTAGAACAACTTTTGTGGTGTCTTTCAAATGCCTACCAAGGTAGTGTAAAAACTACCAGGAGAACTCCTGCCTGGCACCTTCCCCGGTGGAGTTGTGCAGGGGTGTGTTTGGAACATTTTGTCACCAGCCGACTCCAAAATTCAGCGTTTCCCCATCTCAGCCCAGAAAGCAGGTAGAACAACTTTTGTGGTGTCTTTTAGATGCCTACCAAGGTAGTGTAAAAACTATCAAGAGAACGCTTGTCTGGCACCTTCCCCGGTGGAGTTGTGCATGGGGTGTCTTTGGAACATTTTGTCACCGGCCGAGTCCAAAATTCAGCGATTCCCCATCTCAGCCCAGAAAGCAGGTACAACAACTTTTGTGGTGTCTTTCAGATGCCTACCGGAGCAATGTAAAAACTACCAGGAGAACTCCTGTCTGGCACCTTCCCCGGTGGAGTTGTGCAGGGGGTGTGTTTGGAACATTTTGTCACCGGCCGAGTCCAAAATTCAGCGATTCCCCATCTCAGCCCAGAAAGCAGGTAGAACAACTTTTGTGCTGCCTTTCAGCTGCCTACCAAGGTAGTGTAAAAACTACTAAGAGAATTCCTGTCTGGCACCTTCCCCGGTGGAGTTGTGCATGGGGTGTGTTTGGAACATTTTGTCACCAGCCGACTCCAAAATTCAGCGGTTCCCCATCTCAGCCCAGAAAGCAGGTGGAACAACTTTTGTGGTGCCTTTCAGCTGCCTACCAAGGTAGTGTAAAAACTATCAAGAGAACTCCTGTCTGGCACCTTCCCCGGTGGAGTTGTGCATGGGGTGTGTTTGGAACATTTTGTCACCGGCCGACTCCAAAATTCAGCGTTTCCCCATCTCAGCCCAGAAAGCAGGTAGAACAACTTTTGTGGTGTCTTTTAGATGCCTACCAAGGTAGTGTAAAAACTACCAAGAGAACTCCTGTCTGGCACCTTCCCCGGTGGAGTTGTGCATGGGGTGTGTTTGGAACATTTTGTCACCAGCCGACTCCAAAATTCAGCGGTTCCCCATCTCAGCCCAGAAAGCAGGTAGAACAACTTTTGTGGTGTCTTTCAGATGCCTACCGGAGCAATGTAAAAACTACCAGGAGAACTCCTGCCTGGCACCTTCCCCGGTGGAGTTGTGCAGGGGGTGTGTTTGGAACATTTTGTCACCGGCCGAGTCCAAAATTCAGCGATTCCCCATCTCAGCCCAGAAAGCAGGTAGAACAACTTTTGTGGTGCCTTTCAGCTGCCTACCAAGGTAGTGTAAAAACTACTAAGAGAACTCCTTTCTGGCACCTTCCCCGGTCCAGTTGTGCATGGGGTGTGTTTGGAACATTTTGTCACCAGCCGAGTCCAAAATTCAGCGGTTCCCCATCTCAGCCCAGAAAGCAGGTAGAACAACTTTTGTGGTGCCTTTCTGATGTCTACCAAGGTAGTGTAAAATCTACCAAGAGAACTCCTGTCTGGCACCTTCCCCGGTGGAGTTGTGCATGGGGTGTGTTTGGAACATTTTGTCACCAGCCGACTCCAAAATTCAGCGGTTCCCCATCTCAGCCCAGAAAGCAGGTAGAACAACTTTTGTGGTGTCTTTCAATTGCCTACCAAGGTAGTGTAAAAACTACCAGGAGAACTCCTGCCTGGCACCTTCCCCGGTGGAGTTGTGCAGGGGGTGTGTTTGGAACATTTTGTCACCAGCCGACTCCAAAATTCAGCGGTTCCCCATCTCAGCCCAGAAAGCAGGTAGAACAACTTTTGTGGTGTCTTTCAGATGCCTACTGGAGCAATGTAAAAACTACCAGGAGAACTCCTGTCTGTCACCTTCCCCGGTGGAGTTGTGCAGGGGGTGTGTTTGGAACATTTTGTCACCAGCCGAGTCCAAAATTCAGCGATTCCCCATCTCAGCCCAGAAAGCAGGTAGAACAACTTTTGTGGTGTCTTTCAGATGCCTACCGGACCAATGTAAAAACTACCAGGAGAACTCCTATCTGGCACCTTCCCCGGTGGAGTTGTGCAGGGGGTGTGTTTGGAACATTTTGTCACCAGCCGACTCCAAAATTCAGCGGTTCCCCATCTCAGCCCAGAAAGCAGGTGGAACAACTTTTGTGGTGCCTTTCAGCTGCCTACCAAGGTAGTGTAAAATCTACCAAGAGAACTCCTGTCTGGCACCTTCCCCGGTGGAGTTGTGCATGGGGTGTTTTTGGAACATTTTGTCACCAGCCGACTCCAAAATTCAGCGGTTCCCCATCTCAGCCCAGAAAGCAGGTAGAACAACTTTTGTGGTGTCTTTCAAATGCCTACCAAGGTAGTGTAAAAACTACCAGGAGAACTCCTGCCTGGCACCTTCCCCGGTGGAGTTGTGCAGGGGGTGTGTTTGGAACATTTTGTCACCAGCCGACTCCAAAATTCAGCGTTTCCCCATCTCAGCCCAGAAAGCAGGTAGAACAACTTTTGTGGTGTCTTTTAGATGCCTACCAAGGTAGTGTAAAAACTATCAAGAGAACGCTTGTCTGGCACCTTCCCCGGTGGAGTTGTGCATGGGGTGTCTTTGGAACATTTTGTCACCGGCCGAGTCCAAAATTCAGCGATTCCCCATCTCAGCCCAGAAAGCAGGTACAACAACTTTTGTGGTGTCTTTCAGATGCCTACCGGAGCAATGTAAAAACTACCAGGAGAACTCCTGTCTGGCACCTTCCCCGGTGGAGTTGTGCAGGGGGTGTGTTTGGAACATTTTGTCACCGGCCGAGTCCAAAATTCAGCGATTCCCCATCTCAGCCCAGAAAGCAGGTAGAACAACTTTTGTGGTGCCTTTCAGCTGCCTACCAAGGTAGTGTAAAAACTACTAAGAGAATTCCTGTCTGGCACCTTCCCCGGTGGAGTTGTGCATGGGGTGTGTTTGGAACATTTTGTCACCAGCCGACTCCAAAATTCAGCGGTTCCCCATCTCAGCCCAGAAAGCAGGTGGAACAACTTTTGTGGTGCCTTTCAGCTGCCTACCAAGGTAGTGTAAAAACTATCAAGAGAACTCCTGTCTGGCACCTTCCCCGGTGGAGTTGTGCATGGGGTGTGTTTGGAACATTTTGTCACCGGCCGACTCCAAAATTCAGCGATTCCCCATCTCAGCCCAGAAAGCAGGTAGAACAACTTTTGTGGTGTCTTTTAGATGCCTACCAAGGTAGTGTAAAAACTACCAAGAGAACTCCTGTCTGGCACCTTCCCCGGTGGAGTTGTGCATGGGGTGTGTTTGGAACATTTTGTCACCAGCCGACTCCAAAATTCAGCGGTTCCCCATCTCAGCCCAGAAAGCAGGTAGAACAACTTTTGTGGTGCCTTTCAAATGCCTACCAAGGTAGTGTAGAAACTACCAAGAGAACTCCTGTCTGGCACCTTCCCCGGTGGAGTTGTGCAGGGGGTGTGTTTGGAACATTTTGTCACCGGCTGACTCCAAAATTCAGCGGTTCCCCATCTCAGCCCAGAAAGCAGGTAGAACAACTTTTGTGGTGTCTTTCAAATGCCTACCAAGGTAGTGTAAAAACTACCAGGAGAACTCCTGCCTGGCACCTTCCCCGGTGGAGTTGTGCATGGGGTGTGTTTGGAACATTTTGTCACCGGCCGACTCCAAAATTCAGCGGTTCCCCATCTCAGCCCAGAAAGCAGGTAGAACAACTTTTGTGGTGTCTTTCAGATGCCTACCGGAGCAATGTAAAAACTACCAGGAGAACTCCTGTCTGGCACCTTCCCCGGTGGAGTTGTGCATGGGGTGTGTTTGGAACATTTTGTCACCAGCCGACTCCAAAATTCAGCGGTTCCCCATCTCAGCCCAGAAAGCAGGTAGAACAACTTTTGTGGTGCCTTTCAGCTGCCTACCAAGGTAGCGTAAAAACTACTAAGAGAACTCCTGTCTGGCACCTTCCCCGGTGGAGTTGTGCAGGGGGTGTCTTTGGAACATTTTGTCACCGGCCGAGTCCAAAATTCAGCGATTCCCCATCTCAGCCCAGAAAGCAGATAGAACAACTTTTGTGGTGTCTTTCAGATGCCTACCGGAGCAATGTAAAAACTACCAGGAGAACTCCTGTCTGGCACCTTCCCCGGTGGAGTTGTGCAGGGGGTGTGTTTGGAACATTTTGTCACCAGCCGAGTCCAAAATTCAGCGGTTCCCCATCTCAGCCCAGAAAGCAGGTGGAACAACTTTTGTGGTGTCTTTCAAATGCCTACCAAGGTAGTGTAAAAACTACCAGGAGAACTCCTGCCTGGCACCTTCCCCGGTGGAGTTGTGCAGGGGGTGTGTTTGGAACATTTTGTCACCGGCCGACTCAAAAATTCAGCGGTTCCCCATCTCAGCCCAGAAAGCAGGTAGAACAACTTTTGTGGTGTCTTTCAGATGCCTACCGGAGCAATGTAAAAACTACCAGGAGAACTCCTGTCTGGCACCTTCCCCGGTGGAGTTGTGCAGGGGGTGTGTTTGGAACATTTTGTCACCGGCCGAGTCCAAAATTCAGCGGTTCCCCATCTCAGCCCAGAAAGCAGGTAGAACAACTTTTGTGGTGTCTTTCAAATGCCTACAAAGGTAGTGTAAAAACTATTAAGAGAACTCCTGCCTGGCACCTTCCCCGGTGGAGTTGTGCATGGGGTGTGTTTGGAACATTTTGTCACCGGCCGACTCCAAAATTCAGCGGTTCCCCATCTCAGCCCAGAAAGCAGGTAGAACAGCTTTTGTGGTGTCTTTCAAATGCCTACCAAGGTAGTGTAAAAACTACCAGGAGAACTCCTGCCTGGCACCTTCCCCGGTGGAGTTGTGCATGGGGTGTGTTTGGAACATTTTGTCACCGGCCGACTCCAAAATTCAGCGGTTCCCCATCTCAGCCCAGAAAGCAGGTAGAACAACTTTTGTGGTGTCTTTCAGATGCCTACTGGAGCAATGTAAAAACTACCAGGAGAACTCCTGTCTGTCACCTTCCCCGGTGGAGTTGTGCAGGGGGTGTGTTTGGAACATTTTGTCACCAGCCGAGTCCAAAATTCAGCGATTCCCCATCTCAGCCCAGAAAGCAGGTAGAACAACTTTTGTGGTGTCTTTCAGATGCCTACCGGACCAATGTAAAAACTACCAGGAGAACTCCTATCTGGCACCTTCCCCGGTGGAGTTGTGCAGGGGGTGTGTTTGGAACATTTTGTCACCAGCCGACTCCAAAATTCAGCGGTTCCCCATCTCAGCCCAGAAAGCAGGTAGAACAACTTTTGTGGTGTCTTTCAGATGCCTACCGGAGCAATGTAAAAACTACCAGGAGAACTCCTGTCTGGCACCTTCCCCGGTGGAGTTGTGCAGGGGGTGTTTTTGGAAACTTTTTGTCACCAGCCGACTCCAAAATTCAGCGGTTCCCCATCTCAGCCCAGAAAGCAGGTAGAACAACTTTTGTGGTGCCTTTCAGCTGCCTACCAAGGTAGTGTAAAAACTACTAAGAGAACTCCTGTCTGGCACCTTCCCCGGTGGAGTTGTGCATGGGGTGTGTTTGGAACATTTTGTCACCAGCCGACTCCAAAATTCAGCGGTACCCCATCTCAGCCCAGAAAGCAGATGGAACAACTTTTGTGGTGTCTTTCAAATGCCTACCAAGGTAGTGTAAAAACTACCAGGAGAACTCCTGCCTGGCACCTTCCCCGGTGGAGTTGTGCATGGGGTGTGTTTGGAACATTTTGTCACCGGCCGACTCCAAAATTCAGCGTTTCCCCATCTCAGCCCAGAAAGCAGGTAGAACAACTTTTGTGGTGTCTTTCAGATGCCTACCGGAGCAATGTAAAAACTACCAGGAGAACTCCTGTCTGGCACCTTCCCCGGTGGAGTTGTGCAGGGGGTGTGTTTGGAACATTTTGTCACCGGCCGACTCCAAAATTCAGCGTTTCCCCATCTCAGCCCAGAAAGCAGGTAGAACAACTTTTGTGGTGTCTTTTAGATGCCTACCAAGGTAGTGTAAAAACTACCAAGAGAACTCCTGTCTGGCACCTTCCCCGGTGGAGTTGTGCAGGGGGTGTGTTTGGAACATTTTGTCACCGGCCGACTCCAAAATTCAGCGTTTCCCCATCTCAGCCCAGAAAGCAGGTAGAACAACTTTTGTGGTGTCTTTCAGATGCCTACCGGAGCAATGTAAAAACTACCAGGAGAACTCCTGTCTGGCACCTTCCCCGGTGGAGTTGTGCAGGGGGTGTGTTTTGAACATTTTGTCACCGGCCGAGTCCAATATTCAGCGATTCCCCATCTCAGCCCAGAAAGCAGGTAGAACAACTTTTGTGGTGCCTTTCAGCTGCCTACCAAGGTAGTGTAAAAACTACCAAGAGAACTCCTGTCTGGCACCTTCCCCGGTGGAGTTGTGCATGGGGTGTTTTTGGAACATTTTGTCACCAGCCGACTCCAAAATTCAGCGGTTCCCCATCTCAGCCCAGAAAGCAGGTGGAACAACTTTTGTGGTGCCTTTCAGCTGCCTACCAAGGTAGTGTAAAATCTACCAAGAGAACTCCTGTCTGGCACCTTCCCCGGTGGAGTTGTGCATGGGGTGTTTTTGGAACATTTTGTCACCAGCCGACTCCAAAATTCAGCGTTTCCCCATCTCAGCCCAGAAAGCAGGTAGAACAACTTTTGTGGTGTCTTTCAAATGCCTACCAAGGTAGTGTAAAAACTACCAAGAGAACTCCTGCCTGGCACCTTCCCCGGTGGAGTTGTGCAGGGGGTGTGTTTGGAACATTTTGTCACCAGCCGACTCCAAAATTCAGCGTTTCCCCATCTCAGCCCAGAAAGCAGGTAGAACAACTTTTGTGGTGTCTTTTAGATGCCTACCAAGGTAGTGTAAAAACTATCAAGAGAACGCTTGTCTGGCACCTTCCCCGGTGGAGTTGTGCATGGGGTGTCTTTGGAACATTTTGTCACCGGCCGAGTCCAAAATTCAGCGATTCCCCATCTCAGCCCAGAAAGCAGGTACAACAACTTTTGTGGTGTCTTTCAGATGCCTACCGGAGCAATGTAAAAACTACCAGGAGAACTCCTGTCTGGCACCTTCCCCGGTGGAGTTGTGCAGGGGGTGTGTTTGGAACATTTTGTCACCGGCCGAGTCCAAAATTCAGCGATTCCCCATCTCAGCCCAGAAAGCAGGTAGAACAACTTTTGTGCTGCCTTTCAGCTGCCTACCAAGGTAGTGTAAAAACTACTAAGAGAATTCCTGTCTGGCACCTTCCCCGGTGGAGTTGTGCATGGGGTGTGTTTGGAACATTTTGTCACCAGCCGACTCCAAAATTCAGCGGTTCCCCATCTCAGCCCAGAAAGCAGGTGGAACAACTTTTGTGGTGCCTTTCAGCTGCCTGCCAAGGTAGTGTAAAAACTATCAAGAGAACTCCTGTCTGGCACCTTCCCCGGTGGAGTTGTGCATGGGGTGTGTTTGGAACATTTTGTCACCGGCCGACTCCAAAATTCAGCGTTTCCCCATCTCAGCCCAGAAAGCAGATGGAACAACTTTTGTGGTGTCTTTCAAATGCCTACCAAGGTAGTGTAAAAACTACCAGGAGAACTCCTGCCTGGCACCTTCCCCGGTGGAGTTGTGCATGGGGTGTGTTTGGAACATTTTGTCACCGGCCGACTCCAAAATTCAGCGTTTCCCCATCTCAGCCCAGAAAGCAGGTAGAACAACTTTTGTGGTGTCTTTCAGATGCCTACCGGAGCAATGTAAAAACTACCAGGAGAACTCCTGTCTGGCACCTTCCCCGGTGGAGTTGTGCAGGGGGTGTGTTTGGAACATTTTGTCACCGGCCGACTCCAAAATTCAGCGTTTCCCCATCTCAGCCCAGAAAGCAGGTAGAACAACTTTTGTGGTGTCTTTTAGATGCCTACCAAGGTAGTGTAAAAACTACCAAGAGAACTCCTGTCTGGCACCTTCCCCGGTGGAGTTGTGCAGGGGGTGTGTTTGGAACATTTTGTCACCGGCCGACTCCAAAATTCAGCGTTTCCCCATCTCAGCCCAGAAAGCAGGTAGAACAACTTTTGTGGTGTCTTTCAGATGCCTACCGGAGCAATGTAAAAACTACCAGGAGAACTCCTGTCTGGCACCTTCCCCGGTGGAGTTGTGCAGGGGGTGTGTTTTGAACATTTTGTCACCGGCCGAGTCCAATATTCAGCGATTCCCCATCTCAGCCCAGAAAGCAGGTAGAACAACTTTTGTGGTGCCTTTCAGCTGCCTACCAAGGTAGTGTAAAAACTACCAAGAGAACTCCTGTCTGGCACCTTCCCCGGTGGAGTTGTGCATGGGGTGTTTTTGGAACATTTTGTCACCAGCCGACTCCAAAATTCAGCGGTTCCCCATCTCAGCCCAGAAAGCAGGTGGAACAACTTTTGTGGTGTCTTTCAGCTGCCTACCAAGGTAGTGTAAAATCTACCAAGAGAACTCCTGTCTGGCACCTTCCCCGGTGGAGTTGTGCATGGGGTGTTTTTGGAACATTTTGTCACCAGCCGACTCCAAAATTCAGCGGTTCCCCATCTCAGCCCAGAAAGCAGGTAGAACAACTTTTGTGGTGTCTTTCAAATGCCTACCAAGGTAGTGTAAAAACTACCAGGAGAACTCCTGCCTGGCACCTTCCCCGGTGGAGTTGTGCATGGGGTGTTTTTGGAACATTTTGTCACCAGCCGACTCCAAAATTCAGCGGTTCCCCATCTCAGCCCAGAAAGCAGGTAGAACAACTTTTGTGGTGTCTTTCAAATGCCTACCAAGGTAGTGTAAAAACTACCAGGAGAACTCCTGCCTGGCACCTTCCCCGGTGGAGTTGTGCATGGGGTGTCTTTGGAACATTTTGTCACCGGCCGAGTCCAAAATTCAGCGATTCCCCATCTCAGCCCAGAAAGCAGGTACAACAACTTTTGTGGTGTCTTTCAGATGCCTACCGGAGCAATGTAAAAACTACCAGGAGAACTCCTGTCTGGCACCTTCCCCGGTGGAGTTGTGCAGGGGGTGTGTTTGGAACATTTTGTCACCGGCCGAGTCCAAAATTCAGCGATTCCCCATCTCAGCCCAGAAAGCAGGTAGAACAACTTTTGTGCTGCCTTTCAGCTGCCTACCAAGGTAGTGTAAAAACTACTAAGAGAATTCCTGTCTGGCACCTTCCCCGGTGGAGTTGTGCATGGGGTGTGTTTGGAACATTTTGTCACCAGCCGACTCCAAAATTCAGCGGTTCCCCATCTCAGCCCAGAAAGCAGGTGGAACAACTTTTGTGGTGCCTTTCAGCTGCCTACCAAGGTAGTGTAAAAACTATCAAGAGAACTCCTGTCTGGCACCTTCCCCGGTGGAGTTGTGCATGGGGTGTGTTTGGAACATTTTGTCACCGGCCGACTCCAAAATTCAGCGTTTCCCCATCTCAGCCCAGAAAGCAGGTAGAACAACTTTTGTGGTGTCTTTTAGATGCCTACCAAGGTAGTGTAAAAACTACCAAGAGAACTCCTGTCTGGCACCTTCCCCGGTGGAGTTGTGCATGGGGTGTGTTTGGAACATTTTGTCACCAGCCGACTCCAAAATTCAGCGGTTCCCCATCTCAGCCCAGAAAGCAGGTAGAACAACTTTTGTGGTGCCTTTCAAATGCCTACCAAGGTAGTGTAGAAACTACCAAGAGAACTCCTGTCTGGCACCTTCCCCGGTGGAGTTGTGCAGGGGGTGTGTTTGGAACATTTTGTCACCGGCTGACTCCAAAATTCAGCGGTTCCCCATCTCAGCCCAGAAAGCAGGTAGAACAACTTTTGTGGTGTCTTTCAAATGCCTACCAAGGTAGTGTAAAAACTACCAGGAGAACTCCTGCCTGGCACCTTCCCCGGTGGAGTTGTGCATGGGGTGTGTTTGGAACATTTTGTCACCGGCCGACTCCAAAATTCAGCGGTTCCCCATCTCAGCCCAGAAAGCAGGTAGAACAACTTTTGTGGTGTCTTTCAGATGCCTACCGGAGCAATGTAAAAACTACCAGGAGAACTCCTGTCTGGCACCTTCCCCGGTGGAGTTGTGCATGGGGTGTGTTTGGAACATTTTGTCACCAGCCGACTCCAAAATTCAGCGGTTCCCCATCTCAGCCCAGAAAGCAGGTAGAACAACTTTTGTGGTGCCTTTCAGCTGCCTACCAAGGTAGCGTAAAAACTACTAAGAGAACTCCTGTCTGGCACCTTCCCCGGTGGAGTTGTGCAGGGGGTGTGTTTGGAACATTTTGTCACCGGCCGAGTCCAAAATTCAGCGATTCCCCATCTCAGCCCAGAAAGCAGGTAGAACAACTTTTGTGGTGTCTTTCAGATGCCTACCGGAGCAATGTAAAAACTACCAGGAGAACTCCTGCCTGGCACCGTCCCCGGTGGAGTTGTGCAGGGGGTGTGTTTGGAACATTTTGTCACCAGCCGAGTCCAAAATTCAGCGGTTCCCCATCTCAGCCCAGAAAACAGGTGGAACAACTTTTGTGGTGTCTTTCAAATGCCTACCAAGGTAGTGTAAAAACTACCAAGAGAACTCCTGCCTGGCACCTTCCCCGGTGGAGTTGTGCATGGGGTGTGTTTGGAACATTTTGTCACCGGCCGACTCAAAAATTCAGCGGTTCCCCATCTCAGCCCAGAAAGCAGGTAGAACAACTTTTGTGGTGTCTTTCAGATGCCTACCGGAGCAATGTAAAAACTACCAGGAGAACTCCTGTCTGGCACCTTCCCCGGTGGAGTTGTGCATGGGGTGTGTTTGGAACATTTTGTCACCAGCCGACTCCAAAATTCAGCGGTTCCCCATCTCAGCCCAGAAAGCAGGTAGAACAACTTTTGTGGTGTCTTTCAAATGCCTACCAAGGTAGTGTAAAAACTACCAAGAGAACTCCTGCCTGGCACCTTCCCCGGTGGAGTTGTGCATGGGGTGTTTTTGGAACATTTTGTCACCGGCCGACTCCAAAATTCAGCGATTCCCCATCTCAGCCCAGAAAGCAGGTAGAACAACTTTTGTGGTGCCTTTCTGATGTCTACCAAGGTAGTGTAAAATCTACCAAGAGAACTCCTGTCTGGCACCTTCCCCGGTGGAGTTGTGCATGGGGTGTTTTTGGAACATTTTGTCACCAGCCGACTCCAAAATTCAGCGATTCCCCATCTCAGCCCAGAAAGCAGGTAGAACAACTTTTGTGGTGTCTTTTAGATGCCTACCAAGGTAGTGTAAAAACTATCAAGAGAACGCTTGTCTGGCACCTTCCCCGGTGGAGTTGTGCATGGGGTGTGTTTGGAACATTTTGTCACCAGCCGACTCCAAAATTCAGCGGTTCCCCATCTCAGCCCAGAAAGCAGGTACAACAACTTTTGTGGTGCCTTTCAAATGCCTACCAAGGTAGTGTAGAAACTACCAAGAGAACTCCTGTCTGGCACCTTCCCCGGTGGAGTTGTGCATGGGGTGTGTTTGGAACATTTTGTCACCGGCCGAGTCCAAAATTCAGCGGTTCCCCATCTCAGCCCAGAAAGCAGGTAGAACAACTTTTGTGGTGTCTTTCAAATGCCTACAAAGGTAGTGTAAAAACTATTAAGAGAACTCCTGCCTGGCACCTTCCCCGGTGGAGTTGTGCATGGGGTGTGTTTGGAACATTTTGTCACCGGCCGACTCCAAAATTCAGCGGTTCCCCATCTCAGCCCAGAAAGCAGGTAGAACAACTTTTGTGGTGTCTTTCAAATGCCTACCAAGGTAGTGTAAAAACTACCAGGAGAACTCCTGCCTGGCACCTTCCCCGGTGGAGTTGTGCATGGGGTGTGTTTGGAACATTTTGTCACCGGCCGACTCCAAAATTCAGCGGTTCCCCATCTCAGCCCAGAAAGCAGGTAGAACAACTTTTGTGGTGCCTTTCAGCTGCCTACCAAGGTAGCGTAAAAACTACCAGGAGAACTCCTGTCTGGCACCTTCCCCGGTGGAGTTGTGCAGGGGGTGTGTTTTGAACATTTTGTCACCGGCCGAGTCCAAAATTCAGCGATTCCCCATCTCAGCCCAGAAAGCAGATAGAACAACTTTTGTGGTGTCTTTCAGATGCCTACCGGAGCAATGTAAAAACTACCAGGAGAACTCCTGCCTGGCACCTTCCCCGGTGGAGTTGTGCAGGGGGTGTGTTTGGAACATTTTGTCACCAGCCGACTCCAAAATTCAGCGGTTCCCCATCTCAGCCCAGAAAGCAGGTAGAACAACTTTTGTGGTGCCTTTCAAATGCCTACCAAGGTAGTGTAGAAACTACCAAGAGAACTCCTGTCTGGCACCTTCCCCGGTGGAGTTGTGCATGGGGTGTGTTTGGAACATTTTGTCACCGGCCGAGTCCAAAATTCAGCGTTTCCCCATCTCAGCCCAGAAAGCAGGTAGAACAACTTTTGTGGTGTCCTTTTGATGCCTACCGGAGCAATGTAAAAACTACCAGGAGAACTCCTGTCTGGCACCTTCCCCGGTGGAGTTGTGCAGGGGGTGTGTTTGGAACATTTTGTCACCAGCCGACTCCAAAATTCAGCGTTTCCCCATCTCAGCCCAGAAAGCAGGTAGAACAACTTTTGTGGTGTCTTTCAAATGCCTACCAAGGTAGCGTAAAAACTACCAGGAGAACTCCTGCCTGGCACCTTCCCCGGTGGAGTTGTGCATGGGGTGTGTTTGGAACATTTTGTCACCGGCCGACTCCAAAATTCAGCGTTTCCCCATCTCAGCCCAGAAAGCAGGTAGAACAACTTTTGTGCTGCCTTTCAGCTGCCTACCAAGGTAGTGTAAAAACTACTAAGAGAATTCCTGTCTGGCACCTTCCCCGGTGGAGTTGTGCAGGGGGTGTGTTTGGAACATTTTGTCACCGGCCGACTCCAAAATTCAGCGTTTCCCCATCTCAGCCCAGAAAGCAGGTAGAACAACTTTTGTGGTGTCTTTTAGATGCCTACCAAGGTAGTGTAAAAACTATCAAGAGAACTCCTGTCTGGCACCTTCCCCGGTGGAGTTGTGCAGGGGGTGTGTTTGGAACATTTTGTCACCGGCCGACTCCAAAATTCAGCGGTTCCCCATCTCAGCCCAGAAAGCAGGTAGAACAACTTTTGTGGTGTCCTTTTGATGCCTACCGGAGCAATGTAAAAACTACCAGGAGAACTCCTGTCTGGCACCTTCCCCGGTGGAGTTGTGCAGGGGGTGTGTTTGGAACATTTTGTCACCAGCCGACTCCAAAATTCAACGGTTCCCCATCTCAGCCCAGAAAGCAGGTAGAACAACTTTTGTGGTGTCTTTCAGATGCCTACCGGAGCAATGTAAAAACTACCAGGAGAACTCCTGTCTGGCACCTTCCCCGGTGGAGTTGTGCAGGGGGTGTCTTTGGAACATTTTGTCACCGGCCGAGTCCAAAATTCAGCGATTCCCCATCTCAGCCCAGAAAGCAGATAGAACAACTTTTGTGGTGCCTTTCAGCTGCCTACCAAGGTAGTGTAAAAACTACTAAGAGAACTCCTGTCTGGCACCTTCCGTGGTGGAGTTGTGCAGGGCGTGTCTTTGGAACATTTTGTCACTGGCCGACTCCAAAATTCAGCGTTTCCCCATCTCAGCCCAGAAAGCAGGTAGAACAACTTTTGTGGTGTCTTTTAGATGCCTACCAAGGTAGTGTAAAAACTACCAGGAGAACTCCTGTCTGGCACCTTCCCCGGTGGAGTTGTGCATGGGGTGTGTTTGGAACATTTTGTCACCGGCCGACTCCAAAATTCAGCGATTCCCCATCTCAGCCCAGAAAGCAGGAAGAACAACTTTTGTGGTGTCTTTTTGATGCCTACCAAGGTAGTGTAAAATCTACCAACAGAACTCCTGTCTGGCACCTTCCCCGGTGGAGTTGTGCATGGGGTGTGTTTGGAACATTTTGTCACCAGCCGAGTCCAAAATTCAGCGGTTCCCCATCTCAGCCCAGAAAGCAGGTAGAACAACTTTTGTGGTGTCTTTTAGATGCCTACCAAGGTAGTGTAAAAACTATCAAGAGAACGCTTGTCTGGCACCTTCCCCGGTGGAGTTGTGCATGGGGTGTCTTTGGAACATTTTGTCACCGGCCGACTCCAAAATTCAGCGGTTCCCCATCTCAGCCCAGAAAGCAGGTAGAACAACTTGTGTGGTGTCTTTCAGCTGCCTACCGGAGCAATGTAAAAACTACCAGGAGAACTCCTGTCTGGCACCTTCCCCGGTGGAGTTGTGCAGGGGGTGTGTTTGGAACATTTTGTCACCAGCCGACTCCAAAATTCAACGGTTCCCCATCTCAGCCCAGAAAGCAGGTAGAACAACTTTTGTGGTGTCTTTCAGATGCCTACCGGAGCAATGTAAAAACTACCAGGAGAACTCCTGTCTGGCACCTTCCCCGGTGGAGTTGTGCAGGGGGTGTGTTTGGAACATTTTGTCACCGGCCGAGTCCAAAATTCAGCGATTCCCCATCTCAGCCCAGAAAGCAGATAGAACAACTTTTGTGGTGCCTTTCAGATGCCTACCAAGGTAGTGTAAAAACTACTAAGAGAACTCCTGTCTGGCACCTTCCGTGGTGGAGTTGTGCAGGGGGTGTCTTTGGAACATTTTGTCACCGGCCGACTCCAAAATTCAGCGGTTCCCCATCTCAGCCCAGAAAGCAGGTGGAACAACTTTTGTGGTGCCTTTCAGCTGCCTACCAAGGTAGTGTAAAAACTACCAGGAGAACTCCTGCCTGGCACCTTCCCCGGTGGAGTTGTGCATGGGGTGTGTTTGGAACATTTTGTCACCGGCCGACTCCAAAATTCAGCGGTTCCCCATCTCAGCCCAGAAAGCAGGTAGAACAACTTTTGTGGTGTCTTTCAAATGCCTACCAAGGTATTGTAAAAACTACCAGGAGAACTCCTGTCTGGCACCTTCCCCGGTGGAGTTGTGCATGGGGTGTGTTTGGAACATTTTGTCACCGGCCGACTCCAAAATTCAGCGTTTCCCCATCTCAGCCCAGAAAGCAGGTAGAACAACTTTTGTGGTGTCTTTTAGATGCCTACCAAGGTAGTGTAAAAACTACCAGGAGAACTCCTGTCTGGCACCTTCCCCGGTGGAGTTGTGCATGGGGTGTGTTTGGAACATTTTGTCACCGGCCGACTCCAAAATTCAGCGTTTCCCCATCTCAGCCCAGAAAGCAGGTAGAACAACTTTTGTGGTGTCTTTCAGATGCCTACCGGAGCAATGTAAAAACTACCAGGAGAACTCCTGTCTGGCACCTTCCCCGGTGGAGTTGTGCATGGGGTGTCTTTGGAACATTTTGTCACCGGCCGACTCCAAAATTCAGCGGTTCCCCATCTCAGCCCAGAAAGCAGGTAGAACAACTTTTGTGGTGTCTTTCAAATGCCTACCAAGGTAGTGTAAAAACTACCAGGAGAACTCCTGCCTGGCACCTTCCCCGGTGGAGTTGTGCATGGGGTGTGTTTGGAACATTTTGTCACCGGCCGAGTCCAAAATTCAGCGTTTCCCCATCTCAGCCCAGAAAGCAGGTAGAACAACTTTTGTGGTGTCTTTCAGATGCCTACCGGAGCAATGTAAAAACTACCAGGAGAACTCCTGTCTGGCACCTTCCGTGGTGGAGTTGTGCATGGGGTGTGTTTGGAACATTTTGTCACCAGCCGACTCCAAAATTCAGCGGTTCCCCATCTCAGCCCAGAAAGCAGGTAGAACAACTTTTGTGGTGCCTTTCAGCTGCCTACCAAGGTAGCGTAAAAACTACTAAGAGAACTCCTGTCTGGCACCTTCCCCGGTGGAGTTGTGCATGGGGTGTCTTTGGAACATTTTGTCACCGGCCGAGTCCAAAATTCAGCGATTCCCCATCTCAGCCCAGAAAGCAGATAGAACAACTTTTGTGGTGTCTTTCAGATGCCTACCGGAGCAATGTAAAAACTACCAGGAGAACTCCTGTCTGGCACCTTCCCCGGTGGAGTTGTGCAGGGGGTGTTTTTGGAAACTTTTTGTCACCAGCCGACTCCAAAATTCAGCGGTTCCCCATCTCAGCCCAGAAAGCAGGTAGAACAACTTTTGTGGTGTCTTTCAGATGCCTACCGGAGCAATGTAAAAACTACCATGAGAACTCCTGTCTGGCACCTTCCCCGGTGGAGTTGTGCAGGGGGTGTGTTTGGAACATTTTGTCACCGGCCGAGTCCAAAATTCAGCGTTTCCCCATCTCAGCCCAGAAAGCAGATAGAACAACTTTTCTGGTGTCTTTCAGATGCCTACCAAGGTAGTGTAAAAACTACCAGGAGAACTCCTGTCTGGCACCTTCCGTGGTGGAGTTGTGCATGGGGTGTGTTTGGAACATTTTGTCACCAGCCGACTCCAAAATTCAGCGTTTCCCCATCTCAGCCCAGAAAGCAGGTAGAACAACTTTTGTGGTGTCCTTTTGATGCCTACCGGAGCAATGTAAAAACTACCAGGAGAACTCCTGTCTGGCACCTTCCCCGGTGGAGTTGTGCAGGGGGTGTGTTTGGAACATTTTGTCACCAGCCGACTCCAAAATTCAGCGTTTCCCCATCTCAGCCCAGAAAGCAGGTAGAACAACTTTTGTGGTGTCTTTCAAATGCCTACCAAGGTAGCGTAAAAACTACCAGGAGAACTCCTGCCTGGCACCTTCCCCGGTGGAGTTGTGCATGGGGTGTGTTTGGAACATTTTGTCACCGGCCGACTCCAAAATTCAGCGTTTCCCCATCTCAGCCCAGAAAGCAGGTAGAACAACTTTTGTGCTGCCTTTCAGCTGCCTACCAAGGTAGTGTAAAAACTACTAAGAGAATTCCTGTCTGGCACCTTCCCCGGTGGAGTTGTGCAGGGGGTGTGTTTGGAACATTTTGTCACCGGCCGACTCCAAAATTCAGCGTTTCCCCATCTCAGCCCAGAAAGCAGGTAGAACAACTTTTGTGGTGTCTTTTAGATGCCTACCAAGGTAGTGTAAAAACTATCAAGAGAACTCCTGTCTGGCACCTTCCCCGGTGGAGTTGTGCAAGGGGTGTGTTTGGAACATTTTGTCACCGGCCGACTCCAAAATTCAGCGTTTCCCCATCTCAGCCCAGAAAGCAGGTAGAACAACTTTTGTGGTGTCCTTTTGATGCCTACCGGAGCAATGTAAAAACTACCAGGAGAACTCCTGTCTGGCACCTTCCCCGGTGGAGTTGTGCAGGGGGTGTGTTTGGAACATTTTGTCACCAGCCGACTCCAAAATTCAACGGTTCCCCATCTCAGCCCAGAAAGCAGGTAGAACAACTTTTGTGGTGTCTTTCAGATGCCTACCGGAGCAATGTAAAAACTACCAGGAGAACTCCTGTCTGGCACCTTCCCCGGTGGAGTTGTGCAGGGGGTGTCTTTGGAACATTTTGTCACCGGCCGAGTCCAAAATTCAGCGATTCCCCATCTCAGCCCAGAAAGCAGATAGAACAACTTTTGTGGTTCCTTTCAGCTGCCTACCAAGGTAGTGTAAAAACTACTAAGAGAACTCCTGTCTGGCACCTTCCGTGGTGGAGTTGTGCAGGGGGTGTCTTTGGAACATTTTGTCACCGGCCGACTCCAAAATTCAGCGTTTCCCCATCTCAGCCCAGAAAGCAGGTAGAACAACTTTTGTGGTGTCTTTTAGATGCCTACCAAGGTAGTGTAAAAACTACCAGGAGAACTCCTGTCTGGCACCTTCCCCGGTGGAGTTGTGCATGGGGTGTGTTTGGAACATTTTGTCACCGGCCGACTCCAAAATTCAGCGATTCCCCATCTCAGCCCAGAAAGCAGGAAGAACAACTTTTGTGGTGTCTTTTTGATGCCTACCAAGGTAGTGTAAAATCTACCAACAGAACTCCTGTCTGGCACCTTCCCCGGTGGAGTTGTGCATGGGGTGTGTTTGGAACATTTTGTCACCGGCCGAGTCCAAAATTCAGCGGTTCCCCATCTCAGCCCAGAAAGCAGGTAGAACAACTTTTGTGGTGTCTTTTAGATGCCTACCAAGGTAGTGTAAAAACTATCAAGAGAACGCTTGTCTGGCACCTTCCCCGGTGGAGTTGTGCATGGGGTGTCTTTGGAACATTTTGTCACCGGCCGACTCCAAAATTCAGCGGTTCCCCATCTCAGCCCAGAAAGCAGGTAGAACAACTTTTGTGGTGTCTTTCAAATGCCTACCAAGGTAGTGTAAAAACTACCAGGAGAACTCCTGCCTGGCACCTTCCCCGGTGGAGTTGTGCATGGGGTGTGTTTGGAACATTTTGTCACCGGCCGACTCCAAAATTCAGCGTTTCCCCATCTCAGCCCAGAAAGCAGGTAGAACAACTTTTGTGGTGTCTTTCAGATGCCTACCGGAGCAATGTAAAAACTACCAGGAGAACTCCTGTCTGGCACCTTCCCCGGTGGAGTTGTGCATGGGGTGTGTTTGGAACATTTTGTCACCAGCCGACTCCAAAATTCAGCGGTTCCCCATCTCAGCCCAGAAAGCAGGTAGAACAACTTTTGTGGTGCCTTTCAGCTGCCTACCAAGGTAGCATAAAAACTACTAAGAGAACTCCTGTCTGGCACCTTCCCCGGTGGAGTTGTGCATGGGGTGTGTTTGGAACATTTTGTCACCGGCCGAGTCCAAAATTCAGCGATTCCCCATCTCAGCCCAGAAAGCAGATAGAACAACTTTTGTGGTGTCTTTCAGATGCCTACCGGAGCAATGTAAAAACTACCAGGAGAACTCCTGTCTGGCACCTTCCGTGGTGGAGTTGTGCATGGGGTGTTTTTGGAAACTTTTTGTCACCAGCCGACTCCAAAATTCAGCGGTTCCCCATCTCAGCCCAGAAAGCAGGTAGAACAACTTTTGTGGTGTCTTTCAGCTGCCTACCGGAGCAATGTAAAAACTACCAGGAGAACTCCTGTCTGGCACCTTCCCCGGTGGAGTTGTGCAGGGGGTGTGTTTGGAACATTTTGTCACCAGCCGACTCCAAAATTCAACGGTTCCCCATCTCAGCCCAGAAAGCAGGTAGAACAACTTTTGTGGTGTCTTTCAGATGCCTACCGGAGCAATGTAAAAACTACCAGGAGAACTCCTGTCTGGCACCTTCCCCGGTGGAGTTGTGCAGGGGGTGTGTTTGGAACATTTTGTCACCGGCCGAGTCCAAAATTCAGCGATTCCCCATCTCAGCCCAGAAAGCAGATAGAACAACTTTTGTGGTGCCTTTCAGATGCCTACCAAGGTAGTGTAAAAACTACTAAGAGAACTCCTGTCTGGCACCTTCCGTGGTGGAGTTGTGCAGGGGGTGTCTTTGGAACATTTTGTCACCGGCCGACTCCAAAATTCAGCGGTTCCCCATCTCAGCCCAGAAAGCAGGTGGAACAACTTTTGTGGTGCCTTTCAGCTGCCTACCAAGGTAGTGTAAAAACTACCAGGAGAACTCCTGCCTGGCACCTTCCCCGGTGGAGTTGTGCATGGGGTGTGTTTGGAACATTTTGTCACCGGCCGACTCCAAAATTCAGCGGTTCCCCATCTCAGCCCAGAAAGCAGGTAGAACAACTTTTGTGGTGTCTTTCAAATGCCTACCAAGGTATTGTAAAAACTACCAGGAGAACTCCTGTCTGGCACCTTCCCCGGTGGAGTTGTGCAGGGGGTGTGTTTGGAACATTTTGTCACCGGCCGACTCCAAAATTCAGCGTTTCCCCATCTCAGCCCAGAAAGCAGGTAGAACAACTTTTGTGGTGTCTTTTAGATGCCTACCAAGGTAGTGTAAAAACTACCAGGAGAACTCCTGTCTGGCACCTTCCCCGGTGGAGTTGTGCATGGGGTGTGTTTGGAACATTTTGTCACCGGCCGACTCCAAAATTCAGCGTTTCCCCATCTCAGCCCAGAAAGCAGGTAGAACAACTTTTGTGGTGTGTTTCAGATGCCTACCGGAGCAATGTAAAAACTACCAGGAGAACTCCTGTCTGGCACCTTCCCCGGTGGAGTTGTGCATGGGGTGTGTTTGGAACATTTTGTCACCAGCCGAGTCCAAAATTCAGCGTTTCCCCATCTCAGCCCAGAAAGCAGGTAGAACAACTTTTTTGGTGTCTTTTAGATGCCTACCAAGGTAGTGTAAAAACTATCAAGAGAACGCTTGTCTGGCACCTTCCCCGGTGGAGTTGTGCATGGGGTGTCTTTGGAACATTTTGTCACCGGCCGACTCCAAAATTCAGCGTTTCCCCATCTCAGCCCAGAAAGCAGGTAGAACAACTTTTGTGGTGTCTTTTAGATGCCTACCAAGGTAGTGTAAAAACTATCAAGAGAATTCCTGTCTGGCACCTTCCCCGGTGGAGTTGTGCAGGGGGTGTGTTTGGAACATTTTGTCACCGGCCGAGTCCAAAATTCAGCGTTTCCCCATCTCAGCCCAGAAAGCAGGTAGAACAACTTTTGTGGTGTCCTTTTGATGCCTACCGGAGCAATGTAAAAACTACCAGGAGAACTCCTGTCTGGCACCTTCCCCGGTGGAGTTGTGCAGGGGGTGTGTTTGGAACATTTTGTCACCAGCCGACTCCAAAATTCAACGGTTCCCCATCTCAGCCCAGAAAGCAGGTAGAACAACTTTTGTGGTGTCTTTCAGATGCCTACCGGAGCAATGTAAAAACTACCAGGAGAACTCCTGTCTGGCACCTTCCCCGGTGGAGTTGTGCAGGGGGTGTCTTTGGAACATTTTGTCACCGGCCGAGTCCAAAATTCAGCGATTCCCCATCTCAGCCCAGAAAGCAGATAGAACAACTTTTGTGGTGCCTTTCAGCTGCCTACCAAGGTAGTGTAAAAACTACTAAGAGAACTCCTGTCTGGCACCTTCCGTGGTGGAGTTGTGCAGGGGGTGTCTTTGGAACATTTTGTCACTGGCCGACTCCAAAATTCAGCGTTTCCCCATCTCAGCCCAGAAAGCAGGTAGAACAACTTTTGTGGTGTCTTTTAGATGCCTACCAAGGTAGTGTAAAAACTACCAGGAGAACTCCTGCCTGGCACCTTCCCCGGTGGAGTTGTGCATGGGGTGTGTTTGGAACATTTTGTCACCGGCCGACTCCAAAATTCAGCGTTTCCCCATCTCAGCCCAGAAAGCAGGAAGAACAACTTTTGTGGTGTCTTTTTGATGCCTACCAAGGTAGTGTAAAATCTACCAACAGAACTCCTGTCTGGCACCTTCCCCGGTGGAGTTGTGCATGGTGTGTGTTTGGAACATTTTGTCACCAGCCGAGTCCAAAATTCAGCGGTTCCCCATCTCAGCCCAGAAAGCAGGTAGAACAACTTTTGTGGTGTCTTTTAGATGCCTACCAAGGTAGTGTAAAAACTACCAGGAGAACTCCTGTCTGGCACCTTCCCCGGTGGAGTTGTGCATGGGGTGTGTTTGGAACATTTTGTCACCAGCCGACTCCAAAATTCAACGGTTCCCCATCTCAGCCCAGAAAGCAGGTAGAACAACTTTTGTGGTGTCTTTCAGATGCCTACCGGAGCAATGTAAAAACTACCAGGAGAACTCCTGTCTGGCACCTTCCCCGGTGGAGTTGTGCAGGGGGTGTGTTTGGAACATTTTGTCACCGGCCGAGTCCAAAATTCAGCGATTCCCCATCTCAGCCCAGAAAGCAGATAGAACAACTTTTGTGGTGCCTTTCAGATGCCTACCAAGGTAGTGTAAAAACTACTAAGAGAACTCCTGTCTGGCACCTTCCGTGGTGGAGTTGTGCAGGGGGTGTCTTTGGAACATTTTGTCACCGGCCGACTCCAAAATTCAGCGGTTCCCCATCTCAGCCCAGAAAGCAGGTGGAACAACTTTTGTGGTGCCTTTCAGCTGCCTACCAAGGTAGTGTAAAAACTACCAGGAGAACTCCTGCCTGGCACCTTCCCCGGTGGAGTTGTGCATGGGGTGTGTTTGGAACATTTTGTCACCGGCCGACTCCAAAATTCAGCGGTTCCCCATCTCAGCCCAGAAAGCAGGTAGAACAACTTTTGTGGTGTCTTTCAAATGCCTACCAAGGTATTGTAAAAACTACCAGGAGAACTCCTGTCTGGCACCTTCCCCGGTGGAGTTGTGCAGGGGGTGTGTTTGGAACATTTTGTCACCGGCCGACTCCAAAATTCAGCGTTTCCCCATCTCAGCCCAGAAAGCAGGTAGAACAACTTTTGTGGTGTCTTTTAGATGCCTACCAAGGTAGTGTAAAAACTACCAGGAGAACTCCTGTCTGGCACCTTCCCCGGTGGAGTTGTGCATGGGGTGTGTTTGGAACATTTTGTCACCGGCCGACTCCAAAATTCAGCGTTTCCCCATCTCAGCCCAGAAAGCAGGTAGAACAACTTTTGTGGTGTCTTTCAGATGCCTACCGGAGCAATGTAAAAACTACCAGGAGAACTCCTGTCTGGCACCTTCCCCGGTGGAGTTGTGCATGGGGTGTCTTTGGAACATTTTGTCACCGGCCGACTCCAAAATTCAGCGGTTCCCCATCTCAGCCCAGAAAGCAGGTAGAACAACTTTTGTGGTGTCTTTCAAATGCCTACCAAGGTAGTGTAAAAACTACCAGGAGAACTCCTGCCTGGCACCTTCCCCGGTGGAGTTGTGCATGGGGTGTGTTTGGAACATTTTGTCACCGGCCGAGTCCAAAATTCAGCGTTTCCCCATCTCAGCCCAGAAAGCAGGTAGAACAACTTTTGTGGTGTCTTTCAGATGCCTACCGGAGCAATGTAAAAACTACCAGGAGAACTCCTGTCTGGCACCTTCCGTGGTGGAGTTGTGCATGGGGTGTGTTTGGAACATTTTGTCACCAGCCGACTCCAAAATTCAGCGGTTCCCCATCTCAGCCCAGAAAGCAGGTAGAACAACTTTTGTGGTGCCTTTCAGCTGCCTACCAAGGTAGCGTAAAAACTACTAAGAGAACTCCTGTCTGGCACCTTCCCCGGTGGAGTTGTGCAGGGGGTGTCTTTGGAACATTTTGTCACCGGCCGAGTCCAAAATTCAGCGATTCCCCATCTCAGCCCAGAAAGCAGATAGAACAACTTTTGTGGTGTCTTTCAGATGCCTACCGGAGCAATGTAAAAACTACCAGGAGAACTCCTGTCTGGCACCTTCCCCGGTGGAGTTGTGCAGGGGGTGTGTTTGGAACATTTTGTCACCAGCCGACTCCAAAATTCAGCGGTTCCCCATCTCAGCCCAGAAAGCAGGTAGAACAACTTTTGTGGTGTCTTTCAGATGCCTACCGGAGCAATGTAAAAACTACCAGGAGAACTCCTGTCTGGCACCTTCCCCGGTGGAGTTGTGCAGGGGGTGTGTTTGGAACATTTTGTCACCGGCCGAGTCCAAAATTCAGCGTTTCCCCATCTCAGCCCAGAAAGCAGATAGAACAACTTTTCTGGTGTCTTTCAGATGCCTACCAAGGTAGTGTAAAAACTACCAGGAGAACTCCTGTCTGGCACCTTCCCCGGTGGAGTTGTGCAGGGGGTGTGTTTGGAACATTTTGTCACCAGCCGACTCCAAAATTCAGCGTTTCCCCCATCTCAGCCCAGAAAGCAGGTACAACAACTTTTGTGGTGTCCTTTTGATGCCTACCGGAGCAATGTAAAAACTACCAGGAGAACTCCTGTCTGGCACCTTCCCCGGTGGAGTTGTGCAGGGGGTGTGTTTGGAACATTTTGTCACCAGCCGACTCCAAAATTCAGCGTTTCCCCATCTCAGCCCAGAAAGCAGGTAGAACAACTTTTGTGGTGTCTTTCAAATGCCTACCAAGGTAGCGTAAAAACTACCAGGAGAACTCCTGCCTGGCACCTTCCCCGGTGGAGTTGTGCATGGGGTGTGTTTGGAACATTTTGTCACCGGCCGACTCCAAAATTCAGCGTTTCCCCATCTCAGCCCAGAAAGCAGGTAGAACAACTTTTGTGCTGCCTTTCAGCTGCCTACCAAGGTAGTGTAAAAACTACTAAGAGAATTCCTGTCTGGCACCTTCCCCGGTGGAGTTGTGCAGGGGGTGTGTTTGGAACATTTTGTCACCGGCCGACTCCAAAATTCAGCGTTTCCCCATCTCAGCCCAGAAAGCAGGTAGAACAACTTTTGTGGTGTCTTTTAGATGCCTACCAAGGTAGTGTAAAAACTATCAAGAGAACTCCTGTCTGGCACCTTCCCCGGTGGAGTTGTGCAGGGGGGTGTGTTTGGAACATTTTGTCACCGGCCGACTCCAAAATTCAGCGTTTCCCCATCTCAGCCCAGAAAGCAGGTAGAACAACTTTTGTGGTGTCCTTTTGATGCCTACCGGAGCAATGTAAAAACTACCAGGAGAACTCCTGTCTGGCACCTTCCCCGGTGGAGTTGTGCAGGGGGTGTGTTTGGAACATTTTGTCACCAGCCGACTCCAAAATTCAACGGTTCCCCATCTCAGCCCAGAAAGCAGGTAGAACAACTTTTGTGGTGTCTTTCAGATGCCTACCGGAGCAATGTAAAAACTACCAGGAGAACTCCTGTCTGGCACCTTCCCCGGTGGAGTTGTGCAGGTGGTGTCTTTGGAACATTTTGTCACCGGCCGAGTCCAAAATTCAGCGATTCCCCATCTCAGCCCAGAAAGCAGATAGAACAACTTTTGTGGTTCCTTTCAGCTGCCTACCAAGGTAGTGTAAAAACTACTAAGAGAACTCCTGTCTGGCACCTTCCGTGGTGGAGTTGTGCAGGGGGTGTCTTTGGAACATTTTGTCACCGGCCGACTCCAAAATTCAGCGTTTCCCCATCTCAGCCCAGAAAGCAGGTAGAACAACTTTTGTGGTGTCTTTTAGATGCCTACCAAGGTAGTGTAAAAACTACCAGGAGAACTCCTGTCTGGCACCTTCCCCGGTGGAGTTGTGCATGGGGTGTGTTTGGAACATTTTGTCACCGGCCGACTCCAAAATTCAGCGTTTCCCCATCTCAGCCCAGAAAGCAGGAAGAACAACTTTTGTGGTGTCTTTTTGATGCCTACCAAGGTAGTGTAAAATCTACCAACAGAACTCCTGTCTGGCACCTTCCCCGGTGGAGTTGTGCAGGGGGTGTGTTTGGAACATTTTGTCACCAGCCGACTCCAAAATTCAGCGGTTCCCCATCTCAGCCCAGAAAGCAGGTAGAACAACTTTTGTGGTGTCTTTTAGATGCCTACCAAGGTAGTGTAAAAACTATCAAGAGAACGCTTGTCTGGCACCTTCCCCGGTGGAGTTGTGCATGGGGTGTCTTTGGAACATTTTGTCACCGGCCGACTCCAAAATTCAGCGGTTCCCCATCTCAGCCCAGAAAGCAGGTAGAACAACTTTTGTGGTGTCTTTCAAATGCCTACCAAGGTAGTGTAAAAACTACCAGGAGAACTCCTGCCTGGCACCTTCCCCGGTGGAGTTGTGCATGGGGTGTGTTTGGAACATTTTGTCACCGGCCGACTCCAAAATTCAGCGTTTCCCCATCTCAGCCCAGAAAGCAGGTAGAACAACTTTTGTGCTGCCTTTCAGCTGCCTACCAAGGTAGTGTAAAAACTACTAAGAGAATTCCTGTCTGGCACCTTCCCCGGTGGAGTTGTGCAGGGGGTGTGTTTGGAACATTTTGTCACCGGCCGACTCCAAAATTCAGCGTTTCCCCATCTCAGCCCAGAAAGCAGGTAGAACAACTTTTGTGGTGTCTTTTAGATGCCTACCAAGGTAGTGTAAAAACTATCAAGAGAACTCCTGTCTGGCACCTTCCCCGGTGGAGTTGTGCAGGGGGTGTGTTTGGAACATTTTGTCACCGGCCGACTCCAAAATTCAGCGTTTCCCCATCTCAGCCCAGAAAGCAGGTAGAACAACTTTTGTGGTGTCCTTTTGATGCCTACCGGAGCAATGTAAAAACTACCAGGAGAACTCCTGTCTGGCACCTTCCCCGGTGGAGTTGTGCAGGGGGTGTGTTTGGAACATTTTGTCACCAGCCGACTCCAAAATTCAACGGTTCCCCATCTCAGCCCAGAAAGCAGGTAGAACAACTTTTGTGGTGTCTTTCAGATGCCTACCGGAGCAATGTAAAAACTACCAGGAGAACTCCTGTCTGGCACCTTCCCCGGTGGAGTTGTGCAGGGGGTGTCTTTGGAACATTTTGTCACCGGCCGAGTCCAAAATTCAGCGATTCCCCATCTCAGCCCAGAAAGCAGATAGAACAACTTTTGTGGTTCCTTTCAGCTGCCTACAAAGGTAGTGTAAAAACTACTAAGAGAACTCCTGTCTGGCACCTTCCGTGGTGGAGTTGTGCAGGGGGTGTCTTTGGAACATTTTGTCACCGGCCGACTCCAAAATTCAGCGTTTCCCCATCTCAGCCCAGAAAGCAGGTAGAACAACTTTTGTGGTGTCTTTTAGATGCCTACCAAGGTAGTGTAAAAACTACCAGGAGAACTCCTGTCTGGCACCTTCCCCGGTGGAGTTGTGCATGGGGTGTGTTTGGAACATTTTGTCACCGGCCGACTCCAAAATTCAGCGTTTCCCCATCTCAGCCCAGAAAGCAGGAAGAACAACTTTTGTGGTGTCTTTTTGATGCCTACCAAGGTAGTGTAAAATCTACCAACAGAACTCCTGTCTGGCACCTTCCCCGGTGGAGTTGTGCAGGGGGTGTGTTTGGAACATTTTGTCACCAGCCGACTCCAAAATTCAGCGGTTCCCCATCTCAGCCCAGAAAGCAGGTAGAACAACTTTTGTGGTGTCTTTTAGATGCCTACCAAGGTAGTGTAAAAACTATCAAGAGAACGCTTGTCTGGCACCTTCCCCGGTGGAGTTGTGCATGGGGTGTCTTTGGAACATTTTGTCACCGGCCGACTCCAAAATTCAGCGGTTCCCCATCTCAGCCCAGAAAGCAGGTAGAACAACTTTTGTGGTGTCTTTCAAATGCCTACCAAGGTAGTGTAAAAACTACCAGGAGAACTCCTGCCTGGCACCTTCCCCGGTGGAGTTGTGCATGGGGTGTGTTTGAAACATTTTGTCACCGGCCGACTCCAAAATTCAGCGTTTCCCCATCTCAGCCCAGAAAGCAGGTAGAACAACTTTTGTGGTGTCTTTCAGATGCCTACCGGAGCAATGTAAAAACTACCAGGAGAACTCCTGTCTGGCACCTTCCCCGGTGGAGTTGTGCATGGGGTGTGTTTGGAACATTTTGTCACCAGCCGACTCCAAAATTCAGCGGTTCCCCATCTCAGCCCAGAAAGCAGGTAGAACAACTTTTGTGGTGCCTTTCAGCTGCCTACCAAGGTAGCATAAAAACTACTAAGAGAACTCCTGTCTGGCACCTTCCCCGGTGGAGTTGTGCATGGGGTGTGTTTGGAACATTTTGTCACCGGCCGAGTCCAAAATTCAGCGATTCCCCATCTCAGCCCAGATAGCAGATAGAACAACTTTTGTGGTGTCTTTCAGATGCCTACCGGAGCAATGTAAAAACTACCAGGAGAACTCCTGTCTGGCACCTTCCGTGGTGGAGTTGTGCATGGGGTGTTTTTGGAAACTTTTTGTCACCAGCCGACTCCAAAATTCAGCGGTTCCCCATCTCAGCCCAGAAAGCAGGTAGAACAACTTTTGTGGTGTCCTTTTGATGCCTACCGGAGCAATGTAAAAACTACCAGGAGAACTCCTGTCTGGCACCTTCCCCGGTGGAGTTGTGCAGGGGGTGTGTTTGGAACATTTTGTCACCAGCCGACTCCAAAATTCAACGGTTCCCCATCTCAGCCCAGAAAGCAGGTAGAACAACTTTTGTGGTGTCTTTCAGATGCCTACCGGAGCAATGTAAAAACTACCAGGAGAACTCCTGTCTGGCACCTTCCCCGGTGGAGTTGTGCAGGGGGTGTGTTTGGAACATTTTGTCACCGGCCGACTCCAAAATTCAGCGGTTCCCCATCTCAGCCCAGAAAGCAGATAGAACAACTTTTGTGGTGCCTTTCAGCTGCCTACCAAGGTAGTGTAAAAACTACCAGGAGAACTCCTGTCTGGCACCTTCCGTGGTGGAGTTGTGCAGGGGGTGTGTTTGGAACATTTTGTCACCGGCCGACTCCAAAATTCAGCGGTTCCCCATCTCAGCCCAGAAAGCAGGTGGAACAACTTTTGTGGTGCCTTTCAGCTGCCTACCAAGGTAGTGTAAAAACTACCAGGAGAACTCCTGCCTGGCACCTTCCCCGGTGGAGTTGTGCATGGGGTGTGTTTGGAACATTTTGTCACCGGCCGACTCCAAAATTCAGCGGTTCCCCATCTCAGCCCAGAAAGCAGGTAGAACAACTTTTGTGGTGTCTTTCAAATGCCTACCAAGGTAGTGTAAAAACTACCAGGAGAACTCCTGCCTGGCACCTTCCCCGGTCCAGTTGTGCATGGGGTGTGTTTGGAACATTTTGTCACCGGCCGAGTCCAAAATTCAGCGTTTCCCCATCTCAGCCCAGAAAGCAGGTAGAACAACTTTTGTGGTGTCTTTCAGATGCCTACCGGAGCAATGTAAAAACTACGAGGAGAACTCCTGTCTGGCACCTTCCCCGGTGGAGTTGTGCATGGGGTGTGTTTGGAACATTTTGTCACCAGCCGACTCCAAAATTCAGCGGTTCCCCATCTCAGCCCAGAAAGCAGGTAGAACAACTTTTGTGGTGCCTTTCAGCTGCCTACCAAGGTAGCGTAAAACCTACCAGGAGAACTCCTGTCTGGCACCTTCCCCGGTGGAGTTGTGCATGGGGTGTCTTTGGAACATTTTGTCACCGGCCGAGTCCAAAATTCAGCGATTCCCCATCTCAGCCCAGAAAGCAGATAGAACAACTTTTGTGGTGTCTTTCAGATGCCTACCGGAGCAATGTAAAAACTACCAGGAGAACTCCTGTCTGGCACCTTCCCCGGTGGAGTTGTGCAGGGGGTGTTTTTGGAAACTTTTTGTCACCAGCCGACTCCAAAATTCAGCGGTTCCCCATCTCAGCCCAGAAAGCAGGTAGAACAACTTTTGTGGTGTCTTTCAGATGCCTACCGGAGCAATGTAAAAACTACCAGGAGAACTCCTGTCTGGCACCTTCCCCGGTGGAGTTGTGCAGGGGGTGTGTTTGGAACATTTTGTCACCGGCCGAGTCCAAAATTCAGCGATTCCCCATCTCAGCCCAGAAAGCAGATAGAACAACTTTTCTGGTGTCTTTCAGATGCCTACCAAGGTAGTGTAAAAACTACCAGGAGAACTCCTGTCTGGCACCTTCCCCGGTGGAGTTGTGCATGGGGTGTGTTTGGAACATTTTGTCACCAGCCGACTCCAAAAATCAGCGTTTCCCCATCTCAGCCCAGAAAGCAGGTAGAACAACTTTTGTGGTGTCTTTTAGATGCCTACCAAGGTAGTGTAAAAACTACCAAGAGAACTCCTGTCTGGCACCTTCCCCGGTGGAGTTGTGCATGGGGTGTGTTTGGAACATTTTGTCACCAGCCGACTCCAAAATTCAGCGGTTCCCCATCTCAGCCCAGAAAGCAGGTAGAACAACTTTTGTGGTGCCTTTCAAATGCCTACCAAGGTAGTGTAGAAACTACCAAGAGAACTCCTGTCTGGCACCTTCCCCGGTGGAGTTGTGCATGGGGTGTGTTTGGAACATTTTGTCACCGGCCGACTCCAAAATTCAGCGTTTCCCCATCTCAGCCCAGAAAGCAGGTAGAATAACTTTTGTGGTGCCTTTCAGCTGCCTACCAAGGTAGCGTAAAAACTACTAAGAGAACTCCTGTCTGGCACCTTCCGTGGTGGAGTTGTGCATGGGGTGTGTTTGGAACATTTTGTCACCAGCCGAGTCCAAAATTCAGCGGTTCCCCATGTCAGCCCAGAAAGCAGGTAGAACAACTTTTGTGGTGTCTTTCAGATGCCTACCGGAGCAATGTAAAAACTAACAGGAGAACTCCTGCCTGGCACCTTCCCCGGTGGAGTTGTGCATGGGGTGTGTTTGGAACATTTTGTCACCAGCCGACTCCAAAATTCAGCGGTTCCCCATCTCAGCCCAGAAAGCAGGTAGAACAACTTTTGTGGTGCCTTTCAAATGCCTACCAAGGTAGTGTAGAAACTACCAAGAGAACTCCTGTCTGGCACCTTCCCCGGTGGAGTTGTGCATGGGGTGTGTTTGGAACATTTTGTCACCGGCCGACTCCAAAATTCAGCGGTTCCCCATCTCAGCCCAGAAAGCAGGTAGAACAACTTTTGTGGTGTCCTTTTGATGCCTACCAAGGTAGTGTAAAAACTACCAAGAGAACTCCTGTCTGGCACCTTCCCCGGTGGAGTTGTGCAGGGGGTGTGTTTGGAACATTTTGTCACCGGCCGACTCCAAAATTCAGCGTTTCCCCATCTCAGCCTAGAAAGCAGGTAGAACAACTTTTGTGGTGTCTTTCAAATGCCTACCAAGGTAGTGTAAAAACTACCAGGAGAACTCCTGCCTGGCACCTTCCCCGGTGGAGTTGTGCATGGGGTGTGTTTGGAACATTTTGTCACCGGCCGACTCCAAAATTCAGCGTTTCCCCATCTCAGCCCAGAAAGCAGGTAGAACAACTTTTGTGCTGCCTTTCAGCTGCCTACCAAGGTAGTGTAAAAACTACTAAGAGAATTCCTGTCTGGCACCTTCCCCGGTGGAGTTGTGCAGGGGGTGTGTTTGGAACATTTTGTCACCGGCCGACTCCAAAATTCAGCGTTTCCCCATCTCAGCCCAGAAAGCAGGAAGAGCAACTTTTGTGGTGTCTTTTAGATGCCTACCAAGGTAGTGTAAAAACTATCAAGAGAACTCCTGTCTGGCACCTTCCGTGGTGGAGTTGTGCATGGGGTGTGTTTGGAACATTTTGTCACCGGCCGACTCCAAAATTCAGCGTTTCCCCATCTCAGCCCAGAAAGCAGGTAGAACAACTTTTGTGGTGTCCTTTTGATGCCTACCGGAGCAATGTAAAAACTACCAGGAGAACTCCTGTCTGGCACCTTCCCCGGTGGAGTTGTGCAGGGGGTGTGTTTGGAACATTTTGTCACCAGCCGACTCCAAAATTCAACGGTTCCCCATCTCAGCCCAGAAAGCAGGTAGAACAACTTTTGTGGTGTCTTTCAGATGCCTACCGGAGCAATGTAAAAAACTACCAGGAGAACTCCTGTCTGGCACCTTCCGTGGTGGAGTTGTGCAGGGGGTGTGTTTGGAACATTTTGTCACCGGCCGAGTCCAAAATTCAGCGTTTCCCCATCTCAGCCCAGAAAGCAGATAGAACAACTTTTGTGGTGCCTTTCAGCTGCCTACCAAGGTAGTGTAAAAACTACTAAGAGAACTCCTGTCTGGCACCTTCCGTGGTGGAGTTGTGCAGGGGGTGTCTTTGGAACATTTTGTCACCGGCCGACTCCAAAATTCAGCGGTTCCCCATCTCAGCCCAGAAAGCAGGTGGAACAACTTTTGTGGTGCCTTTCAGCTGCCTACCAAGGTAGTGTAAAAACTACCAGGAGAACTCCTGCCTGGCACCTTCCCCGGTGGAGTTGTGCATGGGGTGTGTTTGGAACATTTTGTCACCGGCCGAGTCCAAAATTCAGCGGTTCCCCATCTCAGCCCAGAAAGCAGGTAGAACAACTTTTGTGCTGCCTTTCAGCTGCCTACCAAGGTAGTGTAAAAACTACCAGGAGAACTCCTGTCTGGCACCTTCCCCGGTGGAGTTGTGCATGGGGTGTGTTTGGAACATTTTGTCACCGGCCGACTCCAAAATTCAGCATTTCCCCATCTCAGCCCAGAAAGCAGGTAGAACAACTTTTGTGGTGTCTTTCAGATGCCTACCGGAGCAATGTAAAAACTACCAGGAGAACTCCTGTCTGGCACCTTCCCCGGTGGAGTTGTGCATGGGGTGTGTTTGGAACATTTTGTCACCAGCCGAGTCCAAAATTCAGCGGTTCCCCATCTCAGCCCAGAAAGCAGGTAGAACAACTTTTGTGGTGTCTTTTAGATGCCTACCAAGGTAGTGTAAAAACTATCAAGAGAACGCTTGTCTGGCACCTTCCCCGGTGGAGTTGTGCATGGGGTGTCTTTGAAACATTTTGTCACCGGCCGAGTCCAAAATTCAGCGGTTCCCCATCTCAGCCCAGAAAGCAGGTAGAACAACTTTTGTGGTGTCTTTCAGATGCCTACCGGAGCAATGTAAAAACTACCAGGAGAACTCCTGTCTGGCACCTTCCCCGGTGGAGTTGTGCATGGGGTGTGTTTGGAACATTTTGTCACCAGCCGACTCCAAAATTCAGCGGTTCCCCATCTCAGCCCAGAAAGCAGGTAGAACAACTTTTGTGGTGCCTTTCAGCTGCCTACCAAGGTAGCGTAAAAACTACTAAGAGAACTCCTGTCTGGCACCTTCCCCGGTGGAGTTGTGCATGGGGTGTCTTTGGAACATTTTGTCACCGGCCGAGTCCAAAATTCAGCGATTCCCCATCTCAGCCCAGAAAGCAGATAGAACAACTTTTGTGGTGTCTTTCAGATGCCTACCGGAGCAATGTAAAAACTACCAGGAGAACTCCTGTCTGGCACCTTCCCCGGTGGAGTTGTGCAGGGGGTGTTTTTGGAAACTTTTTGTCACCAGCCGACTCCAAAATTCAGCGGTTCCCCATCTCAGCCCAGAAAGCAGGTAGAACAACTTTTGTGGTGTCTTTCAGATGCCTACCGGAGCAATGTAAAAACTACCATGAGAACTCCTGTCTGGCACCTTCGCCGGTGGAGTTGTGCAGGGGGTGTGTTTGGAACATTTTGTCACCGGCCGACTCCAAAATTCAGCGTTTCCCCATCTCAGCCCAGAAAGCAGATAGAACAACTTTTCTGGTGTCTTTCAGATGCCTACCAAGGTAGTGTAAAAACTACCAGGAGAACTCCTGTCTGGCACCTTCCCCAGTGGAGTTGTGCAGGGGGTGTGTTTGGAACATTTTGTCACCAGCCGAGTCCAAAATTCAGCGTTTCCCCATCTCAGCCCAGAAAGCAGATAGAACAACTTTTGTGGTGTCTTTTAGATGCCTACCAAGGTAGTGTAAAAACTACCAAGAGAACTCCTGTCTGGCACCTTCCCCGGTGGAGTTGTGCATGGGGTGTGTTTGGAACATTTTGTCACCAGCCGACTCCAAAATTCAGCGGTTCCCCATCTCAGCCCAGAAAGCAGGTAGAACAACTTTTGTGGTGCCTTTCAAATGCCTACCAAGGTAGTGTAGAAACTACCAAGAGAACTCCTGTCTGGCACCTTCCCCGGTGGAGTTGTGCATGGGGTGTGTTTGGAACATTTTGTCACCGGCCGACTCCAAAATTCAGCGTTTCCCCATCTCAGCCCAGAAAGCAGGTAGAATAACTTTTGTGGTGCCTTTCAGCTGCCTACCAAGGTAGCGTAAAAACTACTAAGAGAACTCCTGTCTGGCACCTTCCCCGGTGGAGTTGTGCAGGGGGTGTGTTTGGAACATTTTGTCACCAGCCGAGTCCAAAATTCAGCGGTTCCCCATGTCAGCCCAGAAAGCAGGTAGAACAACTTTTGTGGTGTCTTTCAGATGCCTACCGGAGCAATGTAAAAACTACCAGGAGAACTCCTGTCTGGCACCTTCCCCGGTGGAGTTGTGCAGGGGGTGTGTTTGGAACATTTTGTCACCAGCCGACTCCAAAATTCAACGGTTCCCCATCTCAGCCCAGAAAGCAGGTAGAACAACTTTTGTGGTGTCTTTCAGATGCCTACCGGAGCAATGTAAAAACTACCAGGAGAACTCCTGTCTGGCACCTTCCCCGGTGGAGTTGTGCAGGGGGTGTGTTTGGAACATTTTGTCACCGGCCGAGTCCAAAATTCAGCGATTCCCCATCTCAGCCCAGAAAGCAGATAGAACAACTTTTGTGGTGCCTTTCAGCTGCCTACCAAGGTAGTGTAAAAACTACTGAGAGAACTCCTGTCTGGCACCTTCCGTGGTGGAGTTGTGCAGGGGGTGTCTTTGGAACATTTTGTCACCGGCCGACTCCAAAATTCAGCGGTTCCCCATCTCAGCCCAGAAAGCAGGTGGAACAACTTTTGTGGTGCCTTTCAGCTGCCTACCAAGGTAGTGTAAAAACTACCAGGAGAACTCCTGCCTGGCACCTTCCCCGGTGGAGTTGTGCATGGGGTGTGTTTGGAACATTTTGTCACCGGCCGAGTCCAAAATTCAGCGGTTCCCCATCTCAGCCCAGAAAGCAGGTAGAACAACTTTTGTGCTGCCTTTCAGCTGCCTACCAAGGTAGTGTAAAAACTACCAGGAGAACTCCTGTCTGGCACCTTCCCCGGTGGAGTTGTGCATGGGGTGTGTTTGGAACATTTTGTCACCGGCCGACTCCAAAATTCAGCATTTCCCCATCTCAGCCCAGAAAGCAGGTAGAACAACTTTTGTGGTGTCTTTCAGATGCCTACCGGAGCAATGTAAAAACTACCAGGAGAACTCCTGTCTGGCACCTTCCCCGGTGGAGTTGTGCATGGGGTGTGTTTGGAACATTTTGTCACCAGCCGAGTCCAAAATTCAGCGGTTCCCCATCTCAGCCCAGAAAGCAGGTAGAACAACTTTTGTGGTGTCTTTCAAATGCCTACCAAGGTAGTGTAAAAACTATCAAGAGAACGCTTGTCTGGCACCTTCCCCGGTGGAGTTGTGCATGGGGTGTCTTTGAAACATTTTGTCACCGGCCGAGTCCAAAATTCAGCGGTTCCCCATCTCAGCCCAGAAAGCAGGTAGAACAACTTTTGTGGTGTCTTTCAGATGCCTACCAGAGCAATGTAAAAACTACCAGGAGAACTCCTGTCTGGCACCTTCCGTGGTGGAGTTGTGCATGGGGTGTGTTTGGAACATTTTGTCACCAGCCGACTCCAAAATTCAGCGGTTCCCCATCTCAGCCCAGAAAGCAGGTAGAACAACTTTTGTGGTGCCTTTCAGCTGCCTACCAAGGTAGCGTAAAAACTACTAAGAGAACTCCTGTCTGGCACCTTCCCCGGTGGAGTTGTGCAGGGGGTGTGTTTGGAACATTTTGTCACCGGCCGACTCCAAAATTCAGCGGTTCCCCATCTCAGCCCAGAAAGCAGGTAGAACAACTTTTGTGGTGTCTTTCAGATGCCTACCGGAGCAATGTAAAAACTACCAGGAGAACTCCTGTCTGGCACCTTCCCCGGTGGAGTTGTGCAGGGGGTGTGTTTGGAACATATTTTCACCGGCCGACTCCAAAATTCAGCGGTTCCCCATCTCAGCCCAGAAAGCAGGTAGAACAACTTTTGTGGTGTCTTTCAGATGCCTACCGGAGCAATGTAAAAACTACCAGGAGAACTCCTGTCTGGCACCTTCCCCGGTGGAGTTGTGCAGGGGGTGTGTTTGGAACATTTTGTCACCAGCCGAGTCCAAAATTCAGCGTTTCCCCATCTCAGCCCAGAAAGCAGGTAGAACAACTTTTGTGGTGTCTTTCAGATGCCTACCAAGGTAGTGTAAAAACTACCAAGAGAACTCCTGTCTGGCACCTTCCCCGGTGGAGTTGTGCAGGGGGTGTGTTTGGAACATTTTGTCACCGGCCGAGTCCAAAATTCAGCGGTTCCCCATCTCAGCCCAGAAAGCAGGTAGAACAACTTTTGTGGTGTCTTTCAAATGCCTACCAAGGTAGTGTAAAAACTACCAGGAGAACTCCTGCCTGGCACCTTCCCCGGTGGAGTTGTGCATGGGGTGTGTTTGGAACATTTTGTCACCGGCCGAGTCCAAAATTCAGCGGTTCCCCATCTCAGCCCAGAAAGCAGGTAGAACAACTTTTGTGGTGTCTTTCAGATGCCTACCGGAGCAATGTAAAAACTACCAGGAGAACTCCTGTCTGGCACCTTCCCCGGTGGAGTTGTGCAGGGGGTGTGTTTGGAACATTTTGTCACCAGCCGAGTCCAAAATTCAGCGTTTCCCCATCTCAGCCCAGAAAGCAGGTAGAACAACTTTTGTGCTGCCTTTCAGCTGCCTACCAAGGTAGTGTAAAAACTACTAAGAGAATTCCTGTCTGGCACCTTCCCCGGTGGAGTTGTGCAGGGGGTGTCTTTGGAACATTTTGTCACCGGCCGACTCCAAAATTCAGCGGTTCCCCATCTCAGCCCAGAAAGCAGGTAGAACAACTTTTGTGGTGTCTTTTAGATGCCTACCAAGGTAGTGTAAAAACTACCAAGAGAACTCCTGTCTGGCACCTTCCCCGGTGGAGTTGTGCAGGGGGTGTCTTTGGAACATTTTGTCACCGGCCGACTCCAAAATTCAGCGTTTCCCCATCTCAGCCCAGAAAGCAGGTAGAACAACTTTTGTGGTGTCTTTTAGATGCCTACCAAGGTAGTGTAAAAACTACCAGGAGAACTCCTGTCTGGCACCTTCCCCGGTGGAGTTGTGCATGGGGTGTGTTTTGAACATTTTGTCACCGGCCGACTCCAAAATTCAGCGTTTCCCCATCTCAGCCCAGAAAGCAGGAAGAACAACTTTTGTGGTGTCTTTTTGATGCCTACCAAGGTAGTGTAAAATCTACCAACAGAACTCCTGTCTGGCACCTTCCCCGGTGGAGTTGTGCATGGGGTGTGTTTGGAACATTTTGTCACCGGCCGACTCCAAAATTCAGCGATTCCCCATCTCAGCCCAGAAAGCAGGTAGAACAACTTTTGTGGTGTCTTTCAAATGCCTACCAAGGTAGTGTAAAAACTACCAGGAGAACTCCTGCCTGGCACCTTCCCCGGTGGAGTTGTGCATGGGGTGTGTTTGGAACATTTTGTCACCGGCCGACTCCAAAATTCAGCGTTTCCCCATCTCAGCCCAGAAAGCAGGTAGAACAACTTTTGTGGTGTCTTTCAGATGCCTACCGGAGCAATGTAAAAACTACCAGGAGAACTCCTGTCTGGCACCTTCCGTGGTGGAGTTGTGCATGGGGTGTGTTTGGAACATTTTGTCACCAGCCGACTCCAAAATTCAGCGGTTCCCCATCTCAGCCCAGAAAGCAGGTAGAACAACTTTTGTGGTGCCTTTCAGCTGCCTACCAAGGTAGCGTAAAAATTACTAAGAGAACTCCTGTCTGGCACCTTCCCCGGTGGAGTTGTGCAGGGGGTGTGTTTGGAACATTTTGTCACCAGCCGACTCCAAAATTCAGCGATTCCCCATCTCAGCTCAGAAAGCAGGTAGAACAACTTTTCTGGTGTCTTTCAGATGCCTACCAAGGTAGTGTAAAAACTACTAAGAGAACTCCTGTCTGGCACCTTCCGTGGTGGAGTTGTGCATGGGGTGTGTTTGGAACATTTTGTCACCAGCCGACTCCAAAATTCAGCGGTTCCCCATCTCAGCCCAGAAAGCAGGTAGAACAACTTTTGTGGTGTCTTTCAGATGCCTACCGGAGCAATGTAAAAACTACCAGGAGAACTCCTGTCTGGCACCTTCCGTGGTGGAGTTGTGCATGGGGTGTGTTTGGAACATTTTGTCACCAGCCGACTCCAAAATTCAGCGGTTCCCCATCTCAGCCCAGAAAGCAGGTAGAACAACTTTTGTGGTGCCTTTCAGCTGCCTACCAAGGTAGCGTAAAAACTACTAAGAGAACTCCTGTCTGGCACCTTCCCCGGTGGAGTTGTGCATGGGGTGTGTTTGGAACATTTTGTCACCGGCCGACTCCAAAATTCAGCGATTCCCCATCTCAGCCCAGAAAGCAGATAGAACAACTTTTGTGGTGCCTTTCAGCTGCCTACCAAGGTAGTGTAAAAACTACTAAGAGAACTCCTGTCTGGCACCTTCCGTGGTGGAGTTGTGCAGGGGGTGTGTTTGGAACATTTTGTCACCGGCCGACTCCAAAATTCAGCGGTTCCCCATCTCAGCCCAGAAAGCAGGTGGAACAACTTTTGTGGTGCCTTTCAGCTGCCTACCAAGGTAGTGTAAAAACTACCAGGAGAACTCCTGCCTGGCACCTTCCCCGGTGGAGTTGTGCAGGGGGTGTGTTTGGAACATTTTGTCACCGGCCGACTCCAAAATTCAGCGTTTCCCCATCTCAGCCCAGAAAGCAGGTAGAACAACTTTTGTGGTGTCTTTCAAATGCCTACCAAGGTAGTGTAAAAACTACCAGGAGAACTCCTGTCTGGCACCTTCCCCGGTGGAGTTGTGCAGGGGGTGTGTTTGGAACATTTTGTCACCGGCCGACTCCAAAATTCAGCGTTTCCCCATCTCAGCCCAGAAAGCAGGTAGAACAACCTTTGTGGTGTCTTTTAGATGCCTACCAAGGTAGTGTAAAAACTACCAGGAGAACTCCTGTCTGGCACCTTCCCCGGTGGAGTTGTGCATGGGGTGTGTTTGGAACATTTTGTCACCGGCCGACTCCAAAATTCAGCGTTTCCCCATCTCAGCCCAGAAAGCAGGAAGAACAACTTTTGTGGTGTCTTTTTGATGCCTACCAAGGTAGTGTAAAATCTACCAACAGAACTCCTGTCTGGCACCTTCCCCGGTGGAGTTGTGCATGGGGTGTGTTTGGAACATTTTGTCACCGGCCGACTCCAAAATTCAGCGGTTCCCCATCTCAGCCCAGAAAGCAGGTAGAACAACTTTTGTGGTGTCTTTCAAATGCCTACCAAGGTAGTGTAAAAACTACCAGGAGAACTCCTGTCTGGCACCTTCCCCGGTGGAGTTGTGCATGGGGTGTGTTTGGAACATTTTGTCACCGGCCGACTCCAAAATTCAGCGTTTCCCCATCTCAGCCCAGAAAGCAGGTAGAACAACTTTTGTGGTGTCTTTCAGATGCCTACCGGAGCAATGTAAAAACTACCAGGAGAACTCCTGTCTGGCACCTTCCGTGGTGGAGTTGTGCATGGGGTGTGTTTGGAACATTTTGTCACCAGCCGACTCCAAAATTCAGCGGTTCCCCATCTCAGCCCAGAAAGCAGGTAGAACAACTTTTGTGGTGCCTTTCAGCTGCCTACCAAGGTAGCGTAAAAACTACTAAGAGAACTCCTGTCTGGCACCTTCCCCGGTGGAGTTGTGCAGGGGGTGTGTTTGGAACATTTTGTCACCGGCCGAGTCCAAAATTCAGCGATTCCCCATCTCAGCTCAGAAAGCAGGTAGAACAACTTTTCTGGTGTCTTTCAGATGCCTACCAAGGTAGTGTAAAAACTACCAGGAGAACTCCTGTCTGGCACCTTCCGTGGTGGAGTTGTGCATGGGGTGTGTTTGGAACATTTTGTCACCAGCCGACTCCAAAATTCAGCGGTTCCCCATCTCAGCCCACAAAGCAGGTAGAACAACTTTTGTGGTGCCTTTCAGCTGCCTACCAAGGTACTGTAAAAACTACCAAGAGAACTCCTGTCTGGCACCTTCCCCGGTGGAGTTGTGCAGGGGGTGTGTTTGGAACATTTTGTCACCAGCCGACTCCAAAATTCAGCGGTTCCCCATCTCAGCCCAGAAAGCAGGTAGAACAACTTTTGTGGTGCCTTTCAAATGCCTACCAAGGTAGTGTAGAAACTACCAGGAGAACTCCTGTCTGGCACCTTCCCCGGTGGAGTTGTGCATGGGGTGTGTTTGGAACATTTTGTCACCGGCCGACTCCAAAATTCAGCGATTCCCCATCTCAGCCCAGAAAGCAGATAGAACAACTTTTGTGGTGCCTTTCAGCTGCCTACCAAGGTAGTGTAAAAACTACTAAGAGAACTCCTGTCTGGCACCTTCCGTGGTGGAGTTGTGCAGGGGGTGTGTTTGGAACATTTTGTCACCGGCCGACTCCAAAATTCAGCGGTTCCCCATCTCAGCCCAGAAAGCAGGTGGAACAACTTTTGTGGTGCCTTTCAGCTGCCTACCAAGGTAGTGTAAAAACTACCAGGAGAACTCCTGCCTGGCACCTTCCCCGGTGGAGTTGTGCATGGGGTGTGTTTGGAACATTTTGTCACCGGCCGACTCCAAAATTCAGCGTTTCCCCATCTCAGCCCAGAAAGCAGGTAGAACAACTTTTGTGGTGTCTTTCAAATGCCTACCAAGGTAGTGTAAAAACTACCAGGAGAACTCCTGTCTGGCACCTTCCCCGGTGGAGTTGTGCAGGGGGTGTGTTTGGAACATTTTGTCACCGGCCGACTCCAAAATTCAGCGTTTCCCCATCTCAGCCCAGAAAGCAGGTAGAACAACTTTTGTGGTGTCTTTTAGATGCCTACCAAGGTAGTGTAAAAACTACCAGGAGAACTCCTGTCTGGCACCTTCCCCGGTGGAGTTGTGCATGGGGTGTGTTTGGAACATTTTGTCACCAGCCGAGTCCAAAATTCAGCGGTTCCCCATCTCAGCCCAGAAAGCAGGTAGAACAACTTTTGTGGTGTCTTTTAGATGCCTACCAAGGTAGTGTAAAAACTATCAAGAGAACGCTTGTCTGGCACCTTCCCCGGTGGAGTTGTGCATGGGGTGTCTTTGGAACATTTTGTCACCAGCTGACTCCAAAATTCAGCGGTTCCCCATCTCAGCCCAGAAAGCAGGTAGAACAACTTTTGTGGTGCCTTTCAGCTGCCTACCAAGGTAGCGTAAAAACTACTAAGAGAACTCCTGTCTGGTACCTTCCCCGGTGGAGTTGTGCATGGGGTGTGTTTGGAACATTTTGTCACCGGCCGAGTCCAAAATTCAGCGATTCCCCATCTCAGCCCAGAAAGCAGATAGAACAACTTTTGTGGTGTCTTTCAGATGCCTACCGGAGCAATGTAAAAACTACCAGGAGAACTCCTGTCTGGCACCTTCCCCGGTGGAGTTGTGCAGGGGGTGTTTTTGGAAACTTTTTGTCACCAGCCGACTCCAAAATTCAGCGGTTCCCCATCTCAGCCCAGAAAGCAGGTAGAACAACTTTTGTGGTGTCTTTCAGATGCCTACCGGAGCAATGTAAAAACTACCAGGAGAACTCCTGTCTGGCACCTTCCCCGGTGGAGTTGTGCAGGGGGTGTGTTTGGAACATTTTGTCACCGGCCGAGTCCAAAATTCAGCGTTTCCCCATCTCAGCCCAGAAAGCAGATAGAACAACTTTTGTGGTGTCTTTCAGATGCCTACCAAGGTAGTGTAAAAACTACCAGGAGAACTCCTGTCTGGCACCTTCCCCAGTGGAGTTGTGCATGGGGTGTGTTTGGAACATTTTGTCACCAGCTGACTCCAAAATTCAGCGTTTCCCCATCTCAGCCCAGAAAGCAGGTAGAACAACTTTTGTGGTGTCTTTTAGATGCCTACCAAGGTAGTGTAGAAACTACCAGGAGAACTCCTGTCTGGCACCTTCCCCGGTGGAGTTGTGCATGGGGTGTTTGGAACATTTTGTCACCAGCCGACTCCAAAATTCAGCGTTTCCCCATCTCAGCCCAGAAAGCAGGTAGAACAACTTTTGTGGTGCCTTTCAAATGCCTACCAAGGTAGTGTAGAAACTACCAAGAGAACTCCTGTCTGGCACCTTCCCCGGTGGAGTTGTGCATGGGGTGTGTTTGGAACATTTTGTCACCGGCCGACTCCAAAATTCAGCGTTTCCCCATCTCAGCCCAGAAAGCAGGTAGAATAACTTTTGTGGTGCCTTTCAGCTGCCTACCAAGGTAGCGTAAAAACTACTAAGAGAACTCCTGTCTGGCACCTTCCCCGGTGGAGTTGTGCAGGGCGTGTCTTTGGAACATTTTGTCACCGGCCGAGTCCAAAATTCAGCGATTCCCCATCTCAGCCCAGAAAGCAGATAGAACAACTTTTGTGGTGTCTTTCAGATGCCTACCGGAGCAATGTAAAAACTACCAGGAGAACTCCTGCCTGGCACCTTCCCCGGTGGAGTTGTGCATGGGGTGTGTTTGGAACATTTTGTCACCAGCCGACTCCAAAATTCAGCGGTTCCCCATCTCAGCCCAGAAAGCAGGTAGAACAACTTTTGTGGTGCCTTTCAAATGCCTACCAAGGTAGTGTAGAAACTACCAGGAGAACTCCTGTCTGGCACCTTCCCCGGTGGAGTTGTGCATGGGGTGTGTTTGGAACATTTTGTCACCGGCCGACTCCAAAATTCAGCGGTTCCCCATCTCAGCCCAGAAAGCAGGTAGAACAACTTTTGTGGTGTCCTTTTGATGCCTACCGGAGCAATGTAAAAACTACCAGGAGAACTCCTGTCTGGCACCTTCCCCGGTGGAGTTGTGCATGGGGTGTGTTTGGAACATTTTGTCACCGGCCGACTCCAAAATTCAGCGTTTCCCCATCTCAGCCCAGAAAGCAGGTAGAACAACTTTTGTGGTGTCTTTCAAATGCCTACCAAGGTAGTGTAAAAACTACCAGGAGAACTCCTGCCTGGCACCTTCCCCGGTGGAGTTGTGCATGGGGTGTGTTTGGAACATTTTGTCACCGGCCGACTCCAAAAATCAGCGTTTCCCCATCTCAGCCCAGAAAGCAGGTAGAACAACTTTTGTGCTGCCTTTCAGCTGCCTACCAAGGTAGTGTAAAAACTACTAAGAGAATTCCTGTCTGGCACCTTCCCCGGTGGAGTTGTGCAGGGGGTGTGTTTGGAACATTTTGTCACCGGCCGACTCCAAAATTCAGCGTTTCCCCATCTCAGCCCAGAAAGCAGGAAGAGCAACTTTTGTGGTGTCTTTTAGATGCCTACCAAGGTAGTGTAAAAACTATCAAGAGAACTCCTGTCTGGCACCTTCCCCGGTGGAGTTGTGCAGGGGGTGTGTTTGGAACATTTTGTCACCGGCCGACTCCAAAATTCAGCGTTTCCCCATCTCAGCCCAGAAAGCAGGTAGAACAACTTTTGTGGTGTCCTTTTGATGCCTACTGGAGCAATGTAAAAACTACCAGGAGAACTCCTGTCTGGCACCTTCCCCGGTGGAGTTGTGCAGGGGGTGTGTTTGGAACATTTTGTCACCAGCCGACTCCAAAATTCAACGGTTCCCCATCTCAGCCCAGAAAGCAGGTAGAACAACTTTTGTGGTGTCTTTCAGATGCCTACCGGAGCAATGTAAAAACTACCAGGAGAACTCCTGTCTGGCACCTTCCCCGGTGGAGTTGTGCAGGGGGTGTGTTTGGAACATTTTGTCACCGGCCGAGTCCAAAATTCAGCGATTCCCCATCTCAGCCCAGAAAGCAGATAGAACAACTTTTGTGGTGCCTTTCAGCTGCCTACCAAGGCAGTGTAAAAACTACTAAGTGAACTCCTGTCTGGCACCTTCCGTGGTGGAGTTGTGCAGGGGGTGTCTTTGGAACATTTTGTCACCGGCCGACTCCAAAATTCAGCGGTTCCCCATCTCAGCCCAGAAAGCAGGTGGAACAACTTTTGTGGTGCCTTTCAGCTGCCTACCAAGGTAGTGTAAAAACTACCAGGAGAACTCCTGCCTGGCACCTTCCCCGGTGGAGTTGTGCATGGGGTGTGTTTGGAACATTTTGTCACCGGCCGACTCCAAAATTCAGCGGTTCCCCATCTCAGCCCAGAAAGCAGGTAGAACAACTTTTGTGCTGCCTTTCAGCTGCCTACCAAGGTAGTGTAAAAACTACCAGGAGAACTCCTGTCTGGCACCTTCCCCGGTGGAGTTGTGCATGGGGTGTGTTTGGAACATTTTGTCACCGGCCGACTCCAAAATTCAGCGTTTCCCCATCTCAGCCCAGAAAGCAGGTAGAACAACTTTTGTGGTGTCTTTCAGATGCCTACCGGAGCAATGTAAAAACTACCAGGAGAACTCCTGTCTGGCACCTTCCGTGGTGGAGTTGTGCATGGGGTGTGTTTGGAACATTTTGTCACCAGCCGAGTCCAAAATTCAGCGGTTCCCCATCTCAGCCCAGAAAGCAGGTAGAACAACTTTTGTGGTGTCTTTTAGATGCCTACCAAGGTAGTGTAAAAACTATCAAGAGAACGCTTGTCTGGCACCTTCCCCGGTGGAGTTGTGCATGGGGTGTCTTTGAAACATTTTGTCACCGGCCGAGTCCAAAATTCAGCGGTTCCCCATCTCAGCCCAGAAAGCAGGTAGAACAACTTTTGTGGTGTCTTTCAGATGCCTACCGGAGCAATGTAAAAACTACCAGGAGAACTCCTGTCTGGCACCTTCCCCGGTGGAGTTGTGCATGGGGTGTGTTTGGAACATTTTGTCACCAGCCGACTCCAAAATTCAGCGGTTCCCCATCTCAGCCCAGAAAGCAGGTAGAACAACTTTTGTGGTGCCTTTCAGCTGCCTACCAAGGTAGCGTAAAAACTACTAAGAGAACTCCTGTCTGGCACCTTCCCCGGTGGAGTTGTGCATGGGGTGTGTTTGGAACATTTTGTCACCGGCCGACTCCAAAATTCAGCGGTTCCCCATCTCAGCCCAGAAAGCAGGTAGAACAACTTTTGTGGTGTCTTTCAGATGCCTACCGGAGCAATGTAAAAACTACCAGGAGAACTCCTGTCTGGCACCTTCCCCGGTGGAGTTGTGCAGGGGGTGTGTTTGGAACATTTTGTCACCAGCCGAGTCCAAAATTCAGCGGTTCCCCATCTCAGCCCAGAAAGCAGGTAGAACAACTTTTGTGCTGCCTTTCAGCTGCCTACCAAGGTAGTGTAAAAACTACTAAGAGAATTCCTGTCTGGCACCTTCCCCGGTGGAGTTGTGCAGGGGGTGTCTTTGGAACATTTTGTCACCGGCCGACTCCAAAAATCAGCGTTTCCCCATCTCAGCCCAGAAAGCAGGTAGAACAACTTTTGTGGTGTCTTTCAGATGCCTACCAAGGTAGTGTAAAAACTACCAAGAGAACTCCTGTCTGGCACCTTCCCCGGTGGAGTTGTGCAGGGGGTGTGTTTGGAACATTTTGTCACCGGCCGACTCCAAAATTCAGCGGTTCCCCATCTCAGCCCAGAAAGCAGGTAGAACAACTTTTGTGGTGTCTTTCAAATGCCTACCAAGGTAGTGTAAAAACTACCAGGAGAACTCCTGCCTGGCACCTTCCCCGGTGGAGTTGTGCATGGGGTGTGTTTGGAACATTTTGTCACCGGCCGACTCCAAAATTCAGCGGTTCCCCATCTCAGCCCAGAAAGCAGGTACAACAACTTTTGTGGTGTCTTTCAGATGCCTACCGGAGCAATGTAAAAACTACCAGGAGAACTCCTGTCTGGCACCTTCCGTGGTGGAGTTGTGCATGGGGTGTGTTTGGAACATTTTGTCACCAGCCGACTCCAAAATTCAGCGGTTCCCCATCTCAGCCCAGAAAGCAGGTAGAACAACTTTTGTGGTGCCTTTCAGCTGCCTACCAAGGTAGCGTAAAATCTACTAAGAGAACTCCTGTCTGGCACCTTCCCCGGTGGAGTTGTGCATGGGGTGTCTTTGGAACATTTTGTCACCGGCCGACTCCAAAATTCAGCGTTTCCCCATCTCAGCCCAGAAAGCAGGTAGAACAACTTTTGTGGTGTCTTTCAGATGCCTACCGGAGCAATGTAAAAACTACCAGGAGAACTCCTGCCTGGCACCTTCCCCGGTGGAGTTGTGCAGGGGGTGTGTTTGGAACATTTTGTCACCAGCCGAGTCCAAAATTCAGCGTTTCCCCATCTCAGCCCAGAAAGCAGGTAGAACAACTTTTGTGCTGCCTTTCAGCTGCCTACCAAGGTAGTGTAAAAACTACTAAGAGAATTCCTGTCTGGCACCTTCCCCGGTGGAGTTGTGCAGGGGGTGTCTTTGGAACATTTTGTCACCGGCCGACTCCAAAATTCAGCGTTTCCCCATCTCAGCCCAGAAAGCAGGTAGAACAACTTTTGTGGTGTCTTTTAGATGCCTACCAAGGTAGTGTAAAAACTACCAAGAGAACTCCTGTCTGGCACCTTCCCCGGTGGAGTTGTGCAGGGGGTGTCTTTGGAACATTTTGTCACCAGCCGACTCCAAAATTCAGCGTTTCCCCATCTCAGCCCAGAAAGCAGGTAGAACAACTTTTGTGGTGTCTTTCAGATGCCTACCGGAGCAATGTAAAAACTACCAGGAGAACTCCTGTCTGGCATCTTCCCCGGTGGAGTTGTGCAGGGGGTGTGTTTGGAACATTTTGTCACCGGCCGAGTCCAAAATTCAGCGATTCCCCATCTCAGCCCAGAAAGCAGGTAGAACAACTTTTGTGCTGCCTTTTAGATGCCTACCAAGGTAGTGTAAAAACTATCAAGAGAACGCTTGTCTGGCACCTTCCCTGGTGGAGTTGTGCATGGGGTGTCTTTGGAACATTTTGTCACCGGCCGACTCCAAAATTCAGCGATTCCCCATCTCAGCCCAGAAAGCAGATAGAACAACTTTTGTGGTGTCTTTCAGATGCCTACCGGAGCAATGTAAAAACTACCAGGAGAACTCCTGTCTGGCACCTTCCCCGGTGGAGTTGTGCAGGGGGTGTTTTTGGAAACTTTTTGTCACCAGCCGAGTCCAAAATTCAGCGGTTCCCCATCTCAGCCCAGAAAGCAGGTAGAACAACTTTTGTGGTGTCTTTCAGATGCCTACCGGAGCAATGTAAAAACTACCAGGAGAACTCCTGTCTGGCACCTTCCCCGGTGGAGTTGTGCATGGGGTGTCTTTGGAACATTTTGTCACCGGCCGAGTCCAAAATTCAGCGATTCCCCATCTCAGCCCAGAAAGCAGGTAGAACAACTTTTGTGGTGTCTTTCAGATGCCTACCGGAGCAATGTAAAAACTACCAGGAGAACTCCTGTCTGGCACCTTCCCCGGTGGAGTTGTGCAGGGGGTGTGTTTGGAACATTTTGTCACCAGCCGACTCCAAAATTCAGCTGTTCCCCATCTCAGCCCAGAAAGCAGGTAGAACAACTTTTGTGCTGCCTTTCAGCTGCCTACCAAGGTAGTGTAAAAACTACCAAGAGAACTCCTGTCTGGCACCTTCCCCGGTGGAGTTGTGCATGGGGTGTTTTTGGAACATTTTGTCACCAGCTGACTCCAAAATTCAGCGTTTCCCCATCTCAGCCCAGAAAGCAGGTAGAACAACTTTTGTGGTGCCTTTCAGCTGCCTACCAAGGTAGCGTAAAAACTACTAAGAGAACTCCTGTCTGGCACCTTCCCCGGTGGAGTTGTGCAGGGGGTGTCTTTGGAACATTTTGTCACCGGCCGAGTCCAAAATTCAGCGATTCCCCATCTCAGCCCAGAAAGCAGATAGAACAACTTTTGTGGTGTCTTTCAGATGCCTACCGGAGCAATGTAAAAACTACCAGGAGAACTCCTGTCTGGCACCTTCCCCGGTGGAGTTGTGCATGGGGTGTCTTTGGAAACTTTTTGTCACCAGCCGAGTCCAAAATTCAGCGGTTCCCCATCTCAGCCCAGAAAGCAGGTAGAACAACTTTTGTGGTGTCTTTCAGATGCCTACCGGAGCAATGTAAAAACTACCAGGAGAACTCCTGTCTGGCACCTTCCCCGGTGGAGTTGTGCATGGGGTGTGTTTGGAACATTTTGTCACCGGCCGACTCCAAAATTCAGCGGTTCCCCATCTCAGCCCAGAAAGCAGGTAGAACAACTTTTGTGGTGCCTTTCAGCTGCCTACCAAGGTAGCGTAAAAACTACTAAGAGAACTCCTGTCTGGCACCTTCCCCGGTGGAGTTGTGCAGGGGGTGTCTTTGGAACATTTTGTCACCGGCCGAGTCCAAAATTCAGCGATTCCCCATCTCAGCCCAGAAAGCAGGTAGAACAACTTTTGTGGTGTCTTTCAGATGCCTACCGGAGCAATGTAAAAACTAACAGGAGAACTCCTGCCTGGCACCTTCCCCGGTGGAGTTGTGCAGGGGGTGTGTTTGGAACATTTTGTCACCGGCCGAGTCCAAAATTCAGCGGTTCCCCATCTCAGCCCAGAAAGCAGGTGGAACAACTTTTGTGGTGTCTTTCAGATGCCTACCGGAGCAATGTAAAAACTACCAAGAGAACTCCTTTCTGGCACCTTCCCCGGTGGAGTTGTGCATGGGGTGTGTTTGGAACATTTTGTCACCGGCCGAGTCCAAAATTCAGCGGTTCCCCATCTCAGCCCAGAAAGCAGGTAGAACAACTTTTGTGGTGTCTTTCAGATGCCTACCGGAGCAATGTAAAAACTACCAGGAGAACTCCTGTCTGGCACCTTCCCCGGTGGAGTTGTGCAGGGGGTGTGTTTGGAACATTTTGTCACCAGCCGACTCCAAAATTCAGCGGTTCCCCATCTCAGCCCAGAAAGCAGGTAGAACAACTTTTGTGGTGTCTTTCAAATGCCTACCAAGGTAGTGTAAAAACTACCAGGAGAACTCCTGCCTGGCACCTTCCCCGGTGGAGTTGTGCAGGGGGTGTGTTTGGAACATTTTGTCACCGGCCGACTCCAAAATTCAGCGGTTCCCCATCTCAGCCCAGAAAGCAGGTAGAACAACTTTTGTGGTGCCTTTCAGCTGCCTACCAAGGTAGCGTAAAAACTACTAAGAGAACTCCTGTCTGGCACCTTCCCCGGTGGAGTTGTGCAGGGGGTGTCTTTGGAACATTTTGTCACCGGCCGAGTCCAAAATTCAGCGATTCCCCATCTCAGCCCAGAAAGCAGGTAGAACAACTTTTGTGGTGTCTTTCAGATGCCTACCGGAGCAATGTAAAAACTAACAGGAGAACTCCTGCCTGGCACCTTCCCCGGTGGAGTTGTGCAGGGGGTGTGTTTGGAACATTTTGTCACCGGCCGAGTCCAAAATTCAGCGGTTCCCCATCTCAGCCCAGAAAGCAGGTGGAACAACTTTTGTGGTGTCTTTCAGATGCCTACCGGAGCAATGTAAAAACTACCAAGAGAACTCCTTTCTGGCACCTTCCCCGGTGGAGTTGTGCATGGGGTGTGTTTGGAACATTTTGTCACCGGCCGAGTCCAAAATTCAGCGGTTCCCCATCTCAGCCCAGAAAGCAGGTAGAACAACTTTTGTGGTGTCTTTCAGATGCCTACCGGAGCAATGTAAAAACTACCAGGAGAACTCCTGTCTGGCACCTTCCCCGGTGGAGTTGTGCAGGGGGTGTGTTTGGAACATTTTGTCACCAGCCGACTCCAAAATTCAGCGGTTCCCCATCTCAGCCCAGAAAGCAGGTAGAACAACTTTTGTGGTGTCTTTCAAATGCCTACCAAGGTAGTGTAAAAACTACCAGGAGAAATCCTGCCTGGCACCTTCCCCGGTGGAGTTGTGCAGGGGGTGTGTTTGGAACATTTTGTCACCGGCCGACTCCAAAATTCAGCGGTTCCCCATCTCAGCCCAGAAAGCAGGTAGAACAACTTTTGTGGTGCCTTTCAGCTGCCTACCAAGGTAGCGTAAAAACTACTAAGAGAACTCCTGTCTGGCACCTTCCCCGGTGGAGTTGTGCAGGGGGTGTCTTTGGAACATTTTGTTACCGGCCGAGTCCAAAATTCAGCGATTCCCCATCTCAGCCCAGAAAGCAGATAGAACAACTTTTGTGGTGTCTTTCAGATGCCTACCGGAGCAATGTAAAAACTACCAGGAGAACTCCTGTCTGGCACCTTCCCCGGTGGAGTTGTGCAGGGGTTGTTTTTGGAAACTTTTTGTTACCAGCCGACTCCAAAATTCAGCGGTTCCCCATCTCAGCCCAGAAAGCAGGTAGAACAACTTTTGTGGTGTCTTTTAGATGCCTACCAAGGTAGTGTAAAAACTATCAAGAGAACGCTTGTCTGGCACCTTCCCCGGTGGAGTTGTGCATGGGGTGTCTTTGGAACATTTTGTCACCGGCCGAGTCCAAAATTCAGCGTTTCCCCATCTCAGCCCAGAAAGCAGATAGAACAACTTTTGTGGTGTCTTTCAGATGCCTACCAAGGTAGTGTAAAAACTACCAGGAGAACTCCTGTCTGGCACCTTCCCCGGTGGAGTTGTGCAGGGGGTGTGTTTGGAACATTTTGTCACCAGCCGACTCCAAAATTCAGCGTTTCCCCCATCTCAGCCCAGAAAGCAGGTAGAACAACTTTTGTGGTGCCTTTCAGCTGCCTACCAAGGTAGCGTAAAAACTACTAAGAGAACTCCTGTCTGGCACCTTCCCCGGTGGAGTTGTGCAGGGGGTGTGTTTGGAACATTTTGTCACCAGCCGACTCCAAAATTCAGCTGTTCCCCATCTCAGCCCAGAAAGCAGGTAGAACAACTTTTGTGCTGCCTTTCAGCTGCCTACCAAGGTAGTGTAAAAACTACCAAGAGAACTCCTGTCTGGCACCTTCCCCGGTGGAGTTGTGCATGGGGTGTCTGTGGAACATTTTGTCACCAGCTGACTCCAAAATTCAGCGGTTCCCCATCTCAGCCCAGAAAGCAGGTAGAACAACTTTTGTGGTGCCTTTCAGCTGCCTACCAAGGTAGCGTAAAAACTACTAAGAGAACTCCTGTCTGGCACCTTCCCCGGTGGAGTTGTGCAGGGGGTGTCTTTGGAACATTTTGTCACCGGCCGAGTCCAAAATTCAGCGATTCCCCATCTCAGCCCAGAAAGCAGATAGAACAACTTTTGTGGTGTCTTTCAGATGCCTACCGGAGCAATGTAAAAACTACCAGGAGAACTCCTGTCTGGCACCTTCCCCGGTGGAGTTGTGCAGGGGGTGTTTTTGGAAACTTTTTGTCACCAGCCGAGTCCAAAATTCAGCGGTTCCCCATCTCAGCCCAGAAAGCAGGTAGAACAACTTTTGTGGTGTCTTTCAGATGCCTACCGGAGCAATGTAAAAACTACCAGGAGAACTCCTGTCTGGCACCTTCCCCGGTGGAGTTGTGCATGGGGTGTGTTTGGAACATTTTGTCACCGGCCGACTCCAAAATTCAGCGGTTCCCCATCTCAGCCCAGAAAGCAGGTAGAACAACTTTTGTGGTGCCTTTCAGCTGCCTACCAAGGTAGCGTAAAAACTACTAAGAGAACTCCTGTCTGGCACCTTCCCCGGTGGAGTTGTGCAGGGGGTGTCTTTGGAACATTTTGTCACCGGCCGAGTCCAAAATTCAGCGATTCCCCATCTCAGCCCAGAAAGCAGATAGAACAACTTTTGTGGTGTCTTTCAGATGCCTACCGGAGCAATGTAAAAACTAACAGGAGAACTCCTGCCTGGCACCTTCCCCGGTGGAGTTGTGCAGGGGGTGTGTTTGGAACATTTTGTCACCGGCCGAGTCCAAAATTCAGCGGTTCCCCATCTCAGCCCAGAAAGCAGGTGGAACAACTTTTGTGGTGTCTTTCAGATGCCTACCGGAGCAATGTAAAAACTACCAAGAGAACTCCTTTCTGGCACCTTCCCCGGTGGAGTTGTGCATGGGGTGTGTTTGGAACATTTTGTCACCGGCCGACTCCAAAATTCAGCGGTTCCCCATCTCAGCCCAGAAAGCAGGTACAACAACTTTTGTGGTGTCTTTTAGATGCCTACCAAGGTAGTGTAAAAACTACCAAGAGAACTCCTGTCTGGCACCTTCCCCGGTGGAGTTGTGCAGGGGGTGTGTTTGGAACATTTTGTCACCAGCCGACTCCAAAATTCAGCGGTTCCCCATCTCAGCCCAGAAAGCAGGTAGAACAACTTTTGTGGTGTCTTTTAGATGCCTACCAAGGTAGTGTAAAAACTACCAAGAGAACTCCTGTCTGGCACCTTCCCCGGTGGAGTTGTGCAGGGGGTGTGTTTGGAACATTTTGTCACCAGCCGACTCCAAAATTCAGCGTTTCCCCATCTCAGCCCAGAAAGCAGGTAGAACAACTTTTGTGGTGCCTTTCAAATGCCTACCAAGGTAGTGTAGAAACTACTAAGAGAACTCCTGTCTGGCACCTTCCCCGGTGGAGTTGTGCATGGGGTGTGTTTGGAACATTTTGTCACCGGCCGACTCCAAAATTCAGCGGTTCCCCATCTCAGCCCAGAAAGCAGGTAGAACAACTTTTGTGGTGTCTTTCAAATGCCTACCAAGGTAGTGTAAAAACTACCAGGAGAACTCCTGCCTGGCACCTTCCCCGGTGGAGTTGTGCAGGGGGTGTGTTTGGAACATTTTGTCACCGGCCGACTCCAAAATTCAGCGTTTCCCCATCTCAGCCCAGAAAGCAGGTAGAACAACTTTTGTGGTGCCTTTCAGCTGCCTACCAAGGTAGCGTAAAAACTACTAAGAGAACTCCTGTCTGGCACCTTCCCCGGTGGAGTTGTGCATGGGGTGTCTTTGGAACATTTTGTCACCGGCCGAGTCCAAAATTCAGCGATTCCCCATCTCAGCCCAGAAAGCAGGTAGAACAACTTTTGTGGTGTCTTTCAGATGCCTACCGGAGCAATGTAAAAACTACCAGGAGAACTCCTGCCTGGCACCTTCCCCGGTGGAGTTGTGCAGGGGGTGTGTTTGGAACATTTTGTCACCAGCCGACTCCAAAATTCAGCGGTTCCCCATCTCAGCCCAGAAAGCAGGTGGAACAACTTTTGTGGTGTCTTTCAAATGCCTACCAAGGTAGTGTAAAAACTACCAGGAGAACTTCTGCCTGGCACCTTCCCCGGTGGAGTTGTGCATGGGGTGTGTTTGGAACATTTTGTCACCGGCCGACTCCAAAATTCAGCGGTTCCCCATCTCAGCCCAGAAAGCAGGTAGAACAACTTTTGTGGTGTCTTTCAGATGCCTACCGGAGCAATGTAAAAACTACCAGGAGAACTCCTGTCTGGCACCTTCCCCGGTGGAGTTGTGCAGGGGGTGTGTTTGGAACATTTTGTCACCAGCCGAGTCCAAAATTCAGCGTTTCCCCATCTCAGCCCAGAAAGCAGGTAGAACAACTTTTGTGCTGCCTTTCAGCTGCCTACCAAGGTAGTGTAAAAACTACCAGGAGAACTCCTGTCTGGCACCTTCCCCGGTGGAGTTGTGCAGGGGGTGTGTTTGGAACATTTTGTCACCAGCCGACTCCAAAATTCAGCGGTTCCCCATCTCAGCCCAGAAAGCAGGTAGAACAACTTTTGTGGTGTCTTTCAGATGCCTACCGGAGCAATGTAAAAACTACCAGGAGAACTCCTGTCTGGCACCTTCCGTGGTGGAGTTGTGCAGGGGGTGTGTTTGGAACATTTTGTCACCGGCCGACTCCAAAATTCAGCGGTTCCCCATCTCAGCCCAGAAAGCAGGTAGAACAACTTTTGTGGTGTCTTTCAGATGCCTACCGGAGCAATGTAAAAACTACCAGGAGAACTCCTGTCTGGCACCTTCCCCGGTGGAGTTGTGCAGGGGGTGTGTTTGGAACATTTTGTCAACGGCCGACTCCAAAATTCCGCGGTTCCCCATCTCAGCCCAGAAAGCAGGTAGAACAACTTTTGTGGTGTCTTTCAGATGCCTACCGGAGCAATGTAAAAAACTACCAGGAGAACTCCTGCCTGGCACCTTCCCCGGTGGAGTTGTGCAGGGGGTGTGTTTGGAACATTTTGTCACCAGCCGACTCCAAAATTCAGCGGTTCCCCATCTCAGCCCAGAAAGCAGGTGGAACAACTTTTGTGGTGTCTTTCAAATGCCTACCAAGGTAGTGTAAAAACTACCAGGAGAACTTCTGCCTGGCACCTTCCCCGGTGGAGTTGTGCATGGGGTGTGTTTGGAACATTTTGTCACCGGCCGACTCCAAAATTCAGCGGTTCCCCATCTCAGCCCAGAAAGCAGGTAGAACAACTTTTGTGGTGTCTTTCAGATGCCTACCGGAGCAATGTAAAAACTACCAGAACTCCTGTCTGGCACCTTCCCCGGTGGAGTTGTGCAGGGGGTGTGTTTGGAACATTTTGTCACCAGCCGAGTCCAAAATTCAGCGTTTCCCCATCTCAGCCCAGAAAGCAGGTAGAACAACTTTTGTGGTGCCTTTCAGCTGCCTACCAAGGTAGTGTAAAAACTACTAAGAGAACTCCTGCCTGGCACCTTCCCCGGTGGAGTTGTGCAGGGGGTGTGTTTGGAACATTTTGTCACCGGCCGACTCCAAAATTCAGTGGTTCCCCATCTCAGCCCAGAAAGCAGATAGAACAACTTTTGTGGTGTCTTTCAGATGCCTACCAAGGTAGCGTAGAAACTACTAAGAGAACTCCTGTCTGGCACCTTCCCCGGTGGAGTTGTGCAGGGGGTGTCTTTGGAACATTTTGTCACCGGCCGACTCCAAAATTCAGCGGTTCCCCATCTCAGCCCAGAAAGCAGGTAGAACAACTTTTGTGGTGTCTTTCAGATGCCTACCGGAGCAATGTAAAAACTACCAGGAGAACTCCTGTCTGGCACCTTCCCCGGTGGAGTTGTGCAGGGGGTGTGTTTGGAACATTTTGTCACCAGCCGACTCCAAAATTCAGCGGTTCCCCATCTCAGCCCAGAAAGCAGGTAGAACAACTTTTGTGGTGCCTTTCAAATGCCTACCAAGGTAGCGTAAAAACTACCAGGAGAACTCCTGCCTGGCACCTTCCCCGGTGGAGTTGTGCAGGGGGTGTCTTTGGAACATTTTGTCACCGGCCGAGTCCAAAATTCAGCGGTTCCCCATCTCAGCCCAGAAAGCAGGTAGAACAACTTTTGTGGTGTCTTTCAGATGCCTACCGGAGCAATGTAAAAACTACCAGGAGAACTCCTGTCTGGCACCTTCCCCGGTGGAGTTGTGCAGGGGGTGTGTTTGGAACATTTTGTCACCAGCCGACTCCAAAATTCAACGTTTCCCCATCTCAGCCCAGAAAGCAGGTAGAACAACTTTTGTGGTGTCTTTCAGATGCCTACCGGAGCAATGTAAAAACTACCAGGAGAACTCCTGTCTGGCACCTTCCCCGGTGGAGTTGTGCAGGGGGTGTGTTTGGAACATTTTGTCACCGGCCGACTCCAAAATTCAGCGTTTCCCCATCTCAGCCCAGAAAGCAGGTAGAACAACTTTTGTGGTGTCTTTTAGATGCCTACCAAGGTAGTGTAAAAACTATCAAGAGAACTCCTGTCTGGCACCTTCCCCGGTGGAGTTGTGCAGGGGGTGTGTTTGGAACATTTTGTCACCCGGCCGAGTCCAAAATTCAGCGATTCCCCCATCTCAGCCCAGAAAGCAGATAGAACAACTTTTGTGGTGTCTTTCAGATGACTACCGGAGCAATGTAAAAACTACCAGGAGAACTCCTGTCTGGCACCTTCCCCGGTGGAGTTGTGCAGGGGGTGTGTTTGGAACATTTTGTCACCGGCCGACTCCAAAATTCAGCGTTTCCCCATCTCAGCCCAGAAGCAGGTAGAACAACTTTTGTGGTGTCTTTTAGATGCCTACCAAGGTAGTGTAAAAACTACCAGGAGAACTCCTGTCTGGCAACCTTCCCCGGTGGAGTTGTGCAGGGGGTGTGTTTGGAACATTTTGTCACCAGCCGACTCCAAAATTCAGCTGTTTCCCATCTCAGCCCAGAAAGCAGGTACAACAACTTTTGTGGTGTCTTTTAGATGCCTACCAAGGTAGTGTAAAATCTACCAAGAGAACTCCTGTCTGGCACCTTCCCCGGTGGAGTTGTGCAGGGGGGTGTGTTTGGAACATTTTGTCACCAGCCGACTCCAAAATTCAGCGTTTCCCCCATCTCAGCCCAGAAAGCAGGTAGAAACAACTTTTGTGGTGCCTTTCAAATGCCTACCAAGGTAGTGTAGAAACTACCAAGAGAACTCCTGTCTGGCACCTTCCCCGGTGGAGTTGTGCATGGGGTGTGTTTGGAACATTTTGTCACCGGCCGACTCCAAAATTCAGCGTTTCCCCATCTCAGCCCAGAAAGCAGGTAGAACAACTTTTGTGGTGTCTTTCAGATGCCTACCGGAGCAATGTAAAAACTACCAGGAGAACTCCTGCCTGGCACCTTCCCCGGTGGAGTTGTGCATGGGGTGTGTTTGGAACATTTTGTCACCCGGCCGACTCCAAAATTCAGCGGTTCCCCATCTCAGCCCAGAAAGCAGGTAGAACAACTTTTGTGGTGCCTTTCAAATGCCTACCAAGGTAGTGTAGAAACTACCAAGAGAACTCCTGTCTGGCAACTTCCCCCGGTGGAGTTGTGCAGGGGGTGTGTTTTGAAACATTTTGTCACCGGCCGAGTCCAAAATTCAACGTTTCCCCATCTCAGCCCAGAAAGCAGGTAGAACAACTTTTGTGGTGTCTTTCAGATGCCTACCGGAGCAATGTAAAAACTACCAGGAGAACTCCTGCCTGGCACCTTCCCCGGTGGAGTTGTGCAGGGGGTGTGTTTGGAACATTTTGTCACCAGCCGACTCCAAAATCAGCGGTTCCCCATCTCAGCCCAGAAAGCAGGTAGAACAACTTTTGTGGTGCCTTTCAAATGCCTACCAAGGTAGTGTAAAAACTACCAAGAGAACTCCTGTCTGGCACCTTCCCCGGTGGAGTTGTGCAGGGGGTGTCTTTGGAACATTTTGTCACCGGCCGACTCCAAAATTCAGCGGTTCCCCATCTCAGCCCAGAAAGCAGTAGAACAACTTTTGTGGTGTCTTTCAGATGCCTACCGGAGCAATGTAAAAACTACCAGGAGAACTCCTGTCTGGCACCTTCCCCGGTGGAGTTGTGCAGGGGGTGTGTTTGGAACATTTTGTCACCAGCCGAGTCCAAAATTCAGCGGTTCCCCATCTCAGCCCAGAAAGCAGGTAGAACAACTTTTGTGGTGTCTTTCAAATGCCTACCAAGGTAGTGTAAAAACTACCAGGAGAACTCCTGCCTGGCACCTTCCCCGGTGGAGTTGTGCATGGGGTGTGTTTGGAACATTTTGTCCACCGGCCGACTCCAAAATTCAGCGGTTCCCCATCTCAGCCCAGAAAGCAGGTAGAACAACTTTTGTGCTGCCTTTCAGCTGCCTACCAAGGTAGTGTAAAAACTACTAAGAGAATTCCTGTCTGGCAATTCCTGTCTGGCACCTTCCCCGGTGGAGTTGTGCAGGGGGTGTGTTTGGAACATTTTGTCACCGGCCGACTCCAAAATTCAGCGTTTCCCCCATCTCAGCCCAGAAAGCAGGTAGAACAACTTTTGTGGTGTCTTTTAGATGCCTACCAAGGTAGTGTAAAAACTATCAAGAGAACTCCTGTCTGGCACCTTCCCCGGTGGAGTTGTGCCAGGGGGTGTGTTTGGAACATTTTGTCACCGGCCGACTCCAAAATTCAACGTTTCCCCATCTCAGCCCAGAAAGCAGGTAGAACAACTTTTGTGGTGTCTTTCAGATGCCTACCGGAGCAATGTAAAAACTACCAGGAGAACTCCTGTCTGGCACCTTCCGTGGTGGAGTTGTGCAGGGGGTGTCTTTGGAACATTTTGTCACCGGCCGACTCCAAAATTCAGCGGTTCCCCATCTCAGCCCAGAAAGCAGGTGGAACAACTTTTGTGGTGTCTTTCAGCTGCCTACCAAGGTAGTGTAAAAACTACCAGGAGAACTCCTGCCTGGCACCTTCCCCGGTGGAGTTGTGCAGGGGGTGTGTTTGGAACATTTTGTCAACGGCCGACTCCAAAATTCAGCGGTTCCCCATCTCAGCCCAGAAAGCAGGTAGAACAACTTTTGTGCTGCCTTTCAGCTGCCTACCAAGGTAGTGTAAAAACTACCAAGAGAACTCCTGTCTGGCACCTTCCCCGGTGGAGTTGTGCATGGGGTGTCTTTGGAACATTTTGTCACCGGCCGACTCCAAAATTCAGCGTTTCCCCATCTCAGCCCAGAAAGCAGGTAGAACAACTTTTGTGGTGTCTTTCAGATGCCTACCGGAGCAATGTAAAAACTACCAGGAGAACTCCTGTCTGGCACCTTCCCCGGTGGAGTTGTGCATGGGGTGTGTTTGGAACATTTTGTCACCAGCCGAGTCCAAAATTCAGCGGTTCCCCATCTCAGCCCAGAAAGCAGGTACAACAACTTTTGTGGTGTCTTTTAGATGCCTACCAAGGTAGTGTAAAAACTATCAAGAGAACGCTTGTCTGGCACCTTCCCCGGTGGAGTTGTGCATGGGGTGTCTTTGGAACATTTTGTCACCGGCCGACTCCAAAATTCAGCGGTTCCCCATCTCAGCCCAGAAAGCAGGTAGAACAACTTTTGTGGTGTCTTTCAAATGCCTACCAAGGTAGTGTAAAAACTACCAGGAGAACTCCTGCCTGGCACCTTCCCCGGTGGAGTTGTGCATGGGGTGTGTTTGGAACATTTTGTCACCGGCCGACTCCAAAATTCAGCGTTTCCCCATCTCAGCCCAGAAAGCAGGTAGAACAACTTTTGTGGTGTCTTTCAGATGCCTACCGGAGCAATGTAAAAACTACCAGGAGAACTCCTGTCTGGCACCTTCCGTGGTGGAGTTGTGCATGGGGTGTGTTTGGAACATTTTGTCACCGGCCGACTCCAAAATTCAGCGTTTCCCCATCTCAGCCCAGAAAGCAGGTAGAACAACTTTTGTGGTGTCTTTCAGATGCCTACCGGAGCAATGTAAAAACTACCAGGAGAACTCCTGTCTGGCACCTTCCCCGGTGGAGTTGTGCAGGGGGTGTTTTTGGAAACTTTTTGTCACCAGCCGACTCCAAAATTCAGCGGTTCCCCATCTCAGCCCAGAAAGCAGGTAGAACAACTTTTGTGGTGTCTTTCAGATGCCTACCGGAGCAATGTAAAAACTACCAGGAGAACTCCTGTCTGGCACCTTCCCCGGTGGAGTTGTGCAGGGGGTGTCTTTGGAACATTTTGTCACCAGCCGAGTCCAAAATTCAGCGTTTCCCCATCTCAGCCCAGAAAGCAGGTAGAACAACTTTTGTGGTGTCTTTTAGATGCCTACCAAGGTAGTGTAAAAACTATCAAGAGAACGCTTGTCTGGCACCTTCCCCGGAGGAGTTGTGCATGGGGTGTCTTTGGAACATTTTGTCACCGGCCGACTCCAAAATTCAGCGGTTCCCCATCTCAGCCCAGAAAGCAGATAGAACAACTTTTGTGGTGTCTTTCAGATGCCTACCAAGGTAGTGTAAAAACTACCAGGAGAACTCCTGTCTGGCACCTTCCCCAGTGGAGTTGTGCAGGGGGTGTGTTTGGAACATTTTGTCACCGGCCGACTCCAAAATTCAGCGGTTCCCCATCTCAGCCCAGAAAGCAGGTAGAACAACTTTTGTGGTGTCTTTCAAATGCCTACCAAGGTAGTGTAAAAACTACCAGGAGAACTCCTGCCTGGCACCTTCCCCGGTGGAGTTGTGCATGGGGTGTGTTTGGAACATTTTGTCACCAGCCGACTCCAAAATTCAGCGGTTCCCCATCTCAGCCCAGAAAGCAGGTAGAACAACTTTTGTGGTGTCTTTCAGATGCCTACCGGAGCAATGTAAAAACTACCAGGAGAACTCCTGTCTGGCACCTTCCGTGGTGGAGTTGTGCATGGGGTGTGTTTGGAACATTTTGTCACCAGCCGACTCCAAAATTCAGCGGTTCCCCATCTCAGCCCAGAAAGCAGGTAGAACAACTTTTGTGGTGTCTTTCAGATGCCTACCGGAGCAATGTAAAAACTACCAGGAGAACTCCTGTCTGGCACCTTCCCCGGTGGAGTTGTGCAGGGGGTGTTTTTGGAAACTTTTTGTCACCAGCCGACTCCAAAATTCAGCGGTTCCCCATCTCAGCCCAGAAAGCAGGAAGAACAACTTTTGTGGTGTCTTTCAGATGCCTACCGGAGCAATGTAAAAACTACCAGGAGAACTCCTGTCTGGCACCTTCCCCGGTGGAGTTGTGCAGGGGGTGTGTTTGGAACATTTTGTCACCAGCCGACTCCAAAATTCAGCGTTTCCCCATCTCAGCCCAGAAAGCAGGTAGAACAACTTTTGTGGTGTCTTTTAGATGCCTACCAAGGTAGTGTAAAAACTATCAAGAGAACGCTTGTCTGGCACCTTCCCCGGAGGAGTTGTGCATGGGGTGTCTTTGGAACATTTTGTCACCGGCCGACTCCAAAATTCAGCGTTTCCCCATCTCAGCCCATAAAGCAGATAGAACAACTTTTGTGGTGTCTTTCAGATGCCTACCAAGGTAGTGTAAAAACTACCAGGAGAGGCACCTTCCCCAGTGGAGTTGTGCAGGGGGTGTGTTTGGAACATTTTGTCACCAGCCGAGTCCAAAATTCAGCGTTTTCCCCATCTCAGCCCAGAAAGCAGATAGAACAACTTTTGTGGTGTCTTTCAGATGCCTACCAAGGTAGTGTAAAAACTACCAGGAGAACTCCTGCCTGGCACCTTCCCCGGTGGAGTTGTGCATGGGGTGTGTTTGGAACATTTTGTCACCGGCCGACTCCAAAATTCAGCGGTTCCCCATCTCAGCCCAGAAAGCAGGTAGAACAACTTTTGTGGTGCCTTTCAGCTGCCTACCAAGGTAGCGTAAAAACTACTAAGAGAACTCCTGTCTGGCACCTTCCCCGGTGGAGTTGTTCAGGGGGTGTCTTTGGAACATTTTGTCACCGGCCGAGTCCAAAATTCAGCGATTCCCCATCTCAGCCCAGAAATTAGATAGAACAAATTTTGTGGTGTCTTTCAGATGCCTACCGGAGCAATGTAAAAACTAACAGGAGAACTCCTGCCTGGCACCTTCCCCAGTGGAGTTGTGCAGGGGGTGTCTTTGGAACATTTTGTCACCAGCCGACTCCAAAATTCAGCGGTTCCCCATCTCAGCCCAGAAAGCAGGAAGAACAACTTTTGTGGTGCCTTTCAAATGCCTACCAAGGTAGTGTAGAAACTACCAAGAGAACTCCTGTCTGGCACCTTCCCCGGTGGAGTTGTGCATGGGGTGTGTTTGGAACATTTTGTCACCGGGCCGACTCCAAAATTCAGCGGTTCCCCATCTCAGCCCAGAAAGCAGGTAGAACAACTTTTGTGGTGTCCTTTTGATGCCTACCGGAGCAATGTAAAAACTACCAGGAGAACTCCTGTCTGGCACCTTCCCCGGTGGAGTTGTGCATGGGGTGTGTTTGGAACATTTTGTCACCGGCCGACTCCAAAATTCAGCGTTTCCCCATCTCAGCCCAGAAAGCAGGTAGAACAACTTTTGTGGTGTCTTTCAAATGCCTACCAAGGTAGTGTAAAAACTACCAGGAGAACTCCTGCCTGGCACCTTCCCCGGTGGAGTTGTGCATGGGGTTTGTTTGGAACATTTTGTCACCGGCCGACTCCAAAATTCAGCGTTTCCCTATCTCAGCCCAGAAAGCAGGTAGAACAACTTTTGTGGTGTCTTTCAGCTGCCTACCAAGGTAGTGTAAAAACTACTAAGAGAATTCCTGTCTGGCACCTTCCCCGGTGGAGTTGTGCATGGGGTGTGTTTGGAACATTTTGTCACCAGCCGAGTCCAAAATTCAGCGGTTCCCCATCTCAGCCCAGAAAGCAGGTAGAACAACTTTTGTGGTGTCTTTTAGATGCCTACCAAGGTAGTGTAAAAACTATCAAGAGAACTCCTGTCTGGCACCTTCCCCGGTGGAGTTGTGCAGGGGGTGTGTTTGGAACATTTTGTCACCGGCCGACTCCAAAATTCAGCGTTTCCCCATCTCAGCCCAGAAAGCAGGTAGAACAACTTTTGTGGTGTCCTTTTGATGCCTACCGGAGCAATGTAAAAACTACCAGGAGAACTCCTGTCTGGCACCTTCCCCGGTGGAGTTGTGCAGGGGGTGTGTTTGGAACATTTTGTCACCAGCCGACTCCAAAATTCAACGGTTCCCCATCTCAGCCCAGAAAGCAGGTAGAACAACTTTTGTGCTGCCTTTCAGCTGCCTACCAAGGTAGTGTAAAAACTACTAAGAGAATTCCTGTCTGGCACCTTCCCCGGTGGAGTTGTGCAGGGGGTGTCTTTGGAACATTTTGTCACCGGCCGACTCCAAAATTCAGCGTTTCCCCATCTCAGCCCAGAAAGCAGGTAGAACAACTTTTGTGGTGTCTTTTAGATGCCTACCAAGGTAGTGTAAAAACTACCAAGAGAACTCCTGTCTGGCACCTTCCCCGGTGGAGTTGTGCAGGGGGTGTGTTTGGAACATTTTGTCACCGGCCGACTCCAAAATTCAGCGGTTCCCCATCTCAGCCCAGAAAGCAGGTGGAACAACTTTTGTGGTGCCTTTCAGCTGCCTACCAAGGTAGTGTAAAAACTACCAGGAGAACTCCTGTCTGGCACCTTCCCCGGTGGAGTTGTGCAGGGGGTGTGTTTGGAACATTTTGTCACCGGCCGACTCCAAAATTCAGCGGTTCCCCATCTCAGCCCAGAAAGCAGGTAGAACAACTTTTGTGGTGTCCTTTTGATGCCTACCGGAGCAATGTAAAAACTACCAGGAGAACTCCTGTCTGGCACCTTCCCCGGTGGAGTTGTGCAGGGGGTGTGTTTGGAACATTTTGTCACCGGCCGACTCCAAAATTCAGCGTTTCCCCATCTCAGCCCAGAAAGCAGGTAGAACAACTTTTGTGGTGTCTTTCAAATGCCTACCAAGGTAGTGTAAAAACTACCAGGAGAACTCCTGCCTGGCACCTTCCCCGGTGGAGTTGTGCATGGGGTTTGTTTGGAACATTTTGTCACCGGCCGACTCCAAAATTCAGCGTTTCCCTATCTCAGCCCAGAAAGCAGGTAGAACAACTTTTGTGCTGCCTTTCAGCTGCCTACCAAGGTAGTGTAAAAACTACTAAGAGAATTCCTGTCTGGCACCTTCCCCGGTGGAGTTGTGCATGGGGTGTGTTTGGAACATTTTGTCACCAGCCGAGTCCAAAATTCAGCGGTTCCCCATCTCAGCCCAGAAAGCAGGTAGAACAACTTTTGTGGTGTCTTTTAGATGCCTACCAAGGTAGTGTAAAAACTATCAAGAGAACTCCTGTCTGGCACCTTCCCCGGTGGAGTTGTGCAGGGGGTGTGTTTGGAACATTTTGTCACCGGCCGACTCCAAAATTCAGCGTTTCCCCATCTCAGCCTAGAAAGCAGGTAGAACAACTTTTGTGGTGTCTTTCAAATGCCTACCAAGGAAGTGTAAAAACTACCAGGAGAACTCCTGCCTGGCACCTTCCCCGGTGGAGTTGTGCATGGGGTGTGTTTGGAACATTTTGTCACCGGCCGACTCCAAAATTCAGCGTTTCCCCATCTCAGCCCAGAAAGCAGGTAGAACAACTTTTGTGCTGCCTTTCAGCTGCCTACCAAGGTAGTGTAAAAACTACTAAGAGAATTCCTGTCTGGCACCTTCCCCGGTGGAGTTGTGCAGGGGGTGTGTTTGGAACATTTTGTCACCGGCCGACTCCAAAATTCAGCGTTTCCCCATCTCAGCCCAGAAAGCAGGAAGAGCAACTTTTGTGGTGTCTTTTAGATGCCTACCAAGGTAGTGTAAAAACTATCAAGAGAACTCCTGTCTGGCACCTTCCGTGGTGGAGTTGTGCATGGGGTGTGTTTGGAACATTTTGTCACCGGCCGACTCCAAAATTCAGCGGTTCCCCATCTCAGCCCAGAAAGCAGGTGGAACAACTTTTGTGGTGCCTTTCAGCTGCCTACCAAGGTAGTGTAAAAACTACCAGGAGAACTCCTGCCTGGCACCTTCCCCGGTGGAGTTGTGCATGGGGTGTGTTTGGAACATTTTGTCACCGGCCGACTCCAAAATTCAGCGGTTCCCCATCTCAGCCCACAAAGCAGGTAGAACAACTTTTGTGGTGTCTTTCAGATGCCTACCGGAGCAATGTAAAAACTACCAGGAGAACTCCTGTCTGGCACCTTCCCCGGTGGAGTTGTGCAGGGGGTGTGTTTGGAACATTTTGTCACCAGCCGAGTCCAAAATTCAGCGGTTCCCCATCTCAGCCCAGAAAGCAGGTAGAACAACTTTTGTGGTGTCTTTTAGATGCCTACCAAGGTAGTGTAAAAACTATCAAGAGAACGCTTGTCTGGCACCTTCCCCGGTGGAGTTGTGCATGGGGTGTCTTTGGAACATTTTGTCACCGGCCGACTCCAAAATTCAGCGGTTCCCCATCTCAGCCCAGAAAGCAGGTAGAACAACTTTTGTGGTGTCTTTCAGATGCCTACCGGAGCAATGTAAAAACTACCAGGAGAACTCCTGTCTGGCACCTTCCGTGGTGGAGTTGTGCATGGGGTGTGTTTGGAACATTTTGTCACCAGCCGACTCCAAAATTCAACGGTTCCCCATCTCAGCCCAGAAAGCAGGTAGAACAACTTTTGTGGTATCTTTCAGATGCCTACCGGAGCAATGTAAAAACTACCAGGAGAACTCCTGTCTGGCACCTTCCCCGGTGGAGTTGTGCAGGGGGTGTGTTTGGAACATTTTGTCACCGGCCGACTCCAAAATTCAGCGATTCCCCATCTCAGCCCAGAAAGCAGATAGAACAACTTTTGTGGTGCCTTTCAGCTGCCTACCAAGGTAGTGTAAAAACTACTAAGAGAACTCCTGTCTGGCACCTTCCGTGGTGGAGTTGTGCAGGGGGTGTCTTTGGAACATTTTGTCACCGGCCGACTCCAAAATTCAGCGGTTCCCCATCTCAGCCCAGAAAGCAGGTGGAACAACTTTTGTGGTGCCTTTCAGCTGCCTACCAAGGTAGTGTAAAAACTACCAGGAGAACTCCTGCCTGGCACCTTCCCCGGTGGAGTTGTGCATGGGGTGTGTTTGGAACATTTTGTCACCGGCCGACTCCAAAATTCAGCGTTTCCCCATCTCAGCCCAGAAAGCAGGTAGAACAACTTTTGTGCTGCCTTTCAGCTGCCTACCAAGGTAGTGTAAAAACTACCAGGAGAACTCCTGTCTGGCACCTTCCGTGGTGGAGTTGTGCATGGGGTGTGTTTGGAACATTTTGTCACCGGCCGACTCCAAAATTTAGCGTTTCCCCATCTCAGCCCAGAAAGCAGGTAGAACAACTTCTGTGGTGTCTTTCAGATGCCTACCGGAGCAATGTAAAAACTACCAGGAGAACTCCTGTCTGGCACCTTCCCCGGTGGAGTTGTGCATGGGGTGTGTTTGGAACATTTTGTCACCAGCCGAGTCCAAAATTCAGCGGTTCCCCATCTCAGCCCAGAAAGCAGGTACAACAACTTTTGTGGTGTCTTTTAGATGCCTACCAAGGTAGTGTAAAAACTATCAAGAGAACGCTTGTCTGGCACCTTCCCCGGTGGAGTTGTGCATGGGGTGTCTTTGGAACATTTTGTCACCGGCCGACTCCAAAATTCAGCGGTTCCCCATCTCAGCCCAGAAAGCAGGTAGAACAACTTTTGTGGTGTCTTTCAGATGCCTACCGGAGCAATGTAAAAACTACCAGGAGAACTCCTGTCTGGCATCTTCCCCGGTGGAGTTGTGCAGGGGGTGTGTTTGGAACATTTTGTCACCGGCCGAGTCCAAAATTCAGCGATTCCCCATCTCAGCCCAGAAAGCAGGTAGAACAACTTTTGTGGTGTCTTTCAGATGCCTACCAAGGTAGTGTAAAAACTACCAGGAGAACTCCTGCCTGGCACCTTCCCCGGTGGAGTTGTGCATGGGGTGTGTTTGGAACATTTTGTCACCGGCCGACTCCAAAATTCAGGGGTTCCCCATCTCAGCCCAGAAAGCAGGTAGAACAACTTTTGTGGTGTCTTTCAGATGCCTACCGGAGCAATGTAAAAACTACCAGGAGAACTCCTGTCTGGCACCTTCCGTGGTGGAGTTGTGCATGGGGTGTGTTTGGAACATTTTGTCACCGGCCGACTCCAAAATTCAGCGGTTCCCCATCTCAGCCCAGAAAGCAGGTAGAACAACTTTTGTGGTGTCTTTCAGATGCCTACCGGAGCAATGTAAAAACTACCAGGAGAACTCCTGCCTGGCACCTTCCCCGGTGGAGTTGTGCAGGGGGTGTGTTTGGAACATTTTGTCACCAGCCGAGTCCAAAATTCAGCGGTTCCCCATCTCAGCCCAGAAAGCAGGTAGAACAACTTTTGTGCTGCCTTTCAGCTGCCTACCAAGGTAGTGTAAAAACTACTAAGAGAATTCCTGTCTGGCACCTTCCCCGGTGGAGTTGTGCAGGGGGTGTCTTTGGAACATTTTGTCACCGGCCGACTCCAAAATTCAGCGTTTCCCCATCTCAGCCCAGAAAGCAGGTAGAACAACTTTTGTGGTGTCTTTTAGATGCCTACCAAGGTAGTGTAAAAACTACCAAGAGAACTCCTGTCTGGCACCTTCCCCGGTGGAGTTGTGCAGGGGGTGTGTTTGGAACATTTTGTCACCGGCCGACTCCAAAATTCAGCGTTTCCCCATCTCAGCCCAGAAAGCAGGTAGAACAACTTTTGTGGTGTCTTTCAGATGCCTACCGGAGCAATGTAAAAACTACCAGGAGAACTCCTGTCTGGCACCTTCCGTGGTGGAGTTGTGCAGGGGGTGTGTTTGGAACATTTTGTCACCGGCCGAGTCCAAAATTCAGCGATTCCCCATCTCAGCCCAGAAAGCAGGTAGAACAACTTTTGTGGTGTCTTTTAGATGCCTACCAAGGTAGTGTAAAAACTATCAAGAGAACGCTTGTCTGGCACCTTCCCCGGTGGAGTTGTGCATGGGGTGTCTTTGGAACATTTTGTCACCGGCCGAGTCCAAAATTCAGCGATTCCCCATCTCAGCCCAGAAAGCAGATAGAACAACTTTTGTGGTGTCTTTCAGATGCCTACCGGAGCAATGTAAAAACTACCAGGAGAACTCCTGTCTGGCACCTTCCCCGGTGGAGTTGTGCAGGGGGTGTGTTTGGAACATTTTGTCACCAGCCGACTCCAAAATTCAGCTGTTCCCCATCTCAGCCCAGAAAGCAGGTAGAACAACTTTTGTGCTGCCTTTCAGCTGCCTACCAAGGTAGTGTAAAAACTACCAAGAGAACTCCTGTCTGGCACCTTCCCCGGTGGAGTTGTGCATGGGGTGTTTTTGGAACATTTTGTCACCAGCTGACTCCAAAATTCAGCGGTTCCCCATCTCAGCCCAGAAAGCAGGTAGAACAACTTTTGTGGTGCCTTTCAGCTGCCTACCAAGGTAGCGTAAAAACTACTAAGAGAACTCCTGTCTGGCACCTTCCCCGGTGGAGTTGTGCAGGGGGTGTCTTTGGAACATTTTGTCACCGGCCGACTCCAAAATTCAGCGATTCCCCATCTCAGCCCAGAAAGCAGATAGAACAACTTTTGTGGTGTCTTTCAGATGCCTACCGGAGCAATGTAAAAACTACCAGGAGAACTCCTGCCTGGCACCTTCCCCGGTGGAGTTGTGCAGGGGGTGTTTTTGGAAACTTTTTGTCACCAGCCGACTCCAAAATTCAGCGGTTCCCCATCTCAGCCCAGAAAGCAGATAGAACAACTTTTGTGGTGCCTTTCAGCTGCCTACCAAGGTAGTGTAAAAACTACTAAGAGAACTCCTGTCTGGCACCTTCCGTGGTGGAGTTGTGCATGGGGTGTCTTTGGAACATTTTGTCACCGGCCGACTCCAAAATTCAGCGGTTCCCCATCTCAGCCCAGAAAGCAGGTGGAACAACTTTTGTGGTGCCTTTCAGCTGCCTACCAAGGTAGTGTAAAAACTACCAGGAGAACTCCTGCCTGGCACCTTCCCCGGTGGAGTTGTGCATGGGGTGTGTTTGGAACATTTTGTCACCGGCCGACTCCAAAATTCAGCGGTTCCCCATCTCAGCCCAGAAAGCAGGTAGAACAACTTTTGTGCTGCCTTTCAGCTGCCTACCAAGGTAGTGTAAAAACTACCAGGAGAACTCCTGCCTGGCACCTTCCCCGGTGGAGTTGTGCATGGGGTGTGTTTGGAACATTTTGTCACCGGCCGACTCCAAAATTTAGCGTTTCCCCATCTCAGCCCAGAAAGCAGGTAGAACAACTTTTGTGGTGTCTTTCAGATGCCTACCGGAGCAATGTAAAAACTACCAGGAGAACTCCTGTCTGGCACCTTCCCCGGTGGAGTTGTGCATGGGGTGTGTTTGGAACATTTTGTCACCAGCCGAGTCCAAAATTCAGCGGTTCCCCATCTCAGCCCAGAAAGCAGGTAGAACAACTTTTGTGGTGTCTTTTAGATGCCTACCAAGGTAGTGTAAAAACTACCAAGAGAACTCCTGTCTGGCACCTTCCCCGGTGGAGTTGTGCAGGGGGTGTGTTTGGAACATTTTGTCACCGGCCGACTCCAAAATTCAGCGGTTCCCCATCTCAGCCCAGAAAGCAGGTGGAACAACTTTTGTGGTGCCTTTCAGCTGCCTACCAAGGTAGTGTAAAAACTACCAGGAGAACTCCTGTCTGGCACCTTCCCCGGTGGAGTTGTGCAGGGGGTGTGTTTGGAACATTTTGTCACCGGCCGACTCCAAAATTCAGCGGTTCCCCATCTCAGCCCAGAAAGCAGGTAGAACAACTTTTGTGGTGTCCTTTTGATGCCTACCGGAGCAATGTAAAAACTACCAGGAGAACTCCTGTCTGGCACCTTCCCCGGTGGAGTTGTGCAGGGGGTGTGTTTGGAACATTTTGTCACCGGCCGACTCCAAAATTCAGCGTTTCCCCATCTCAGCCCAGAAAGCAGGTAGAACAACTTTTGTGGTGTCTTTCAAATGCCTACCAAGGTAGTGTAAAAACTACCAGGAGAACTCCTGCCTGGCACCTTCCCCGGTGGAGTTGTGCATGGGGTTTGTTTGGAACATTTTGTCACCGGCCGACTCCAAAATTCAGCGTTTCCCTATCTCAGCCCAGAAAGCAGGTAGAACAACTTTTGTGCTGCCTTTCAGCTGCCTACCAAGGTAGTGTAAAAACTACTAAGAGAATTCCTGTCTGGCACCTTCCCCGGTGGAGTTGTGCATGGGGTGTGTTTGGAACATTTTGTCACCAGCCGAGTCCAAAATTCAGCGGTTCCCCATCTCAGCCCAGAAAGCAGGTAGAACAACTTTTGTGGTGTCTTTTAGATGCCTACCAAGGTAGTGTAAAAACTATCAAGAGAACTCCTGTCTGGCACCTTCCCCGGTGGAGTTGTGCAGGGGGTGTGTTTGGAACATTTTGTCACCGGCCGACTCCAAAATTCAGCGTTTCCCCATCTCAGCCTAGAAAGCAGGTAGAACAACTTTTGTGGTGTCTTTCAAATGCCTACCAAGGTAGTGTAAAAACTACCAGGAGAACTCCTGCCTGGCACCTTCCCCGGTGGAGTTGTGCATGGGGTGTGTTTGGAACATTTTGTCACCGGCCGACTCCAAAATTCAGCGTTTCCCCATCTCAGCCCAGAAAGCAGGTAGAACAACTTTTGTGCTGCCTTTCAGCTGCCTACCAAGGTAGTGTAAAAACTACTAAGAGAATTCCTGTCTGACACCTTCCCCGGTGGAGTTGTGCAGGGGGTGTGTTTGGAACATTTTGTCACCGGCCGACTCCAAAATTCAGCGTTTCCCCATCTCAGCCCAGAAAGCAGGAAGAGCAACTTTTGTGGTGTCTTTTAGATGCCTACCAAGGTAGTGTAAAAACTATCAAGAGAACTCCTGTCTGGCACCTTCCGTGGTGGAGTTGTGCATGGGGTGTGTTTGGAACATTTTGTCACCGGCCGACTCCAAAATTCAGCGGTTCCCCATCTCAGCCCAGAAAGCAGGTGGAACAACTTTTGTGGTGCCTTTCAGCTGCCTACCAAGGTAGTGTAAAAACTACCAGGAGAACTCCTGCCTGGCACCTTCCCCGGTGGAGTTGTGCATGGGGTGTGTTTGGAACATTTTGTCACCGGCCGACTCCAAAATTCAGCGGTTCCCCATCTCAGCCCACAAAGCAGGTAGAACAACTTTTGTGGTGTCTTTCAGATGCCTACCGGAGCAATGTAAAAACTACCAGGAGAACTCCTGTCTGGCACCTTCCCCGGTGGAGTTGTGCAGGGGGTGTGTTTGGAACATTTTGTCACCGGCCGAGTCCAAAATTCAGCGTTTCCCCATCTCAGCCCAGAAAGCAGGTAGAACAACTTTTGTGGTGTCTTTTAGATGCCTACCAAGGTAGTGTAAAAACTATCAAGAGAACGCTTGTCTGGCACCTTCCCCGGTGGAGTTGTGCATGGGGTGTCTTTGGAACATTTTGTCACCGGCCGACTCCAAAATTCAGCGGTTCCCCATCTCAGCCCAGAAAGCAGGTAGAACAACTTTTGTGGTGTCTTTCAGATGCCTACCGGAGCAATGTAAAAACTACCAGGAGAACTCCTGTCTGGCACCTTCCGTGGTGGAGTTGTGCATGGGGTGTGTTTGGAACATTTTGTCACCAGCCGACTCCAAAATTCAACGGTTCCCCATCTCAGCCCAGAAAGCAGGTAGAACAACTTTTGTGGTGTCTTTCAGATGCCTACCGGAGCAATGTAAAAACTACCAGGAGAACTCCTGTCTGGCACCTTCCCCGGTGGAGTTGTGCAGGGGGTGTGTTTGGAACATTTTGTCACCGGCCGACTCCAAAATTCAGCGATTCCCCATCTCAGCCCAGAAAGCAGATAGAACAACTTTTGTGGTGCCTTTCAGCTGCCTACCAAGGTAGTGTAAAAACTACTAAGAGAACTCCTGTCTGGCACCTTCCGTGGTGGAGTTGTGCAGGGGGTGTCTTTGGAACATTTTGTCACCGGCCGACTCCAAAATTCAGCGGTTCCCCATCTCAGCCCAGAAAGCAGGTGGAACAACTTTTGTGGTGCCTTTCAGCTGCCTACCAAGGTAGTGTAAAAACTACCAGGAGAACTCCTGCCTGGCACCTTCCCCGGTGGAGTTGTGCATGGGGTGTGTTTGGAACATTTTGTCACCGGCCGACTCCAAAATTCAGCGTTTCCCCATCTCAGCCCAGAAAGCAGGTAGAACAACTTTTGTGCTGCCTTTCAGCTGCCTACCAAGGTAGTGTAAAAACTACCAGGAGAACTCCTGTCTGGCACCTTCCGTGGTGGAGTTGTGCATGGGGTGTGTTTGGAACATTTTGTCACCGGCCGACTCCAAAATTTAGCGTTTCCCCATCTCAGCCCAGAAAGCAGGTAGAACAACTTCTGTGGTGTCTTTCAGATGCCTACCGGAGCAATGTAAAAACTACCAGGAGAACTCCTGTCTGGCACCTTCCCCGGTGGAGTTGTGCATGGGGTGTGTTTGGAACATTTTGTCACCAGCCGAGTCCAAAATTCAGCGGTTCCCCATCTCAGCCCAGAAAGCAGGTACAACAACTTTTGTGGTGTCTTTTAGATGCCTACCAAGGTAGTGTAAAAACTATCAAGAGAACGCTTGTCTGGCACCTTCCCCGGTGGAGTTGTGCATGGGGTGTCTTTGGAACATTTTGTCACCGGCCGACTCCAAAATTCAGCGGTTCCCCATCTCAGCCCAGAAAGCAGGTAGAACAACTTTTGTGGTGTCTTTCAGATGCCTACCGGAGCAATGTAAAAACTACCAGGAGAACTCCTGTCTGGCATCTTCCCCGGTGGAGTTGTGCAGGGGGTGTGTTTGGAACATTTTGTCACCGGCCGAGTCCAAAATTCAGCGATTCCCCA